>NW_005368860.1:643967-681136 GCF_000412655.1 Myotis brandtii
TGGGGTGGGGGGAGGTGGGCCAGGACATGCCTAGGTCCTGATGGTGGTCGTGGGGGCTGAGTGTGGGTGGCAGCTGCCTCCTGGCTCTTCCAAAGAGTCATGTGTCTGGGTCTCTGACTACTGAAAGCAACTAGCAACACGCCCAGACTCGCCTGTGTACTTGCCTCTGAGGATAATGACAGCGTTGCTGAAGGTGCCGAGCCCTGCTCTGAACTCAGAGCTCCGCAGGAGCAGGTGAGCAGGTGCATGGGGCTGGGGAAGGTGCGTCTTTGTGACCCTGAGGGTCCAGGAGGCATGTGGCTGCTCTCAGGTTCCATTCAAACTTGTAACTAGCAGCCAGCATTGGCCATTAGACAGCCCTCTGAGGATGTATAAAATAAAATTAAACTTGAGTCCTGAATAGTCTATATCTGTCTGGCTCTGAGAGAATATCCTTGGATTTATTTATTATTTGAGTACCTCATAAGAAAACAGTATAAAATATAAGCAAATAAAGTGTTAATGTCCTCTAAAACATATGTATTCAATACAATTTATTAAAAATATGATTCTACACAAATATCTTTGTATTTGGAAATCACGTGTTAGTTCTTAGCCTGTTCTCTGGCGTTTCAGTATAATGTAGAGTCCAAGTGGTTCACAGCAAACACTCAAGGCCTTTGGTAGTTTGAAATGGACGATCTAACCCCCAAATCCGATGGGAGCCAGGTGTCCTTCATCCGATTGGCAGAGCAAATGGCCTGTAATAATGTGCAACTACAAAACCAAATGGCATAGTACAGGGCCTTTCTTTCCACATGTACTTTTTATGCCAAAATTTAGATCACTCAAGCTCTGTAATGAGTTTTTAGCCAAAGGGTGTGCAGATGCAACATACTTTAATATAATGGCTTTTAAAAATCTTATTTATTTTATTTTGTGTATTTATAACATTTTTATGAGAAGGAAGTTTATAGGCCTCACAGAAGTCAAAGGGTTCACCCACAAAGACAGGCTAAGAACCCCCAGTCAGGGGGCTGACCAGAATGGACACCAGTCACCACCATCCCTTAGGTCACTGCCTCCTCTCAGCCTTCGCCTCCTCCCCCAATCCAGGGAGCCTCAGCCCGGACACCTGGCCCCTCAGAGGACATGCTCTCCCACTTCAGCTCACCCTGCGACTGACAGTGGGAACTGTCCCTTTCTATTATGGGAATCTGTGTTCATGCAGGAGCGCGGATTGATCTTTGGTCCCAATGATCACTTGTCTGATTATGTGGCTCACACTTCTTGGAGGCTGAGCAGCCTTTAAGAACAGCGCCGGCTGGGCTCACACAGCCAGCCTGGTGGGCTGGGTCTGATGGTGCAGCGTCTTTTTCAGTCCTTCTGTACTGAGGTCTTCAGAAACCTGTAGCCCAGTCTCACCCACTGTTACAGTGCTGCCTGCGGAAGACTAAGCTGCCTCGTTTTTGATTTAGTATTTTTTGTGTGTGGAAAGTGAAAAGACAAATGTAAAATACAGTATTTGTTCAAAAAAAATGTGTCAGGAAAATCAAGTATTAATTAACTTTGTGGGGTAGAATCAGGGATTCGAGCTTTTCTTTGCACATAGGGCATCACCTCCCCCCCCCAAATATAGTGGCCTTTCCCACCCACAGCCCTGCCCCTGGGCTCTCAGCTATGCTGTAGGGAACACACCTTGACTGGGATGAGAGAGGAAGGCCTCTTTGCTAGGAGGTGCTTGCAAATGCAGATTCAAGACTCCTATCGTTCCATCTGTCCTTCCATTTGTGCATTCAGACCTGAGGCCACTGTTTTATGGAGAAGTGGGAGCAGTAGGTCTGAAGACAGCAAGCTGTGAGTCAGAGGTCTTCCGTGCTCTTTATTTGCTGAATTACCCTAGACCCGTTATTGGCCCCCGTTTCTTTATCTATAAAATGGGGTAATAACAGACATTTCCCTGCAGTCCCATTCGCATCAGCTGGCTGCGAGGCCTGAGAGTCATCGGGGTCTGGCTTTCCCGTTGACAGGATGAGCCTTTAATCTACATGGTCTCCACTCATCCTGACCTTACAAGATGGCCCTTAGTGAGTTCTTGATGTTTCAGTATTAAAATAGAGATGTAAATGCTGTTTCACGCTCCTTTTCAGATGTGTGACATTCTGTTCTTAGTAAAGGGCCATGATGGGCCGTCCTCTGCTTTGGCTGGGACCAAGTCAGTTATGCCAGTTTGCCCACTGCTACATCTCACTGTTAATATTTTGACTGTCATTTAACATGTTAAACTGTTTGCTTATTTTTAATTGACATTATTCCAGAGCCCTTGAGTTGTGGAGGTCTTTCTGAAATTCATGCTCTTCCTCCTCAGCTAAGAAGCCAGTTCTTTGACTTCATTCCTGTCTGGGTTATCTTTCACATCTCCACGTGGAAGGAGGAGCAATGTATTGATTCTGGGAAGTCCCTCACCAATCGACGTTTTTAACAACATGTTGCCGTGGAGGGGGCATCCCATAGGAACTTAGCACGTGTTCTCTCCCCCTCCCACTCCCTCTGAAGTCTCCTCCTGATGGCAGTTCGTGGCTTTGTTCAAACAGAGTCTGTGCCAGCAGAAGCGAAGTGTGGTTTTCCTCATTATTATGGGAGTTTTTTCACTTACTCTTTTTTCAAACTGCAAATATTATGGGTGATAGTCTTTCCATGGTTTGGTGGAAGTGCAATGAGAAGACAGAGGAAAATGTGATTTAAGAACAAAATAGTGAAAATCTTTGTCACGAGGAATATTTCCTTACTTCTGTTTTCTTTCCAGGTCTCTTTCCAGGCAGGTAGCTTATTAAATATATAGGTGTGTGTGTGTGTATGTGCATTCACACATGTGCACACATATGCATAGAAAACAAAGAAACTGAAACCTTGAGGGACTCCACTTCGAGGAAATCTCTTTGCTGTGGTTGATGCAGAGAAGAAAGAACCCCCAATCGTCTCTCAACTTAAGTGTGTGTGTGTGTGTGTGTGTTTTGTTTACAGAAGTCTAAATATTCAGCAGTTTGTTGGTGATAATGATGCAGTCACTTTTTTAAAAAAAATTCTTTGAACTTTTTAAAGCCCTTTTGTGTTTTCCTGACTGTTACTCATAAGGCTGGGATAGGAAAAATGCAGGCAGGCTGGTGCCTGCTTCTGGGTACTCAAGTTTGAGCAATAGTATACCACACAAATCCAGCTCGTTTTTTACATCTATATTTTCCTGGTAGTGGTGGCAAGAAGTGGAACAGGTTTTCTGGGTACATCTTGTTCTCCAGTCAAATAAATGATGTCCTCGCAGCCTTGTAAGTTGGAAATGAGTTCCTGACACAGGCTCTGTGTCCGGATGGGAGCTTCTTGTCTGTGTGAAAACAGTCAGCAGGACACTGGGCTCCAGGCGGCCCAGATCACTGTTCTAAACAGGCCCAGCCGCCGCCGCATCTACCTGAGAGCTGTGAGAAAGGGCTGCCGCTGCCACAGGGACTCTCTTGCTCAAGACGTCAAATCGACTTTAGGCTCTAATGTCTCACTTAGAACATGTGGTGCGATGCTCCTGGTAGAAGCTGCTGCTGCTTTTGAAGTGTCCTTGTGGCCAGGCCTGGCGGGCAAATGGCCAAGAGATGCTATCTGTATAACATCTGCTATCATCTCTGCTGTGTGGGAACTAATTAATGGCTGCGTTGGAATAATTAGGACTTTGCGCCATAGCACAACAGAAGCACACTTTGCTCCATTAAAACAAACATAATTACTGCACTGCACATATTAAAAGCCCCTTTTATCACTTCAGAACCTGCAGCATTTGGGAAGGTTTCCACGCAAAGTGCTTTCTCGGGTTCCACAGAATCAGCCCTCCCCTGGATGAGGGTCCCTCCTGGGGTGGGGACGGCATGTCAGGGAAGCCGGACTTCATATCTTCCTCCGTGCTCCCTAACACTTCAGTCAGACTTCTGTTGTAGCATTCGTTCCCTCTTCTACTTGGTCGCATATGGATTCTGTTTATCCTAAGCTGCTGGGTTTCTCGGGGCCAGAATTGTAACCTTGTCCATAGGCATTTCTCTCATGCAGACTCTGGAACTAAAGTCTCCTGACCTCTTTGAGCCTCAGTTTATTTATCCATTAATTACCACATCTACCCCCATCCACTTCCAGGATGGTTGTAAAAGGCAAATGAAGCCATGGATATAAAAGTGATTGTAAAGTCTTAAAATGACACACGAATCATAAAAAGCCTGCAGTGAGCTGGTTAAGGCACGAATACTCTTTAACCAGATCTGCAAATCATTTGGTTCAGTATGTGGCTCCTCTTCAAGAAGTGACTGCATCATCATCACCACCAAACTGCTGAATATTTAGACTTCTGTAAACTAAAAATACTTTTGATAAATACATTTTGTTTTCATGGTAGCCAGGATAGCTCTAAAGAATGACAGGCCTGTTTACTAGAAACTCTAGCCTTCAGCATCCTGAGAGATCGTTCCTTTAGATCAGTGATCAGGGTGGTCTTTTAATCAATCAAATAGTCAATATTTATGGAACACCTATAACATGCCAGTTGATGCTGAAATATGAATGTGTAAGGGGGAGTGGTGAATACAAGTCTTTCAAGTCTCTTAAATCTACAAAACTGACAAATTGATGTCCAAGACAAAAAAAATATTGAGGGTTCAAAGGATGAGAAGATAATTCTTGCATACCTCTCTTCTTTTCAATTTTTGGATTTTCTTGAAGAATATAGGGTTGGGGATGTGCCATAAAAGTACAACTTGATATATACCTTCAAGAACAGATAGACTCGTAGCTGACAGAGGAAAGATGCATGAACTCATAAGCCAATTCATTGAGAGCACTGATGTGAATCATATTTTGGTATTTGCCTAAATATACCCAACCAGCTATTTCTTTCCCATGTGGCTGTGCACCCCATAGAATGTGTGAAGAGTATTCCTGTTAACTGTCATTTGTAGGAATACCCAAGATTAACCAGAGATAAAAGTCTTCGAGGAACTGCATTGCACTGTGGGTAAAAGGGGAAATGGGAGGTAAATTCTTCACAGATATCATCAGCTCCTCAATGAAGAAGTGTTTTGTTCTCCCATTTAGAATTTTAAACTTGTAGAGAAGGGCCCGGATAGATTTGGTTTTCCTTAGATCTTAGCGGCACTCCTGGTGTGCTCTAACTTCCCAAGGATCCAGGCAACTTTCTTCTTCTTTTATTTTATTTTTTTATTTGAGAGAGAGAAAGATCAATCAGCTGCCTCCTACTGGTGATGGATTCTGCAGTCCAGGCATGTGCCCTGATGGGGAATTGAACTGAACCTTTTAGTGCACAGGACGACGCTCAACCAACTGAGCCATATCAGCCAGGGCCAGTCAACTTTCTATCCTCTGCAAATTGGATTTACAGACCTTTCCCAGGCTGCCAGTAGAAACTTTGCACAAGGTTAACAGTCATTTATTGACATAGGTTGCAGATGAATAAGGTGTATTTTGTCCCTTAAAGAGCTCATCTTTTGAAGAATATAGAGATACACTAATAGGAAGTTGTACTATCAAGGATTGTATATAGCAATGGAATGACAGGAGGGTATGCTAACATCTCACCAATGACCACCAGAGAGAGTTTCTTGAAAGAGACAAGGCCAGAACTAAGTCTGGTGTGTATGAGAGTTACTCATAGGAAAAAATAAAACAGGGAATGCTAGGGAGAGGGAATAAGGTACTGTCAATTCAAGTTGATAATTTGGGAGAAAAATGTAGGGATTATGGTAGTAGAAGTGTTTATGACATGAAAGATAAAGTGAAATGAAACTGGGGTTTGAGAGGTAGAAATTTACAAGATGGTGTTAAAAGTTTAAAATAATAAAGATGAAGATTTTGGAGGAAAATATGTTCCTGTAATGTCTAGGTCTGTGGTGTGGCATGCTTCTTGAGAGGGTAAGTTACCATGAAACTAGTAAAGGATGGATAGTCTACACAAGCATTTGTTATTCATGAGGGTAGAAGATCTTAATTCTGAGAATGTTTGGGAAAATTTTAGAGTCCTTTAGAGTCCATGAGTTTGGTTTGAAAACTACATGTATCTGTCACTTTAATGGGGAATTATTACATGCCAGACAAGGCAATGAAATGAATTATGGTCCCTGGACTCAGTGAAATCAACATTGATAAATGAGTGCAATGCCATATGATGCTATGAGAGGTCTGGACAATGGGCTCTGGGCCAGACATCTTGGCAGAGAATGGAAAAATTTAGAGTGGAGGTGAATTTGATGTGAAGGGAGAGTAAGAATTTGTCAGGCAGGAAAACGTGAAAGGAAGGCTGAAAGAGGTGTGGAGGTGTGAGAGGCCTTGGGCCAGTCAGGTATGTGAGTGTAATGGCAAAAGTGACTGGAAGAAACTCCAGAAGTCCTTTATCATATTAAGATGTTCTAGTCTGTGCTAAGAATCTAGGCAACCTTTCAGAAACACCAAAAGTGCTATAACTTCTAACTGGCATGGACATTGTCCATTTCTAGGAATGTAACAGATACCTGTGGGGAAAGAAAGACTTTTCTCAGTCAGCATAATTTACCAGATAATATCTTATCCTATCGACCTGCACATTCACAGCTTTTAAAAGTTAAAATTTTGTGGCTAGCCATGTGCTAAATACTTATGAGTTTTGAAATCCTCAACATTATTACTTTACCTACAAGCATTATCCTAGTGTAATTCTTCAGTTGTCTACTCTTGCAGGGGATCATCTTAGAAAACAGAATATATGTAATAAGTTCATTTTTAAGATTCACAACATTAGTTATTTAACAGATTGTCATAACTTGTTCTAGCATTACCAATATAATAATCTCTCTTTGAATGAAACCAAACTTACTGTACATGTCAATTGGAGTCTACTTTTGTTCCCATTTAGAAGGTGTATTCCATGTAATATACTCACATGTATAGAATTCATGTAAAGGCATTGAATCAGCTCTTACTCTTCTGTAAGCGAAGAAATACTTATCACAGTAACTATTCCAGGGTGGAGGTGTCCATGGTTAACTCCTTTTTGTTCTCCAAGAGGCCATTTTCAATTTTGTTTGGTGATCAATGAACAGGATGCCACTGAAGCCTATGAAATGATGGGTAGAATAAAAACATTGACACTTGCACTTGATTTCATATTATATGCCATAGGCCAGTGGTCGGCAAACTCATTAGTCAACAGAGCCAAATATCAACAGTACAACAATTGAAATTTCTTTTGAGAGATAAATTTTTTAAACTTAAACATATAGGTAGGTACATTGTTATTAACTTAATTAGGATACTCCTAAGCTGGACTTTGCTAAAAACTTCCTCAATCTGATTGAGGTACGTTCGCTGAGGTTGACCCTTTCCAACTTGAGGTTGACTTCCAACTCTCCCATCCACACTTGTCTTGTATACTTGTTTCAGATAGACGAGTGTGGATGGGAGAGTTGGAAGGGGTCGACCTCAGCGAATGTACCTCAAAACAATGTACCTCCCCTGTGCTGCATATCTCGTGGACCGCCTGCGCCTCGTCTCCCGTCGCCCGACCGACCACTGACCGACACCCCCCACTTCTTCTAATGCCACTTCTTCAAAATAGACTCGCCCAGGCCAAAAACCGACTTCTGCACATGGGCCACGAAGTTTCAATCGCACTGTACATGTGCGCCAGCACATGGTATTTTGTGGAAGAGCCACACTCAAGGGGCCAAAGAGCCGCATGTGGCTCGTGAGCTGTGGTTTCCTGACCACTGCCATAGGCCATTAGGGCTGCATTAGACATTGGAGAGTTAACTCAACCCCTCACTTTCTATTGTTGCGTACTAATGAAGTCACAATAGCTTTCTAAAAACATTACCCTGAGTACACAACTCTTTTCAGATCCAACACAAAAAAAGGTTTTCCAATAATACCTTGGGATTCATTCATTTAGAAACTATTTATTAAATGTCTATATGTACAAGGCCAGGGAAGACATTAGGGAGGTCTTATGCATTCATGGATTTGCATTCTGGTAGAAGAAAATAAAAAGCATTAAACACGTAGGAATTTTTTTAAAAACATCATGTGGGAGCCAGGGTCAACCTCCCTCTAGGGATAAACATAAAAAAAAAAAACCCTATCTTCCCTCATTAGCACTGAGATGGTTTAATAGAATAAATTGCAATGAGAGTGCTGTTGCATATATCTGCTATAGTTTTGATAGGTTAACTGAGAGCTATGGCTCCCATTTTCTCACAGGAAAACTGATAGAAATATTAAATATTCTTTGAGGATTGACACCTTTTGGAGGAAGCAGAGGGTTAGATTAAAGTGTGTGTTAGAGCTCAGCCAGTGTGACTCAGTGTTTGAGTGTCCACCTATGAGCCAGGAGGTCACAGTTGGGTTCGATTCCTGGTCAGGGCACATGCCTGGGTTGCTGGCTAGATCACCAGTAGGGGGTGTGTAGGAGGCAGCCAATCAAAGCAATGATTCTCTCTCATCATTGATGTTTCTATCTCTCTCTACCTCTTCCTTCCTCTCTGAAATCAAATATCTATATAATAAAGAGCCAGGGTTGTAAGGACCAAAGGCTTGACCAGACCAGAAGTCAGTGCTGGTAGAAGACACTGACTGGGTTGTCTGCAGGCACCCCGGCCCAGTACTGACTGCCTAGGGGGCTGCGGATCAGGCCCAGAGAGAGGCCTGCAGAGAGAGAGGCAGGGTCTGATCCGTATCCTCTGTGGCAATAGTTGATCAGAACTTGCCTCTCTTTCTCTCTCTGTGCCTCCATTTCTCTCCAGGCCTCCACTGGGGCTGCAGCCCTGCCTTTCTGATCAGGCCCCGTTGATAGGCCCAGAGATGCTGACTGGCATAGAAACTGACCAATCAGAACCAAATCTGGGTGAATGTAAGGAGCCAATGGCTGCCTAGGAGGCAGAGCTTTTGACATTGACTGACATAGAAACTGGCCAATCAGAACCAAATCTAGGTGAATGTAAGAAGAAAATGGCTGCCTAGGAGGTGGAGCTTTTGACACTGACTGGCATAGAAACTGACCAATCAGAACCAAATTGGCCAGCAGAGGAGGGCAGTAGGGGGTGAGATCAGGCCTGCAGGGGAGGGCAGTTGGGGGTGAGATCAGGCCAGCAGGGGAGGGCAGTTGGCAACCAGGCTGGCAGGGGAGGGCAGTTGGGGGTGAGATCAGGATGGCAGGGGAGGGCATTTGGGGGTGAGGTCAGGCTGGCAAGGGAGGGCAGTTAGGAGTGATCAGCAGGGAGGCTGAGGCAGTTAGGGGCAATCAGGCAGGCAGGAAGAGGGGTTAGGGGAAATCAGGCAGGCAGGCAGGTGAGTGGTTAGGAGCCAGCGGTCCCAGATTGGTGGCTGGACACCCCCCAAGGGGCCCCTGATTGAAGTGGGTGCAGGCTGGGCTGAGGGAACTCTCCCTCCGTACATGAATTTTGTGCACCGGGCCTCTAGTATATATTATACTTGTGTGTATTATAAGTATAGGTGCCAGTCTAACTTTCTGATGTCATGTAAAAATCAGAAGAGAGGAGACACCTCCCAGAGAGGTTGAAAGGTCTTTTAACAAAGAACCTCTGAGCACTGATAGTGTGTATGAAACTGTGGATACTTACAATTTGCCAAGAGAACTCAAACAGCATTTGGAATTCTGGGGCTTTTGAGCACGGAGGTGGAATGCTTACATAATCATTCTGCCCAAGGATGGCTGAAGTAGAAGGAAGCAGATGGCCAGAGTGGGGGGCAGGAGGGCAGTGCTGAGTTGGAACCAGCAAACTCCCCGTGTCCACCATGGCCTCTGGAGACAGGAGCGCCCTCCCAGGGGTCTGGGGCCTGCATGGGTGGGGCCGGAGGGGCAAGTCCCACCATCACCACTGCCCTGGCACAGTCTCACCTCCTCTGACTGCACCTCACTTCTGGAGTCAGAGCAGCTCGCATGTGTCATCAAAGCCCCAGAACGGGAGACTCCACCAAACCACGCCCTCTCTCTCATCCCCTCCTGCTGAAAACTGTAATCTTGCAGGCAGACAATGAAGATAGGACAACTATTCAGAAAAGCTCGTGGCTTTGGAGACTCAGGACATGTCCCAACTGCACCTGCAGGTTTTCTTTTCCTGGGCCGATGGGCACTGGCTGCGCTGCACCTGCCACAGGCCAGCGCCTTGCCTTTCAGTCACATACCTGGAGCTGGGCGTGCAGGCCCTGGCCTGCTCCACATCCTGCTCTGCCCGTGATGATATCTTCTGCACCCCACTAGCTTCTCAGCAGGCCTGCACAGCCGGGCGGCTGCTCTTACCTCTGCCATTTGATTTTCTGTAATTATGTGGCTATAAAAAGAGAGAGAAGCCCCAGCTTCATTTCCTCTGGTTCCCTGCTACAGTCCATGATAAGACCTGGCTTTCCTTTATCCAATCTGATACCTGTCAATTTCTTTCCTTATTTCCATTATGGTTTTTAAAGAAGCACACAGATCTGGTATATATGGGCTCGAGTTGTGTGAGATCTTGGATGAAAATGAAACCAATCATTTATGGAGATAGTGGCTAGTTCTTTTCTACCAAAAGCAACACAAACTTTTCGTAAAAACCAATGCTATTTACTGTTTTACCTTGAACATTTTAATGATATTTTCCAAGCTCTAAAAGACATTTACAGGGATGGTTGTTCCGAAAGACAAGAGAGATACACTAAGAAGTAGCAGTACAAAACTCATAAGCAGTGAGCACGGATGACAGGAGCAGGGGGTGTCTTCTCATGGTCTGCCTCCTTTGAGCTCTATCAACAAGGGTTTCAGCGCTGACCGGTTTGGCTCAGTGGATAGAGAGTCAGCCTACAGACTGAAGGGTCCCAGGTTTGATTCCGGTCAAGGGCATATACCTTGGTTGCGGTGATGTTTCCAACTATCTCTCTCCTTTCCTCTCTGTAAAAAAAACACCAATAAAATATATTTTAAAAAAACAAGAAAAAACACACAAGGGTTTCATATTGCTACTGTGATCTGTTATTCAGTGCTGTAACAATGAGAAGATATTGCTATTAATGATGAAGCACTTTAATGCCACTAACTTATCTGACCAAAACAGTGATTGAAATACTCAGTGACAAAGTTTAACATCTTCCTTCCTGCTTTTTCACTGGAACTTTTTCCTTAGGCGTTTGTATGTGCTTCCAACTCTGTTTTGTGCAGGCCTGAAGGAAAGCTGTCCCCGCAGGTATGCTTGGCAGTTGGACTGTCAGTGGAGGTTGGTGGTGCAGGAGGGAGTGCACTTCAGGTGAAGGGGGAGGGAGCAGAGCCCATAAGAGCCCGTTTATTCAAATGCCCTTTCTCCTGACAACCTCTCACCCAGGGATCTGTGTGTGTGTGTGTGTGTGTGTGTGTGTGTGTGTGTGGCTGGGCCACATAACAGGGGCAGTGTAGGCTGACCAGGCAGGAAGAGGTGAAAATAAACAAGAAAATGTGTATCTTAGGGGAAGAGATATTTTCTTTAGAGATTAAATCAAGGCATGGGTACACAGCAAGCCACCAATTACTGAGGATGAGGGCCATACTGTTCGGCACCCAAAGGATGCCAGTGATTGTGTGGGTATAATGACATGCCACTGGGGTTTCTGGCATGGCTTTGGTACTCCCCGTGTTGCTCCTGAAGTTTCTGTGACTGTGCCCATGTATGTGAATGCATGTGTGAATGAGAGGCTGCTAGGAACACCTCATTTGCATGTGAATATTGGGGTAAAATCTCTTTTAAATATTCGATTTACTGGCAGGCCCTTATAACATTATCAGTTCCATTCCTCCCCCGTGTGTAAGCTCATGGTCTCCTCAGCCATCAGGTCTGCTGCTTCCTTCGGCCATCTTCACATATTCTAATGAGGAAAATGAGGCATCCTATTGGTGGACTTCCAGTCTAGCAAGACCTTTCCTTATTAGGTTTTCCCAATTATTTTACCAAATTATTTCTGGCTGCAATAAAGACCATTTCCAATTTTCAAATTTGTTTTTCCTTTGGGTGTGGCTACATTAGGTTAACATTTAAATAAAAACAGCTCCCCATTTGTTGTTGTTGTTGTTGATTATTGTTCTTTTAGGACTGAGGCCAATTAAATCAAACCCGAGTTTTCATTTCTTCAGACCAATTAAGCGATTTCTTTAGCAATGTGTGATGTATGTGTAAAATTTTTGCTGCACTCAGAGAATCCTGGCTGGTTGGTCTGCAGAACGTCTCAAGTTGAGTTTCTCACAAACACCTGTGTCACTGTAGGATCCAGTGAAATGAGGGCTCTGACCCAGCAGAGCTGGTGGGGCTCGAGACTCCGCATTCTAAGCAGCGCCCCCTGGGCTCGTGCTGCTCTCCAGGCAGGGCAGGGCTGCAGCTGCTCCGCGGCCAAATAAGCCATCAGTCTGTCTGGATTTACCTTCCAGAGATGGGAACTAACCATCTGTTGAAGCATGGAGCCTCCATACAGTGTCCCCCTGTCCTGAAGAGGAGGTGGACACTGTGTGCTCCTCTATCACGCCTGACCACCTCCACCAGCTACTTGTCATTGATGTCACAACCCGAAGGAAAGGATGAACCTCAACCAGGTAACCCACTCCCGACAGACAGCTTTCTTATTCTCCCCACCCCCAGGTTCACCCAGCTGTGCCATGTGCCGTTGGAATGGGACGCCCTGGGACACCACTGTGAGTAAGGCGGCCCCTTCCTGCTCCCTACAGAGCCCTAAGCCTGCTTTGTTTATTATTATTCCTGGAGCCTGTGCTTAGCTGTTTCCCGCTCCTGTCCATCAGGACTGCTGTTTTCCTAAAATGCATCTCATTGTTGTTTTGCTATACTATGCACCTGGCAATTCCTAGATAAGGGTGAGGCTCATGCTGTTCTGCCTCTTTTCACACCATTTAATCCCCATCCCTCTTGCTTCTCCTCTTCTTTCCTCTCTTGACCAATTTCCCTCTTTATTTCCCTCACATTCATCTAGCTTGAGGTTGTCCAGGAAAGGACAGCTGTAGGTGCTTCTCTATGGGCTCCTAGAGTGATTACAGTTGTAGTCCCTATCATAGCAGGACTTTCATTGTTTATTTTTCAAGGTTATGGTTTCTTCTAGAGAAAAATTTAAGGAATCAACTTAGAAGGACCAGGTGGAGTTTGCGTGGCCTAGTCGTCTCAGCTGTTGGCTTGAGGCAGCCAGTTTGCTCACTGCACCTGCAGCCTTCATTATGGGAGAGTTACTTCACCAACTGACCGTAAGGACCCAGTGAGTGTTCAGGAGCAGCCTTTGGCCTGAAAGATGTAGGCAAAGTCCCCAGAGTCATAGACCTATTGCCTGTGATCCCAAGACTGCGTCCAGCTCACCTTTATTATCTGAGCCCTAAATGGGGTCTATAAGCTTCTGTGAAGTGATTAGAAATGGTCAACAAAGCAAGAGATCCTCTCCTTCAGGCAGGAGTAGAAACTGAAACTGTATGAACATATCTAGAGACTCATATGCAAAACTGCAAGTAAGTGCAAAACAGGTGGGACTGAGGAGTTAAGACAAGAGTTTCAGAGCGGGAAAGTCCCACCGGGTGTAAATTTGAGTTCATGTGGGGACACACACACACACACACACACACACACACACTTAAATTAAGATCAGACCAAAAAATGCTTTAAAACTCACATAGCAATAGACCACCATTGAGTGGTTAGAGATAGATCTAGGAAAGGATTCCTTCAAAGTAGCCTGTGCTCTTCTATCACACTATTTTTGTAAGGAGAAGGTCCTAGATGCTCAGCCAATTGGGATTTCCATTTGATCAAGAGTCAGCATCCTGTGAAAGTAAAGCATTTCATTCCTAGCTATTCCTCGCTGAGCATTTTTGCAGGGAAGGTGTTTTGCCTGGTCTAATGAGGACTCTGAGTCATCTCCTCCCGGCAGCTGAACTGCACCTGTCTTGGCTCCTTCCAGGCATACCCGCGTAGGACGCTGATCCTTGGAGGCATTCCAGTTCTGCTCAGGAATGGCAGCAGACCGGCCGCAGTGGCACGGAGTGCTGTCTGAATGCTGCAAGGGCGCACGCTATCCCAGCTCCTCTTGAGAAGGCGACACTGAATAAGAAAACAGGTCCAAAATCCAGAAAGGCAGCCAAAACACACAAACCTTTACAGAGTTAATCAGCTGCATGTCATAATTATAAGAGCTCAGATCCCATTCTATGTGCTTACGATATCTGTTGGCTTAAGTCTTCACAACCTTATGCGGTAGATATGCTGATGACCCCCACCGTGCAGAGGCACAGAGTGGTCAAGGCACCTGTCTGGCGCCACACAGGCAGGTGGTGAGACCAGAGCACCAGTCCCGCCTGGCCGCAGAGCCCACCTTTCACCCTGGCCATGCTGCCTCTCCAGTGCAAAGGCTTATGGGGGTGCTGTGTGCGTGGGTTCTGAGGAAGGGCATCCCTTTCCCGGCATGGTGCTGAGGAGTTCTTGCTCAATAAACTTTCCAGAATATGCATGCACTTGACAGTGATGGGTGTAGCTCTGAGGGCTGGGGTTGGGCAAAGCAAAAGTCTTGGGGGCCCTCCAGCTCAGAAATGCAGTGGTAGCCTTGCTGAGGCAAAGGGGCAAGGGGGACTCAGGGGCAAGGGCTGCCCCTACCCACCTGGAGCTGGGAGACAAAAGAATTTCACCACCACTGGTTTCCTCTGTTCAAGGAACAAAAAGACTCAACACCCCCCACTCTCTCTGGGTTCTGGGGTCCAGCCTTAAATTGTTCTATATTATGATTTTATACTATAACTTTTGAAACCCCAACACCCCACAAGGCAGGGCCCTCCCCTTTCAGTATTTGAAGGGATTTAATATCCTTGCATTCTTCTCCATGAATCAACAGGTCCTGACAGGGCATGTGGTTGGAGCAGCCGCCTGCGTGCCTCAGGCAGACTGAAGCAGGCCAAGAATGAAAGGGGGCGGCACAGGGCGGCCAGCATCCAGTCACCTGAGAAAGAAGGAATTCAACCTGGAATAATCCCTCACACTCTTCACATGGGTGCATCTCTCGCCACCCCGCCCAGATGCTCTCTGCCCTCAGGAGCTCCAAAGGCCTGGAGGTCGGAGGAAAGATCCAAGCAAATATGTAGAGCCACCCCCAGCAAGTGGCTTCATGGGACATCTGGGCCTGGTGATAAGCGTGGACAGCCACCTCTTCTCTCGTTCTGGTAGCTTCCTCTGTCTAGTCCTCAGCTATCCCTCCACACATCCTCATCCTCCTTTTCCTATGGCTTCTCGCCAGATGTAGTTATCTGGGCTGTGCCATCACCTCATTGTCTTGGGTTACTGTTTTGAAGGGGTCAGATTGTTCTTGCTGTCTTCTTTAATTTTTGTTTGGACCCTTCTTCATGACCTAGTACTTCCTTTTCTGCCTCACTAGATCTTTTCCTTGTGTCACCATCAGTCATAGCACAGTCCCTCACCCTCAGGCCCCTTCTTCCCTTGACCACAGCCATTGCCCTAGCAACTACTATAACCCGGAGTTAAATTTATAAAAGAGAAAATTTCATCGTTCCCATATCCTGATCCCTCCATTCTCTAACAGTCTTTTTCTGAATGAGGGGGCGAGGGAACGCAGGAGGTCCCCTTGACCAAGTATTGGGAGCTTGGAAAAGACACATGGGTCTCTTTCTCCTGTTTCTAGCTGAACATGATAGTTGTTTAGTTAAAACTTCCTCTGATTACAGGTCATGAGAGGGACTAAGAGGTCCTTTAACAAAGAACCTCTGAGCACTGACAGTGTGTATGAAACTGTGGATACCTAGGATGTGCCAAGAGAGCTCAAACAGCATTTGGAATTCTGGGGCTTTTGAGCATGGAGGTGGAATGCTTACATAATCATTCTGCCCAAGGATGGCTGAAGTAGAAGGAAGCAGATGGCCAGAGTGGGGGCCAGGAGGGCAGTGCTGAGTTGGAACCAGCAAACTCCCCGTGTCCACCATGGCCTCTGGAGACAGGAGCGCCCTCCCAGGGGTCTGGGGCCTGCATGGGTGGGGCCGGAGGGGCAAGTCCCACCATCACCACTGCCCTGGCACAGTCTCACCTCCTCTGACTGCACCTCACTTCTGGAGTCAGAGCAGCTCGCATGTGTCATCAAAGCCCCAGAATGGGAGACTCCACCAAACCACGCCCTCTCTCTCATCCCCTCCTGCTGAAAACTGTAATCTTGCAGGCAGACAATGAAGATAGGACAACTATTCAGAAAAGCTCGTGGCTTTGGAGACTCAGGACATGTCCCAACTGCACCTGCAGGTTTTCTTTTCCTGGGCCGATGGGCACTGGCTGCGCTGCACCTGCCGCAGGCCAGCGCCTTGCCTTTCAGTCACATACCTGGAGCTGGGCGTGCAGGCCCTGGCCTGCTCCACATCCTGCTCTGCCCGTGATGATATCTTCTGCACCCCACTAGCTTCTCAGCAGGCCTGCACAGCCGGGCGGCTGCTCTTAAATCCGCCATTTGGTTTTCTGTAATTATATGTAAAGGGAGAGAAAAGCACCCCACCCTTATCTCACCTACTTAGCTGTTTTCTTTTCTTCTTCTTCTTCGTTTTTTTAAGTGTTTTTACTGATTTGAGAGAGAGAGAGAGAGAGAGGGAAACATAGATGAGAGAGAAATATCAATCCATTGCCTATTGCCTGTCCCCTACTGGGGATGAAGCCTGAAACCTGGGCATGTGTCCTGACTCGGATTTGAACTGGTGACCTCTAAGGGCATGGGAAGATGCTCAGCTAACTGAGCCACACTGGACACAGCTTAGCTGTTTTCTTTTTAAAGTTTTATTCTTGCCATAAAACTTTGCCCCTACTCAGTTAATCTTTTTCTTTATTTCACATCCTCTTGACCTCCTTTTCTCTCCTGGTTCTCCTTTCCCTCCTCTTCTACCCACTTCCCTCCTCCTCCTCCTCCTCCTCCTCCTCCTCTTCTTCCTCCTCCCCACTCAAGACAACAGCACATCTGATATCTTAGATTGTGTGCTCCTTGCATGGAGAGATTATGTCTTCTTTTGCATATTGCTCTTGTCATTTACTGTACAGCCTGCAGATGTTGGATGTATTGGCACGTGCACAACATACATAAATCCACACATGATGATTTTTAGGGTTCTTAGAAATGAAAAGCGTGAGCCCACTTCCTAATGACTGACTAATTCTCAGAGCTGCTGTATTCTTTTCTGAACTTGTATGAATCAGAATAGAGTACTGAGTAGTATTTAGAAATCCCAAGAGGCAAGCAGCCTGTTTTGTACTTGGTCAAATTTACACTATCCAATTTAAGAACATAGCAAGTAAACCAAGGTATGAATTTGGTCAGATGGATCTCACATGACTTGGATTCAAGTTAGTTTATTGAATGGGATTTTAGACTTTTAGACTTTCTTACAAACCATACATTTTATTAATTTCTCTTTATTATTTCAGCACCTTAGAGCCAGAATAACAAACACATTAAGTCTTGAATGTGGTTAATCAGGACCATAGTCATTAGTCCTATGGTTCCAATTGCTTTAGAATTATTGGTATTTTTACAGAAGGAGAAATTCAAGGAACTCTAATGTGTCTGTTAAAAGGGATAAACTACCATTTGTATGTGACGGGGAAGTGTGTGTGTGTGTGTGTGTGTGTGTGTGTGTGTGAATTAATAGAAGTCATTTCACTAACACTAACTCTATAAGAGTGTAATTTTCATGAAAATTCTAGTTATGCTTACATTGGAGTTTTATCCTAGCTTTTTGAGAGTCATTTCTGTTAGTTAGATTATTAAAGATATTTTTGAGATATCCTTTTACTTCCTTTCACTGGCTGAGTAACTTAGGCATTTGCATATATTTGGTCACATGAAAGGGCCCAGAAGCCAGGGTTTTTTATTTCCAGGTTGTTGGTGTCCTTATTTCATCATTACTTAGGAGCTGCTGTTGAGAATGCAAGCATACTCCAAGACAGGGCACACATTTCCCTGGCTATTAAGCTATGTATTTATATCAGAGTTTACAAAATAGTATCATGGATATTATCTCATTCAATTCTTACAAAAATCCTGTGAGATGAAGGCAGGGAATAGGTATTATTCCCATTTTACATGAAGTGTAATTTTTGGAATGTTTTATAGACTATAAATAGGGTCACCATACATTATGCTTTTGTCTGGGACAACCCCAAGTTATGTTGTTCTCGTGTAATTATTAGCATCAACTTTCTCTCAATATTATGTTTGGATGACAGATACTATGGTCCCTAACAATCTATAAATCACTTTTCACTTGTATTAGGCTTTCAAAATTCATGTAGTCTGTGCAAGACAATATGATAGCTCATGACAATAAGAGACAATCAGAGCTACAACCTGGTTAAGGGCCTGGGCTGCAAGCCCAAGACACAACTCTACTAGTTGTACATCCTTAGGCTAATTACTGTCACCGAGTAAGTGCCATGTAATCATTTCTTGTGTTTGCTGATCACATGGCTTTTTCTCATTGGCATCTTCTTGTTCAGATAGAAGTCTTTCTCTGAACAAATGCCCAGATGCCCAAAGAAACATCCCTTGTCCTTTTTCATGAGGAGTCCAGCCCTTTTCACTCCTTCCTGAATGACTTCTGCCATCCTCCTCATAAACCAGCAGTGACCTCAGCTTCTGTGGTTGGTTGACACACTTTTGTTCCTGTGCTAACCTTAGAGTCATAGAGTCTGACAGCCTGGCTACTATTCACAAACATCTGGACTCTTGGCAAGGCAAGGTTCCAGCCTAAGTTTCAGATTGATATTGGTACCAAACATGGACGCGTTTACTTCCAAACTGGACACTTCAAGAAAAAAAATTCCAAAATCCCAAGGTGTTTCAGATGACAAGGGTGCCCTAAAGAGAGTTGTCCATGGTCTCACTCACATACATACAAATTACATATCACCACCAGGTAGTCTTGAAGGTGTAATTTGAAGATTCTTCAGGAGCCTGGAGCTTTAAATTACTCCAAACCTCAGGGGGTATGCATAGCAAGAATAAATAAATATTGCTTTAGAAAAAGGTTTCTAACATTAGAACTAGATGAGGTCTGCTCTTGGCTTTGCTCTTTACCAGTGTGGGACATTGAGGAAGTCTCTTAATTTTCCTAAACTCCAATTTTCTCAATCTGTAGGATGGAACTGTTAATATTTATGTTTGCCTCTTAGGATAGATGTGATAAATGAGTGAAATAATGAATGTAATATTTAGCATAATCGGGGAACAAAGGTGTTCATTGAATTTTTGTGTAATGTATTCTAGGGATTATGGGGATTGTTTTATTCTACTTTCTGATTCTACTGTTATATCTGAAAGATTCATTAAGGAATACTTGACCAAATGGTTTTAATTAATCTTCTGGATTGGTCTGTGCTGTGGGGCTAACTCCTTCTACCAGGAGGTAGTGACTCAAATTCTAGATGTCACTTGAAGAGAGAACTTATAAGTCCTCTGCTGAAGTGCATGTCATTCTCCATCTTTAGGCCCCCTGTTGCCTGGCTTTAAGCTGTGGTGTCCCTTGGGCCACACAAAGACTTTAGAGACGGGGATAGGAGATAGGAAGGAGCAACTCGGGTTAAGGAAAGACAGACTGTGTTTCACACAATTTAGTCAATGTCCTTTAAGTTGACAAACTTCTCACCCAGGGAACTCTCTGTGAGTCTGGTTGGACCACATAATAGAGGCAGTGTGGGATGACCAGTCAGGGGAAGGTGAAAATAAACAAGAGGATGTGTGTCTTAGAGGAAGAAATATATTCTTGACAGATTAGGTAGGAGGCATGAGGTACACAGAAAGCCACAAATTACCAGTGAGGGAACTGTGAGCAATTAACTACTGCATAAGGTAATGGCACTCTGATAAAGACATTTCAAATGTAGAAGCATGCTTTGCTTCACATAGAATATTCAACTGTTAGACTTCTTTCCTTTGTTGCTCCCCCTGTGAAACTGAGCAAGTTTCCTTCAGATACATCTCATGAGAAGGGGGCTTTGATTGGCGTGGCTGTATTCAGGTGGCTCCTCCTTCAATGGTAACTGAGGCTGGAAATACTTCAAGAGATCATTTGCTTTACTCTAACAGAAAGGGTGGCTGCAAAATCAGAAAAGATGAATATTTTACTTCTACCTCTTTTTGAACTATTACCAACCAACCTTGACAATTTGATGAACTGTAATTAACACATACATGGATTAAAGTTTTATTTTATTGTGTATCTTTCATAGTCTCTCCACGTCAAATGCAATTCCCACCCTTTCTTTGCCATACTTGGAGTGAAATAATCATCAGTTCTGGATGACTATGGGGGAGTTAGAGGCTGATTCTGTGAGGAAATGGACCCAGTTAGATAAAATGCACTAGGAAAAATGGACAACCTGAGGAGCAGCTCAGAGAAACATCTTATAGACATTACTATCTTTTTAGTTTCACAGTATATTTAATTTCCTTTAATAATATTCTTTAACTAAAAATTATATATCTTTTTTGGGGGGAGTAGGGGAGAAGGAGGCAGGAGAGGGACTGTCACAGTGAATCTAAACAGTGATAACTGTCACACAGCATAGAGTCTTATCATATAATATGAACAAGGTGAGGGCAGAGCAACTGACCTAGAATATTTTAACCCTCATGGCTTAGCACGAAGCAGGAACTTAGTGAATGTTTTGGATGATTTTATAATGCAAGCACTTGCTGGTTTGGCTTCTTACAAGTGCAATCTTGTACCCAAAGATATTTACAGGTTAAGAATGCAGGACTACCAGAATGCAGTGGCAGTTTTAAAATCCTGTCGTTTAAAAAAAGTACTTGATTGTTTCCCAAACAGAATCTCTCCAAGCTGCTTGCAGGGCGATGCTCTGCTCTCCCAAAGGGGCCTGGCCTGCTTTCTGCTCCCCTTTGCAGAGCACTGGGAGGAGACGGGGAAGCCAAAGCGTTGAGAAGTCAGTGAGAGGAAGGTTACATTCAATCTTCCAAATTACACTTGTTCATCCATTGTCCTAATGAGTCGCCCCAAAGGCAGGCAAACATGGGCTGAGAAACACTGGCTGTACCTCGAGGGATGAGGACTCAGGACAGGCCTGGCGGCAGGAGGCAAGGGGCGGCAGAGCTCGGAGTAAGAGGGAAGAAATCTCGTCCTCAAAGGTCCTCTGTACTCAGATGACCCTGCTATTAAGTTGAGTAAAATTTCAGTGTTAAAATCACTTATGAGTTCTACAGTAGTGAAATGAAGAGGCTCCAGAAATCTAGATATACTAGCAGAGGAAATGATTTGGGCAGATTATGGTGAGGAACAGCCGAGGGGTGTGAACAGAGCCTATGAGATCTTACGGTCAAGTACTAACATCATCTTAGGTTTCACTTAAATTATTTAGAATTCTTTTAAGACTTTTTTTTTAGTTTTAAATAATATGTAATAAAACAGGGTTATTGACTTGGAAATTGATTTTTTAATCAAACTACAATAAAAAGTTTAGGTACAGCTGTATAAGATTAGTTCTTTAAATGATACATTAAAATCATGGCCAATTATGGTGCATGATGTTAGCAAAGAAGTTCAAAGAATGTGCACCACATGGAAAGGAATCGGCCTCTCATGCACTGAGCACAGCAGCCTTTCTCGAGGGTAACCTGGTGACATGTACTACAAATCTCGAGATCACACTGGCCTCTCACTCAACATTCCTCTATTTACAAACTTACCCCAAGTAAGTAACCAATAATGCATGTGAGAAGATGTGTCTATAAGAACAGTTCATTTCAGAAATTATTTATAACAGCAAAAATGTGTGAACCAACACATGTCAGTGGCAGGGAAGTGGTTGAGTGTGTCTGTAGTGATGGGACACCAGGCAGCCATTACAAGTGAGGCTGTAGACAAACATCTAATGACCTGAGAAAATGTTCATGAGATCGTGGTGCACAAAACCAGCAGCTTACAAAAGAGCATTTTCAACATGATCACCTAAAAACATATAGGGTGCCTTAAGAGAACCTGAAAGAATCTATCCCAGAATATTAATGAATAATTGAATTTTATTTGTTGAATTTCCTAAACTTCTGAAGTATTCTTCAATTAATCTCTATTACTTTGTAATCAGAAAAATACAATTACAAAATTAAAAGCATGTGTATTGCATTATTTATACATACTCAAGATAGAAGAATTGTGTCAAAGTCCATCTCAATAACAATCTAAAATGTTAAGAAAATACTTAGACAGTAAAATGTCTTTATTTCTTGGAATTGCTTATTCCACTTATTTGTAACTGTCCATTTTTTAATACAATGTACTCTTTTGCTTCATCTTATATAGTAAAAAGTATTTAATATCCAAAAAGCTTCTAAATATTTACATATTGACAGAAGAGATATTAGCTGCTTGCGCATGTTCACTAAAGAGATAGACAGTAACTCAAAGAGCATAACTAAGCCCGTCTTTTCATGCTTCCACCCAACGCCCACAGGCACCTGCTGGATAGTGGGGGGTAGAGGGAAGTCAGGTCCCCTTATAAGGGAGTATGCAAGGGGAATCCAAGGCAGTGACGGGGACAGAGTAGAGCGGACGTAGGAAGCAGAGGGAGCCAGAACCGGCTTGCCAACTGAGTACAATGGCAGGGAAAGGGGGCAACCAGGATGACTCCAGAAATAAACTGGAAGCTGTGCCCATGCATCATTCATTAAACTCAAGAAACAGCACTTTCCTCTTCCCCTGCTTGCCAAGAGTTTGGATTTATCTTATTGTACTTTGTACTTTTCAACCCACAGTATTTATTGAGAGACGTTCTGTGCAGAGGACTGTACTAACTGTTATGACAGATATAAAGATGGGTATGATGAGACCCCCAGCCCTCAGATACTTACAATCTAGGCAGGTTGAATGACAAAGCCTCAAACAATAATAAAGATCATATTAAAATACGCGACATGTTTCTTTCATCTCTTTAAATCTCCCTCAGTGCCTAGCAGAATGGTATTTAAATGTTAAATGCCAGTGTCTTTCGATACCATCTTAATTATTTACTGCTCCAAAAACATTCAGTAATTTCTATGATTTTTATTGATTGTTTTTTTCTTTACAGAGAGGAAGGGAGATGGATAGAGAGTTAGAAACATCGATGAGAGAGAAACATTGATCAGCTGCCTCCTGCACACACCCTACTGGGGATGTGCCCGCAACTAAGGTACATGCCCTTGACTGGAAATGAACCTAGGACCCTTGAGTCCGCAGGCTGATGCTCTATCCACTGAGCCAAACTGGTTAGGGCTCTATGATTTTTAATTTTATTATATCTAGCATTTTTCTGACATGAAAAATACTTGCCTTAATAGTTGCCTTATATAATTCAAGATAATATAATTTCACTATTCATTTCATTAATACAAACTTTTCTGATAGTTATATGCTTCAACATATGTCTAGGTATAAAATACCTCTAGCAATGTTAAACCCAAACCCAACAACATCTAATAAGAAACTTGTCTTATATCCCTTTTACTTGGTTCTTACACTAAAGTTAAATGATATATGTAAGTGAACAACATCCCCCACCCAAACACACAATTCAATATCATCTTTCTAAATAAAAAACATATATATACAATACATATACACCTCCTTTTTTATACTCATTTGAGGCAACACAGACATTTAGTTATTCACATATCAATGTATTCATTTGGATCTTTGAATATGTGGACTTCAAATTCCATTTGGCTCTGTAAAATAAAAGTGCTAAAATTAGTACAGACTTACGAAAAAAGCAGAACAAAACAAAGATATTCCGTATGTCTCCTTGGAAGAGACACAAGATAACAACATCAAGAACTTGTGATGGTCATGCATTTTCTGTTCACTTACAGATGGTGACAGTACAGATTATATTCCAAGTACAATACTTAGTGTGGGGCTACAAGGTGAGCAAGACTACATGACCCAGATCTTCAGGAGCCTCCAGTCTAGTGGCAGAAACCATCCAGAAACTGATGAGCTTAATTCACTGAAGTGAGGGATGCAATAAAGTAAACACACAGTAGACTATGGGAGGCCAGGAGGACTAATTATGTCACAGCCAGTCAGTGGCAGGTAGCAGACATGCTTCCTAGAGCAAGAGAAGCTGGAAAAACAGTTGGGCATAGGGAAGGAATGTAGTCTAGTAAGACAAAAACCCAAAAGCTGGATGCTTGGGATTAATAGGGAGAGTGTGGTGTGGTGACCTCAGCGAGAGCAGCTTCAAGTGTGGAGAGGAAAAAGTAATGGCAGTGTAGGTTGCAAATATGGACAATTCTTTCAAGACATTTGACTTTGAAAAACAAAGCCATTGGACAGAAAATAAAAGTAGTTGTGTAATTAAGGTAAGATCTCTCTTTTCCTTTCCTTCCTTCCTTGCTTCCTTCCTCTTTCTTTTGCTCCCACCTTTCCCCCCTTCCTCCTTCCTTTCTACCTCTTTTTTTCTATTCTTTTCTTTTCCAGATGGGACAGGTTTAGACCTGTTTAAATCCTGATGAGAAAGTTTATTGAGATTATCTATTGGATATGTTGAGTAGGCAGCTGGAGATACGGACTAGAGACTGGGGAGAGGTGTATTGTAATATTTATATACCAAATCATTCTACCTGCTTAAAATTTTCCAATGAATCCTCAGGCACTCAAGACAAAATCCAAACTCCAAGCTCCCTTGGGATTGGCCCTTCTATGCATCTCCAGCATCATCACTCATCACCAGTTTCATACCACACCAAATACTCTCTGAATACAGATTCATTTCTCTCTCTTGTGCGCGTCATGCCTTCCCTTTGCTTAGATTATTCATTATTTGTCCCCATTTTGACCTAGCTGACTATTGTGTCCTTGAAACCTAGCCTTCCTTGTCCCACCAGCCATTTACCAGTCATTTGATACAGCTGGTTTTGATGCGGTCTTCGTGAGCACCACAATATTCTATACATATCTCTATGGACTCTAGAACCAGGGGACCCAGGGTACTTCATAATTGTTGCATGAACTTGGACAAGTGGGCTAAACTCTTCAAACCTCAGTTTCCTCATCTGTAAAATGAGAATAATAATACTACCTACTTCATAGGGTTGATAAGGGAATTAAATGAGGTGATGTGGATGATAGTGCTTATAACAGTGGATGGCATAGATGAAACCTGTATAAGTCATTAACTATTATTATAATAATACTTATCATACTGTTGAGTAATTATTTTCATGTTGACGTTCCTCCTAAAAAATATTAACCCTTGAGCACTTCAATTAAGCCTTTCGTATGTGCTTCTGGTCCACATTAAGCTTCAATCATTGTTTCTACATAAATGAATGAGTTAATGAGTAAACAAACAATAGCATTCGGCCACAGTAGTACTATAAAATGAACCATCAAGTTGTTCTTCAGGGGGCTTTCTCTGTCTATAAGCTATTCTCTGTGGCTGAAGGTTATTTGTCTGATCCATCACTCACCAGACCAAGAAGACTTGGTTGTTGATCCTACATCATATTTTGGTCACTGTTCAGTAAAAACTAATATCTTTCTTCCTTTTTTAAATATCTACCCTAGGATTTTTTTTTTTGATTTTATAGAGAGAAAGAGAAAGAGAGAGAGAGAGAGAGAGAGACAGACAGAGAGACAGAGAGAGAGAGAGAGAAGTGATAGAGAAACATTGATCAGTTGCCTCCTTCACATGCTCTCACGAAGGATGGGACCCATAATCCAAGTATGTGCCCTGACTGGGAATCAAACCTGCAGCCTTGTAGTGCACTGAATGGTGCTCCAATCCCCTGGCCAGTGTAACAATATCTTTCTTTACCTTTGGATCAGGTAGACATGGTCCAAAAGCTTCCAGTAGAAGAGTTTCTTCTCTCACAGCTTGTTCATAGTCTGAGAAGGACAGTTTCCCATCATGGTCATGATCCTAGGAGTGACCAGCCGTATATGCGTCAACATGTAAAATACTTATTGCAAATACAACTGTCTTTTCATGGTCACGTGTAAATGGAAAAAAAAGGTATTAGAGAAATGAGACTAGTTGAATTGTAATGAACTATCAATATTATAAAAAAAGAGCATAATCCAGGTGTTTGATTTCACCAAGCAGAAAACTGATAGTTACTATCATTTGAATTATTATTTTTATCCCACAATTACCCTTTAAATTTTAATATAAAACCCTAAATTATACATATTTACCATTTTCTTAAGTGTTATTTCAACCAAATCTTTGATTCCTTCATCAGGGTCTTCTTCAGATGGCTGTTTAAGAAGGCTGTTCTTCAACATGTGGAACATTTCCTCCTTTGAAATGAATCCATCACCATTCAAATCAAACACTTCAAAGCAATCTTTTAAAAAATAGCCAATTAGGAATTTGATATTATCCTTAAAGTAACATTTGTTCTGATAAAGTTTTCAAGACCAAGGTCTATATTGATGTTCTTATCAATGCCACAGGCCTTAACACAATCTAATTTCCATAATAAATGCTTAATGTTCACTTGTTGAATATATGCAACAATCCTTAGAAAAAGTTTCATTACAATCAGCTATGGAGAAGCATGACAAGAGACAATAAGTTGGCATAATACTCCCCAGGTATTATGTTGAGTGAAATAAGCCTATCATAAAAAGACAAGTATCACATGATCTCACTTATAGGTGGAATCTAATGAACTGATGATGCATAATACATGGTCACAGACATAGTGTGGTGAATACGGGGTGAGGATTGAATTGTGGAGGGGGTCAATGGGGGAAAAACAAGGGACATCTGTAATACTTTCAACAATAAATATAAATTAAAAAAAAGAAAATTAAGGTAAAAAAGAAGCAATAAGTTGAAATTTTTCATCTTGAAACTCGTGGAAAACTGACTGACATATAATTCTTTTATTTAAAAAATTTAATGTTGACATAATTCTTAAACAGAGTTCATCAAAATTAAGAATTAACTAAGAATCAGAGCACTAGAATCAATATCCCCTACTTTTATGGTTATAATTCAAGTACTTAAATATGCAAAAACATAATCTTAAGACCTGTAATGTAAATGTATATATACATGACTAGCACCTATAACATGTGCTTATCTAGTCTTGCTTGACATGAATTACTCTTCAAAATCTCTTGATTTTTCTTTTAATTAATTTTTTTTTCAACCTTTAGCAATGACTTGAATTTGCTCCGTAAAAGAGGCTAATGGGTATTCCAACCAACCAACCAACCAACCAACCAACAGACAACCTACTTCACTGGCTAGGTTGGAAGAAATCGGTTTAAAATGTTTTAGATATGTTAGGCATAATGTGCAAACCAGTAGGATAACCTGAAATCTTACATTTCATTTTTTCTTCCAAAGTTCCTCGAAGAAACAGTGATAATCCATATACCCACTCTGATACACTTACACAACCATCATTGTCTTTATCAAAACCTCGGAATACTAAAAAGAAAAAGAAGGGCAATGTAATACTTGTGCTGCATTTTTACTCTCAGTAATGTATCTACATTGGTACTACTCACTTTTAAAATTTAAACAAAACTTCAGGATCATATGATCCAATATTCCCATTTGACAAAGGAAGAAACTAACTTTCACATTTTCTCCTCATATTTTGTGGGAACAAAGTAAATTCTGAATATCTAAATATGTTAATAACTAATTATTAACATATAACTGTTGATATATTAAATGTGTTGCTATATTAACATAAAATATATAATTTTGTACTTTTGTTACTCAACAAATGTAATGCTTTATTACATGGTAGACTGGACTATATCTTGATTCTTATTGAAATACTTTCAATGATGTAAAGAAACTTAAATGTCCTTTTAAAACTATTCTTCTTATTATTATATTTATTAAGTAAAAATAGAAATAGTTTAGGTTTTCTGTTATAAAGTAAGGGATACCTAATTATTCAAGCTGACTCTGTCCACTTCTTAAATACACAAAATAGAGTGGATACTATTTCCATCTCTATGATCTTTTTCTTTAAAAAAAAATTTAATTTATTGGGGTTACATTGGTTAACACAATTATATAGTTGTAAGGTATATAATTCTGTAATACATTATCTACATATTGTATTGTGTGTTCACACCCCAACTCATGTCTTTTTCCATCACCATTTATCCCCCCTTAGCCTCCCTCACTCTCGTTTCCCTCTCCTATGATCTTTTTCTTGAATATAAAGATTTAAATTTTATATTTGAATGAAATTGGGAATATAGAACATCAAGGTTTTACAAACAGTAAGTCCAACTCAATACTTTTTTTTCAGTTATGGCTGGATTTGTATTTCTCCTTACCTCTGTCCATAATCATGTCATCTGTCATTCCAAATGTCACATGCAAGAAGTTTCTAAATGCATTACGATCCAGTCCATTGACCACACCTTGTCGCTCTATTATATCTCCCACCAAGTTATAATAAAGTTTTATAAGACACTTCACTTCAAATTTATTAACTGTGGAAAAATAAAGTTAAGATATAACAAAAATGTGTTTTAATCTTTAATTTCTAACTTAAATTTTGCATTAATGAATTTATAGACTAACATTTTAAAGCCATCAGATATGTAGTTGTCAGCAATCCTATGGTATTTTTTTAATCCTTATCCGAGGCTATGTTTTTACTGATTTTAGAGAGAGAGGGAGGAGAGAGAGAGAAAGAGAGAGAGGGAGGAGAGAGAGAGAGAGAGAGAATTGCCTCCCCTACACATCCCCATCAGGGATCCAACTGCAACCTAGGTATGTGGTATGTGCCCTGACCTGGAATCATCCCCAACCTTGTAGATTACAGGGGGTTATGGGGATGCTCCAACCAACTGAGCTACCCAGCCAGGGCAGAAGACATATCTGTTTTGAGATTCATGACCCTTAAGTTAACAGAGGATGGCTACTACAGAGGATTCTCCACTAAAATGAGAGAAAAAACCTTCCCTCCAATATCCAACAGGTGCAAGTTCAGTCACACTTAGGAAAAAAGAAGACAGTATCAGTCAAGTTACCTGAATAATGATCATGGGGTCCAATTCTAAACTTTAAAAGGCAGTAGAGATATGATTCAAAGTAAGTATGGTAATGTTTAAGAATGCTAACTTTCCTTGCATTTTGATGACAGGCACTCATGAGACTTGTAATTTAGCATTCCCCTGGAAATAGATACCAGGCTCCTGAAAGTCAGGAGACAATTTTTATTTCATATTAGCCTTAGAAAATCCATAATTGAGATTTTGGAAATTAAAATCACCCATTTTCCAATAAAAAAGTGTTTAAACATATTTTAGCACTCTTGTAGCTCTTATTGCAGATGAAATGAAATTAACATGCAATTATTCAGCAGTACTTTGAATGAAGGCAATTTTTATTGAAAGGATACACACACATTCATATTTGTCAACACACATCATTGTATAAAGGGTGGTGTTTTTAAAGAGTGAGATAATTATTTGTGTTCCAATTCCCATTTCAGATATGTTAAGTGGAAGGGTTATTGCCTAGCATTAAGAACAAAAAAGTGAGTCCTAACCAATTTGGCTCAGTGGATAGAGCATCAGCCTGTGGACTGAAGGGTCCCAGGTTCGATTCCGGTCAAGGGCATGTACCTTGGTTGTGGGCACATCCCCAGTGGGGGGTGTGCAGGAGGCAGCTGATTGATGTTTCTCTCTCATCGATGTTTCTAACTCTCCATCCCTCTCCCTTCCTCTCTGTAGAAAATCAATAAAAATATATATTTTTTAAAAAAGAACAAAAAAGTGAGCTTAAATATGAATTATAGGTAGAAGATGGGGATGAGTTTATTTCAAAACAAGACAGAGTATTTTTTAAAACAAGGACAAAACCTGCATGCATGTAAAAGAAGACAGAACATAGAAATGGAGAAATCACATCTAATCCTACAGGTCAGAACAGGCCTGAGTATGATTTCTGGTTTGGGATACCAAAATGTAAGAGGGATATTAAAAACCTTGAAAAACAAATGATTTAGTAAATAAATTAAATAATAGACAAGAGTATAATGATTATAATTTTTAAAAGAGCTGTTAGTTGCAGTAGAAAATGGTATACCAGTTTGTCAAAAAGTTAAACACAGAAATTCTGTGTAATCCAGTGATTCACTTCTGGGTATATACCCAGAGAACTGAAAGCAGGGGCTCAAATACTTGTACACCAAGCATGTCAAACTCAAAGGCTACCATGGGCCAAATGAACAAGGTTTAAGTTTATGTGGGCAGCAAAAAAACAAAAGCTTCAATTTTCATAGAAATGTAGGTTTATTTCAATAGAGACATGCTGAATAAAAAGGGCTGAAATAAATGAGTAATCGTTAACATAAAATAATGGAACATTTTAATAAAAATTAATATTTTTTCTTGAACATTAACTTACCAGACACTGAATAACTGCACAAATTATTAAGCGTAATGCAAATAAACCTATTTTTCTTGTTCTCTGAAAGCGAAATATTTCCTGTTGCGCACATCAAACAAGTCAGTCCAAGACTAATGATGTTTCAATCATCTGCTAAAATATTTGCTGCTAGTATTAGTGGAGAGAATGGTGTGCCTGCACATAAGGCACATAAGGGAAATGAATGCAACACGATTACAGTAATCAGTCATTAGAGAATGTTGTAGTTCGTTATTAATAACTAGAGGCCCAGTGCATGAAATTCGTGCACTGGTAGAGTCCCTAGCAGCTGCCGGCTGCCGGCCGGGGCCTCCCTCCCTTCCCCTGGCTGGCCCTGCCCCCTGGTTGAATTCCCAGACAACTCGTGGTTGAGAGGACAATTTGCATACTATGCTTTTATTATATAGGATTATGTATAACAGAATATTGTAAAAATTAAGTTACAAAATTTTTATTAAAATATTTCTTACATACCGTTATATTGGTTGGGCCGCAAAAAATATTCATTGTGGGCTACATGTGGCCCCCAGGCCACGAGTTTGACATGATTGTTGCACACCAAAGATCATAGCAACATTATTCACAGTAGCCAAAAGTGGAAGCAATCAAGTGTCCACTGGTGAATGAATGGATAAACAAAATATAGTAAATGCATACTATGGGTGATTATTTGGTTTTATAAAGGAAGAAAATTTTGGCACATGCGATAGCATGGATGAAACTTGAAAACTTTATGATGAGTGAAATAAGCCAAACAAAAAAGAACAAATACTGTATGATTTCACTTATATGATATACCTAGAGTGATGAAATTAATAGAGACAGAAAGTAGAATGGTAGTTGCCAGGGATTTGGGGAATTGGAAAATGGGGAATTATACTATAATGGGTATAGAGTTTCAGTTGGGAAAGATAAAAATGTTCTGGAGCTTAATGGTGGTAACAGTTGTGCAACAATTTGAATAAATTGAATACACAGAGCTGTACAATCAAAATAGTAAAATTTAACCACAATTTAAAAATATTCTCAAAGTAAAAAGGCTGTTGGCTAGTTGGGAAAGAAAAGACTGCTTAAAGAATGACTATACAACATCCCCTTCACTCAGCATTTTATGTTTCATCTTTTCCATCTCGGCTGAAATAAAGATTAAAGAATATTAGCTTAATTTATTACCCAAGGATCCAAGATTAGCCATAAGAAAACTTTTCTTGCTGAAATGTTTCTTAAGTTCTAGAATACAATACTAAATACAGTTAAGAAAAATTCAAGGATGGGCTTTCATTTTTTTGGGTTGGTTTGATTGTTCTTCAGATCATATCTGTAGAGTCGCAGTTTAACTATATGACCACTGAAGATACTTTCGTCTCTGATTCCACAAAATTTATCCATTTAATCCTAGTGGGATTATCATTGGCCAACTGAAAGGAAATATAACTTTAGGTGAAAGGTCCTCTGTTTAAAGGAATTTAATGCCAAGGACTTGAAACTCTTTCTATAGAATTTAACTAGTAATCATCCAAGTTTTTCAGGCTCACTTTAAAATGTTTATGTAAGTACAAAAAGCAAAAGAGTTTATCCTGCCATGTGTTTCTTTATCTTTTAATATACTCACCTCTTAATTATTCACAGAATGTCTGTTTGCAAATGTACTGAACAGGGAGCAAATTAAATTCAGCATTGTATATTGAAATTATTGCATTTTGTATTCAAAGTGTTTACCAGATGTTTTAGAGGGTGTGGTCTTCTCCCAGAAATGGAAGTATTTTAAGAAAAACAACAACAGAACAAACTCTCATCATATTATAATGACCATAATAATGCCTTAAATGACAGGATGACTATTTTTCTAAGAAGTTTAAGATGCTTATACACACTCTAATTTTCATTTACAGCACCACTCCACTAAGAGAGCCTTTCTTACTACTCATTGCATTAGGTACACATACAATTAAAAGAAATGAGATCCTGTAATCTCTAGAACTACATTAAAACATGTTTGTTCCTCCTTCTTTGCACAGTGGGAATGGTCTTGGGATTATGTCTTCTTCTATTTTCTCAGGTGGACAGTAGTTTTGCAATCAGCATACAATTCATAAGCTTGCTCATTGGACAACACCGTCTTCACCTAAACCACGTCCTTATCTTCCTGGCCCAGGTACAGTTCTGTTTTTCAGTCTGAGTACAATTCTAAAGTTACCTAGGAAATTCTAGGACCGCCTTTTAGAATGTGCAGTGGGAGCAGATACCTTTAATAAGTGCTCATCTTGTCACCGGCAAAGTACCCTGCAACCCCACCAGCAACTGGAAAGTGGAAGTCTAGAGCTGGGAACAGATTCTTTACCATGTGTTTAGCTTCAGTGAGCTCTTTGGGTTCACTTCCCCTCCAGCTCTGACATAGGTTTGCTTCCTAAGGGTGTTCAGTCCTCGATAACCATTTTCCCTTACAGATCTCTTGGTAAGTATCCAGTATTGAACACTGTCATTTTACTTGCTCTAGAAAGCTAGAATGCAGGTGTATGTTGCTTATGATACTTTTCTCGACTCCCTGATTTTTAATAGTCACTTTACACCTATGACCGAGTCTAAAACCACGTGTGTCTCCTGGGTGTATAAATCACGTTTCTGTAATGTAAGGGTAAATTAAGAAGAGCGCTTGAGAAGCAAGTAAGTGTACTTGTGGGAGTGCAATCCTAGATGCCTGGACACCTGGATAGCGATCCTTAAGATGACTGGCAGGCGTGGAGCCTGCTCCGAAAAGCTGACATCCAGGTATTCTCGTCCAGGCTTCTCTTTAAGGGTGGTGGAGGGGGCTCCAGGGCCCCAAGGCTTGGAGTTAGAAAGCAGGTTGGGCAGAAAATTTTAGCACCGGGTAGGGCAGGAGACCTGGACCAGGAGCCTGTGCTAATCCAGCACTTGATTCGTACTTACAATGCTTGCAATTTTTAGTTAAGGTGTCCGTCAACTTCTGCAGCTTCTTGCGGTTCATGCCGTGCACTCAGGAAATCGGGCAGAGGAGGGTGTCTAGGGATGCGGCTGCCCGGATCCTCGCTGGGCCTGGGTCTGGGCCCGGGAAAAGCGCCCTGAGTCTCCATCGCCCCACACCTGCTGTGCTCTAACACACAAAGTGGCCATGGCAACGCCCTGGCCGGCCCCTGATTGGTTCGCTGGCGCGCGCAGTGTGCGTGCACCGCGCTAACAAACAACGTGGCCATGGCAACGGCTGGGCCAGCTTCTGATTCGCTCCTGGGGCTGGCGAGCGCCCTCCCACTTGGAGGGTCCTGGCCGGACCCATTGCGGACTGTGTTCTGATTGACGTCGGAATTCTAATTTTTCAGCTGTTGCTGTCTTTTGGGTTCACAGCACCTTTGATGGACGGCACGGGGATTCATCAAGGTCTAAAATATATTGCGCACGCTGTGTGAAGGGTGTTCGGGATGGTGAGCGTTGTACCCAGGGAAGCTTAAAATCTACTGCAAGATTTGGGGAACTTGGAGGAGCTTCCAGAATTAGCAGGTGTGTAATCCAGACGGTTGTTTTATGGGGTACAGAAGGGTGAGAAGAACTTGGAATAGGTTTTCTCTCTCCCTCTCTCCCCTCCCCACTTATTCTTGGGGGTGGGGTGAGGCTGTCAGTAGAATCTGGGAAAAGCCACTAGCAATTTTAAGCTAGTTAAAGGGGCAGCCTTCCCAATAAACAGACTGACAACTGACACTTATCTGTGGGGTTGAGCCCAATCTTGCTTTTCTGGCAAATATTCCTTTAAGTAAAACTGAAGGAATTTTTTACTTATTTGACAGACAAGTCTGCAAACAAAGAATAGTTCTTACATCTTTAATGTGGGAAGACTTTCTGCTCTTCTTAACCACAGATGGAACACCATCTTTGAATTAGGACAACAATAAAATGGGTTAGTTCAGCCAGGAGTACAAAACCTACAGTATTGTCTAGTGTATCTACTTGTTTAACGTTAGAGGGGAAATACCTTGGAATACAAATTATTTTATAGTATACATACTGTCATTGTTAGGCTGAAAACAGAAAAATTCTGCCAACCATGAGTAACAATCCAATATAAAATAGTTTTGCCTGGCTGGTGTGGCTCAGTGCCTGAACATCGACCCATAAACCAGGAGGTCACAGTTAATGTGAATCTTCCAGGTCAGACACATGCCTGGGTTGTGGGCTCAATCCCCAGTAGGGGGCATGCAGTAGGCACCCGATTGATGTTTCTCTCTTATCTATGTTTCTATCTCTTTATCCCTCTCTCTTCCTCTCTCCCTAAAAAATCAATTAAAAAATAGTTTCAGTGTTGAGGTCTCTGATTTTTTCCTTGTTTTATTTATTTGTTGAATAAAAAATTGGGATGCTGTTTGACACCAGAGTCAATGATGCTTGGTGAAGGCAGGGACTGTATTATCCTAAAGAAAATTTCCTGCAAACAGTTAACCAATGTATAATGATAGTGATTATGAGTTTCCAACCGTTTTCTTGTTAAAAAGTATTCCTATATGTCTTCTTACCTAGCAGCTGTGACATTTCTAATGAGATTACAGACAACAACTGGGGAGGACTGGACATACTCTAATTACACTCACCTGTGAAACCATAGTGGCTTTTGTTAGATTATAAAATTGTAGGAAATATTTAATTCATAGAGGTTATTGTAGTTCTCATTTCAAAAGACATGGAGCCAAAAGAGTGGTTGTCGGTAGTTACAATAAGAGAAGCTGTAGGTCTATGTTTCTGCTCGTGGGTCTATTAAGAACCATCCTTCTACTAGGCTTTCTGAAGGGACCCCTGCTGGCACATCTTGGGGAGCAGGACTACTCTGGTGGGGTCACAATGATGGGCCTCTTCAGGTATCCCTGAAGATACACTCAGTGCTTGTTGGGGAACACCGATGGATGAACTAAACAGTTCTTAATTCACAAGCTTCAGGCCTAGGACCCATCAACCATGTTCCCCTGAAGTGGAAAAAATGAAGGACAAAACCATGGAAAGTTGAAATTAAGAATAAAAAATACCCTGGCTGGTGTAGCTCAGTTGGCTGAGCACTGTCCATGCACCACAGGGCTGCCAGTTCAATTCCCAGTCAGGTTCAATTCCACAAACCCACGTTACGGGTTCCAACACATGTATCGGGGTATGTATGGGAGGCAACTGATTGATGTTTCTCTCTCACATCCACATCAATGTTTCTCTCCCTCTGCCTTCCTCTGTCTCTAAATCAATAAAAATGTATTTTAAAAAAGAAACAAATCTGTTCTACCAAGCAAAATTACTTAACCTGATAATAAAACTTTTGAGGTGTCCTCTTAACATTCTTCCTCCTTCCCATATTCTTTCTTCCATGTTATTCTTTTAGCAGAAAATTTCCAAGCGCATTGTTATATAAAACTCACTTCTCTGAGAGAGTGGCCTACAGAATTAAACTTCCTATGAGGTCTTGAAAACCCTCAGGGAAAACAAGGTATGTATTAAGGGAAGTTTTGTCAACATATTCTCAAACTTTAGAACTTTCTTTACATTTTTTGTGAAGTTTTTGTACTTAGTATTTGCAGAGTTTAGAAACAAGAGGTAGGCCTGATAGACTCAACTAATCACATTTTAAGGCAAATTGAAATTTCTATTCTCGTGTTGAGTAGATATAGGATTGCTTTCCCCTCAGGGCTTTTTCAGAGTAAGGCAATTAAGCCAGAACAGTTACCTCATATCAAATCAATTGACAATGGGATAATAAAAAACTGTGTTTAATTTGTACTGTACACAAATTTTACTGTGCATGAAATGATCATAGAACTTTCCAAAATTCAAGCGACTTTGAGATGGATACTTTTGTAAATAAAAAGTACATAAAAGTGACTATTAATGCTATAAATATTTCTAATTCTGTGTGCAAAACAATCTCCCCTTGGACTCACAATTAGTTGGAGTTTTGCCATGATAAATAATTTGGACCTTGAATTGATGAAAGTGTTTTATTTAATGTGAACCCTTTATGATAAAGGCATTTGGAAACTGTTTAGGAAATGACATCATAGAACTGATTTCCAAGTATATTACAAACCTATTATGAAATTACTTCAATAAAAGAAAAATATAAAGGTTAGCTATCTATGCAATTTCAATTTAATTTTACCAATTTTATTTTGTAGAGATAGTGATGAGAAATTATGAGGTGACTTTAGGCAATTATTTGGGTGGTTGAATCTCCCCTGCTCTCTCTTACCACCTTCCCTTTTGGCTGCTCTGCTGAAATGACAGTCTGCTTTCAGTAACTCCAACCACCCAGCTGTCTCACCCCAGGCCTTCTGCATATTCTTCTCCCATCCCCAGACAAAACTCGAGTTTTTGACTCCCCATATAAAGTGAATCCCTCCATACCCTGTGGTCTTTTCTCTGCCTCTGGACCAGTTTCTTTCTAGTGCTTGCCACAGTGACTGATAGCTTTCTTTCTCTAATCTCTCCTCCCCACTGGATTGTCAACTACATGACCCCCCCTTCTTTTGTGCTCTCACTCTCACTCACACTCTTTTTTCCTGTGTTTATGTCTATTTGTATCTCTGTATCTATCACCTATCCCAATGGTCAGCAAACTCATTAGTCAACAGAGCCAAATATCAACAGTACAACGATTGAAATTTCTTTTGAGAGCCAAATTTTTAAAACTTAAACTATATAGGTAGGTACATTGTTATTAATTAGGGTACTCCTCTCCTAAGG
>NW_005368860.1:681317-687039 GCF_000412655.1 Myotis brandtii
CCCTGCACAGCCCCTTCATGGAGAGCCCTGTGAATACATACCAGGCCTTTAAAGGGGCTAAATACTAAAGAAGAGCTTTTCTCAAAATATACTGTCAATATTCACTGGTGTTAATACATTTCTACGTAAGTTTTTTAAAGTCATAATCAAGAAGTAAGGTAAGTGCCTAAGGCTTACTAAGGATAGGATTCTTATATCTTTTTTGTGGTGTGTTTTTTTAAGCCTCACCGGAGGATATTTTTTCCACTGATTTTCAGACAGAGTGGAAGGGAGAGAGGAAGGAGAGACACACATTGATTGGTTGCCTCCAGCAATTGCCACATGGGGCTGGGGATCAAACCTGAAACCAAGGTACATGCCCTTGACCTGGAATCGAACCCTAGACCTTTTGGTCCATGGGCTGACGCTGTAACTACTGAGCCAAACTGGCCAGGGAAGGACTCTTATATCTTACATGTAATTTATGAAGTTGTAAATTAAGATGTGGCATGCGATGAGTAATTAATGTGATGGCAATTATGTCAACGGGCTGAGTAAGGAAGCTGCTCCTCCAGGCCTTAAGGAGATGACCAAAAAATCCTGCGGCACCCTCTGGGCTCCTTCCCACTGAATGCTGGGTCATGGGCACCCAACAGCCCTATCTACATAACTACCACAGGGCCAGGAAGGGCCTACCTCTTTCCAGGGAGCCCAGAGCTCCTGGTGGCATTCGGACACTACTCATGGCAGCTGTCACATACCTCCTACACAAAACCAGACCAGGCGTATCCTCTCAGACCATGCCTCGCACTGCCTAGACCTCTGAAACAATGCTGACCAGAAAAGGGCATGTACCATCCAAATACTTGAGACCTGGCCCTTGTAACCACATTCCTTGCCTCCATTATTCTTGATCACCCAGAGAACAGGAAGCTCCCATAATTACTTTTCTCCAATGATCTTACCCCATTAAGAGACTTTATTTCTTAGCCTAGATCTGTCTAACCCCTTTCAACTGTACCCAACACATTTCTTTTCCATTGTGAACATTTATCTTACACGATCCATCTTTGCACAGGGCCCCTCTACATGTTTCTTCTCTGAAACCTGCTTCTCCCCTAAAAATACTGCTTCTTCTATGATATTCCATACCTACACACTCCCAGCCAGGAGGAAGTCAAAATTCTTTTGCAGTATCATATTAGTTATGTCTTTTCTTCCCATCTATCCTCCCCGGAAGTGCAGGCATGCTCACTACCTCCACTGCTGCACCTCCTGTTGTATCCATCCTTTTTGCCCTTGCCTAGCTCCCGCAATAGCCCACTGTCTCCTACCTGATGCTTCTGTAAGCCATCCAAAGGCTTGCCAAAGTGATTTAGCTAAAACACAAAGCCAGTCAGTCATGTCTTCCTTCTGCTTAATATTGAAATGCCTTCTGGGTGCCTGAAAGATATATCCAAGCCTCTTGGCATAGTTTCCACAGTTCCCCAGGGCCTGGCCTCTCCCTGGCTTATAAGCCTCTCCTCTCACATGCTCTTGTCTATTTAATGGCTGGAGCTCCAGCAGACATCTTAGACCATGAGGTTCATGGAGGCCAGGAACTCATTCAGAGTGAAGGGGTAGAACTAAAAGGTGCTGTTTCCCTTACAGATCCAGGCACTCCTGGATGGGGATGTGAAATAGGCTTCTATCTCAGTCATCCTATTGATATTTGAGGGTTTTCAGTTACTTTAAATTATACCTAATCCTACTAAGACAGTCTTTAAAATGAGAAAATTGGACTTATTTTCTTTAAGTCCTTCCAGCTTTGTGATTCTTGAAAACGAAAGTAAAGTTGACATGAGATCCATCTACTCTCATGGTCTCTTTACTAAGTTGAAATTTATGATAATGTCAAGCAGTTGACCATTTTTGACATACAAAAACCTGCAATCTCATATCAACCTAATGTGTCATGATATCTTTTCATATTGCTCAATATTTCAAATGATTGAAAGCAAAGCCAAGATTTCATCTGCAAATTCAAAGTGGCTTTATTATTCTTCAGTCACTCAAATTTCCATGATTCCCATTCTAGATTTTTGGTCTAGATTTTTGGTATGCTATCGAGAGAAGTTTGGGATATTTTTTCTTTCAGGTGTCTCCCATATGGGTGGGGAAATACTAAATGGCTGTCCCCAAACAGTCCACACCTGGAGCAGGTGCTGCTCTGTTCTCACTGCTTGGGGATGACTGACCGAGAAAACCCTGGTGATGTGTTCTCTGGCCTTTCATTAAAATTAATATTGCCAACCAGACCACTCAGAGCACACGTTGTCTAGCACTTGAGAAACATAATTATGTTTAAAGAAAATCTTTCCTGCTCATGTGTCATTGTTAACATGGGGTTACATACTAGTATAGGAGGTTTCAGAGACATTCTCTTTGAAGTATAGAGACACAGGCAAATCAAAAAAGATGATTTCACAGTATAAGTTGTAGAAAGGATATGGTCAACATTGTTATCTTTATATTTGCAGATGTGCTTTTATTCTGTTTCAGGGAGGAGGACTTTTAAGATGACATATTTCAGGAAAGTCATGGGATCCGTTTCCATGTGGTACACTGATTGCATTAGTTCTTTTATTTAACCGATATTCTGGATGCTGGGTCTATGCCAAGTGAGTCACATTAGATACTCATGGGTTATGCTCCATTCCTGCTTGCTGGGCTCTAACCACCCCTGGTCATGTGGTGAGTGGTGTATATGCTAGTCCGGTAAGACTGTATTTTGAACTCTGTGGGACCCTACAGGAATTCAGTCCCTGGGACATGCTAGTCCAGGCAATGCTTCTAAAAATCTAGAGTGGGGAGGGCTCAGTTTGTTCACTTATTCAAATACGATGATGAGATAAAATAGGACCTGAATTATTATAAAACAATGGGCTCCCTGCAGAAGTGAGAAGAACAGAGAGGTGACAGGTTCCAGCAATCCTTTCCAGAGGTGCGTTGATAGAATGTCACAGTTAATCTGTGGGGCAGCAGGCCTGGGACACAAGTGCATTCTTTTAGTTTGCACCATATTCCCAATGTTATGCCTCATTGTTTTAAAGGCAGGGAGGAATGATCAGCCTTTGGAGAGGATAACAGAAGCGGGATGTGTACTTACATATACTATTGACTTGCTCATTCATTCATTCATTCATTCAGTCAACAAGTACATGTTGAGCCCTTACTGTAATCTAAGTGTCAGCTGGGACATTGACATACAATACTGAGTAGACATACATGATCCCTCTCAGGACACTTATAACTTAGTGAAAAGACAGATGCTGATTAAATAATTTAAAAAGCAGGTAACTGCAAGCTGTGCAATGTATTGTGAGATAAAAATTCAAGTAATCTTGAATGAGGTACTAGTGAGAGGCCATTGTTACTTTTGATTAAGATAATCTGACAAGAATAACATAGTACCCAAAATAAAACCACCATCAGTTTAGTACTTCGCAAGCAGATAGATATGAATATAATATCTGCCCCATCATTAACCAGCCAAGTGATACTGGCAACTTACAAATCTTTCCATGTTCATTTTCCACATTGAATGATGACCAAAGAGATAATACTCACCTCTAACAGCAGCTGGGAAGATAAACTTCAGCAATAACTGAAGCATTTAGGTCACTATCTGGCAAACAGTAAGCTGCACTCAGTGCCTTGTTAGATGTTATCATTGCCAGTGGTGGTAGGCTATCTGTGGGAGCAACATTATGTTCTCCAAGAAGATTCATGCCCCAATCCCCAGGACTGTGTATTTGTTACCTTAGATGCAAAAGAGGATTGTAGATGTCATCAAGGTTACTAATAACAGTGTACCTTAAAATAAGGAGATTATATTGGATTATCCAGCTAGGTTCAATGTAATCACATGAGGGAAAGGTAGAAGGGGAAGGCAAGAGATTCACAGCACAAGAAGGACTGCACATGCCATTGCTGGCTTGAAGATGGAGGGGGCTACATATCAGGGAAATGAGAACATCAGTCCTACAACCATAAAGGAGTTCATACTGCCAACAACCTGAATGAGTCTGGGAGATCTTCTCCCAGAGCCTCCAGATGGCTGGCATTTTTGTTTCTGCCCATTAGGCTCTGAACAGAGAACCCAGTAGAGCAGTGATGGCGAACCTTTTGAGCTCGGCGTTGAAAAAACCCTAACTTAACTCTGGTTCCGTGTCAAATATAAAAATTTTTTGATATTTGCAACCATAGTAAAACAAAGATTTATATTTTTGATATTTATTTTATATATTTAAATGCCATTTAACAAAGAAAAATCAAACACAAATATGAGTTTGCGTGTCACCTCTGACACGCGTGTCATAGGTTCGCCATCACTGCAGTAGAGCCTGACAGAACTTTGTGCTATTGTTTTAAGCTGCCAAATTTGTGGTATTTTGTAACAGAGCATTACGAAATGAATACACCATTTTCATTTTTTTGAACTTTAACAGGTATTATAATAATAAAATCCAAATCTCAAAAAATATTGAAAAATTTTGTTGAGATAATTTACATAAATAAAGATCACAGATTTTAGTCTATAATTTGATGAGTTTTGAAATGGAACATTCATGTGAGCATTCACAATAACCATGCTATAGAATGTTCCATCACCACATAGCATCTACTCCTACCCCTTGGCAGAGAACCCCTCCCCTACCACCCTAGCAACACTGATGTCCAAGTTGTTTCTTTGTTTTTTCCTAGTGTCATATAAATATCATCAAGTAGTTTTGTACCTGGCTTCTTTTACTTAGCATAACTTCTTTGGAGACATGTTCATGCTTTTGTATGCATCATTTATTTTATTGCTGAGCAGTGTTCCATTGTGTAGATGTATGTATCACATTTATTCACCAATTGGTGCACATGTGCACTATTTTTAATTTTTTGACTATTACTAATAAAGCTGCCATGGACATTCAAGTGCAAGTCGGTGAGATCATATGTACTTACTTCTCTTGGGTAAATACTTAGGAACAGGATTTTTGGGTCAAATTATAAATATAGGTTTAACTATGAGGGAATATTAAACTGTTTTTCATGGTGGACATACCATTCTACATTCAAACGAGCGATGTAGAAGAGTCCCATTTGCTTCAACTCCTCACCAGCACTTAATAGTGCCAGTATTCTTAATTTTAGTCATTCTGTGCAGGTGTATAGTGGTAAGTCTTTGTGGTTTTAACTTGCATTTCCCTATTGACTAGTGAATTGTATGACTTCAATATTGGGTTGTAAATATTTATATATTATGGATGGAATACTTCTATCAGATACTAGTCTGTAACTTATCTTTTATTTTCTTACTTGTGGCTTTTGAGAAGAGTTTTGAGTTTTGATAAAGTTTAATTTGTCATATTTTTAACTTTACCGTTTATGCTTTTTGTGTCCAATCTAAAGAACTTTGCTTGCCTAACCCAAAGCCACAAATTTTTTTTTTCTGTATTTTTTACATGGTTTATGGTTTTATCTCTTACATTTTTATCTCTGGTCCTTTCAGTTAATTTCTGTATATGTGTGAGGTAAAGGTTGATATACATTATTTTTCATACTAGAGGTCCAGTGCACGAAATTTATGCACTGGGGGTGGGGGGTCCCCTCAGCCCAGCCTCTCTAATCCGGGACCCCTTGGGGGATGTCCGACTGCCGATTATCCCTCTCACAATCCTGGACTGCTGGCTCCTAATCGCTCACCTGCCTG
>NW_005368860.1:687302-702503 GCF_000412655.1 Myotis brandtii
AAAAAAACTATCAATTTTCCACTGCATTACTTTGGCATTTTTGGTAAATTATTACATAAATGTTGGTTTATTTTTGGACTCTCTATTCTGTTTCATTGAGCACTATGTCTATCCTTATGCCAATATCACATTCTGTTGTTTTCTATAGTTTTATAATTTTCAAAATGGGTAGTGTAAGTTCTTTAATAATGTTCTTTTTTAAAATATTTTTGATTAATTAACATCCTTTTCATTGCATATGAATTTTAAATCAGTTTGCCAACTTCCCCAATAAATTTTGCTAAGATTTTTAATTGGGATTGTATCATACTTATATAGCAATTTGGGTAGAATTTACATCTTAACAAAATTAATTTTTTTATTCATGGACATAATATGTCTCTCCATTTATTTAATTTTTCATTAGTTTCTCTCAGCATTGACAAGGTTTTAAGTCAAAAGGTTTACACTTCAGAGCTTTTTTTTTTTTTTTTACATTTTCCCAACAAGTATTTATTATTAGTTAAGCCATGATTCAGGATTCTAGGGTGGGATGTACCCAGGACCCCCTTCCCCCTTCACCTTCCTAGGAGAAGGATGGAAGACAGAGGACAGATGGGGTGCACTCAGTTCAGATCTTCCCAGGAAATGTGCCTTCTGCCTGGTGGTCAAACCAGGCCGAAACCCAGGATATGGGCACAGGGATTGTACACACGCCGGTACCATTCACACATAGAGACAATCACCCCCTTTAGCAGTCATTGCCTTCTCACAGCAGTGGAAATCCAGGTAGTTCTGTGAACAGTTCCTGGTCTGGTTCTGGTTGGGGAAGCAGCTGTCAAAAGGAGAAGTCTGGTAGTTCTTGATTTTTGTCTTGATGTCTTCTGCCATGTTCCTGATTCCTAAAGACGCCCCTGAAGCCACTCGCAACTCAATGTGACCTCAGCAAAGAGCCAGAGCATCTTTTGTTACATGTATTCGTAAGTATTTTCAATGCTAATATGAATGCAATGTTTAGTATTACAGTTGTTTGTTGATAGCACATAAAATATAATTGATATTTGTATATTGATATAGTATCCTGAAACTGTCTAAACCCATATATTATTTTTATTAGTTTGTTTGTAGATTACTTAAAGTTTTTCACATTGATGATTATATTATCTACAAATAAAGGAAGTTTGACTTCTTTTCCAATGTGTATACCATTTTTCTTTTTCTTTCTTTACTGGCAAAACACATTCTCTCTAACACAGGACATGAACCAAGGATTTCTATTTTTTACTCCTTTCAGTGTAATGTTGAAGAGAAGTGATAAAAGTAGAAATCCAGTCTTCCTATGTTGGAGAGAATGGGCCCAACATTTCACTATTAAATATAATGTTGGCTATAGATTTTTTTATAGATGTGCTATGTCAGATTAAGAAGTCGTCTTCTCTTCTAAATTTCCTAAGAATGTTTATCATCAGTGAATTGTTGATTTTTTTTTTCTTTTTGCTCATCCACTGTTGCTGGCAGTGGCATAGATATTTATCAGATGAGGGCTACATATCACAGAAAAAATCAAATCAAGAATGCTTTTCTTTTAGTAAAATAAATGATTTGCATCTCGTTCTGAAATTTGTCATGTGAGGGCTACATATCACAGAAAAAATCAACAAATCAAGAATGCTTTTCTTTTAGTAAAATAAATGATTTGCATCTCGTTCTGAAATTTGACAGCTTTTGTACACTTTGCCACGCCCTGATCAGTAAATATCAGTGTGGTACAGAAGGTTCAAATCACTCCCCCCACTCATTATGCATTATTATCAAGGTTTCATGATAAACATTTGATGTTTTTATAAAATCAATCCCATTACTAGCTTTATTCACTTTGAATCTAACTTCCTTATACAAGTACTTTGCCTATGAACTATGTAATAGATTCAGTAAAGGACCAATGTCACAGACCATGTTCTAAATGTAAGTTTCCCAGGAATCTGGTAAGAAAACATGGCTAAACCTCCCAAGAACTCTGCTGTGGCTGCTAAGTGTCCAGAAAGGGTTCTTGTAGATTATTTTTATTATTTAAAGTCTTACAAATGTTGCCCCTTTTCAACGTTTCCCCCACTGTTCCCTTCCACCCAGTTCTCGCCCCACCACAGGCCTTCACCTCCCCATTGTGTGTGTCCATGGGCAATGCATATATGCCTAGAAGTTCTTTGGTTAATCTCTTCATACCTCCCCTCGCTGAGACTAATCAGTCTATTCCATGCTTCCATATCTCTGGATCTATTTTGTTCATCAGTGTATTGTGCTCATTAGATTCCACATATAAATGAGATCATGTGATACTTGCCTTTCTCTGACTGGTTTATTTCACTTAGTATAAGTAGCAGGACACAAAATTAACATCCAAAAATTGATGACATTTTTATACACCAATAGTGAACTCTCAGAAAGAGATACTAAAAAAAAAATTCCCATTTACCATTGCAACAAAAAAAATAAGATACCTCTGAATAAACTTAACCAAGGAGGTAAAGGACCTGTACTCAGAAAACTACAGGACATTGAAAAAAGAAATAGAGAAAAACAAACAAACAAAAGGAAGAACGTATCGTGTTCATGGATTGGAAGAATTAATATCATTAAAATGTCCATACTACCCAAAGAAATCTATAGCTTCAATGCATTCCCTATTAAAATACCAGCAGTATATTTCACAGATCTAGAACAAATACTCCAAAAATGTATATGGAACCAAAAAAGACCTCGAATAGCCTCAGCAATCTTGAAAAAGAACAAAGAAGGAGGGATAACAACACTGGAAATCAAATTTATTACAAAACCATTGTAATCAAAACAGCCAGTTACTGGTACAAGAACAGGCATCAATGGAACAGAACAGAGAACCCAGAAATTGTCATCTGCTTTTTAGGCCTCGGTGGCAAGTCCACCTCAGTTTAGCTAGACCTTCACTTTCTCTTTTACATTGCATACTTTTTTAATGAATAGAAGTGAACTTCTGTTTCCATACGTAGTTTAGCTACACTTGAAGAGTTAGAGCCAAGTGATTCTTTATTTTAGTAAATTATCAGTTTTACACATTTGACTTTATTTTATTTTGAGAGAGCTTTAGGAGAATCAAATATATTTTTCTTCTTCTTAATTCATCCTTGGTGAAATCAGTTTCTGATTTTAGGTCAAGTTTTTCCCTTGGCAAATCTAAGGGTCTCTTATTAAAGCTGTGATTGCATACACATGACTGTTCAAGAAAATAGGTCAAGGTACACAGGCTGATGTTGTTTCTGCCTTTCCCCAAAGTATCCAGCATGTTAGAAATTGTGTCATTTGACTCTGTGTCAGTGAAATGTCATAATTGATATCTCTTTTTGGATTCCCCCGAAGCAGAATTATTCAGTTCAGACCTAGGGATCTATGAAACAAAGTATGATGAATACTGATTTTCGAGAACATGGTTAATAAGACAATTGCTATCAATGATCTAGAGGAGAAAGACTAAATTACTGACTAAGCAGCATTTTTATAATCACTATGTATTAACTGATTGGTTTTCTGAAGATGGCAATGATGCATTTGAGAAAGTGGCTGTTGTGGCTGGGAATGTGAGTGTTACTAGAATTAAGAAGTGTAATGGGACTAGCAGGTACTTGGGACATTAAAAGACACCAGTAAATCTCAGTAGAGTGATTCAACTTAAGGTGTACTTGAATTAATCAATGGCTAATCAGAAAAGTGGTTCAGTGATAAGCTCATGCTGCATTAAGTCAATGGGGGATCCTGTAATTCCAAATTCAATGCATGAACTTAAATATTGTCCCTTTTAGTGGTCAGAGAACCTTGCATTTAAAGAAAATGTAGCCAAGTGTTGTAGAGCCTTTTATGTTGATCAATTCTGAAGTGTTTCTTCTTGTTCCAGATTTCAAGTTTTTAAATGTCTGTTTCAAAGTCTTTTGTTTGAACTGTTTACATCATCATGCACATATTAAAACATAGTTTATCATTGTTTGTTTATATATTAACCTAAGCAAGTAATAGATAGCCAAGTCATTTCTTATTTAGATTAAAACATGGTTCATTTCAATGTTTCCATTTTTACCAGCAAAACGCTGGACAATGGACAAGTGCAACACAAAGGGTGACTTATAAGAAAGCCTCTCTGATGCCAGGAACAACAGCGCAGAGGGAAAGCTCTCCCATTTCCCACTCTGGCTTTGCATACGATCTTCTGTAAGGCTTCACTTTAAAAAATAATGCCGGCTTTAGTAGTAGATTTGGGAGTTTCAGATCAACAAGTATGTTTTGAAGCACTTTCAGGATTATTCTCCTAACAGTTGCTGAGAAGTTGTTATTTAATGCGAACCTCCAAGGGCAATGTAAACTTCCATGAAGGGATCTCCGCTCCAGCTGGCTTCGTCCTGTGCCATCTCTGATTTGTTGGACCTTCTTTTAGACAGAACCGCTTGGATAGAGTCCTTGCTCCTACGCATGCCGGCCTTCCTGAGTGCATCAAATACATGCAGTGCCCATGTTTACATTTACAGAAGTATCAGACAGAACTCAGTTGCAAAATAACCAAACGTTACCTCTAAGATGGTCACAAAATGCCCCCCCCTGTATTTTCCTTCTTACTACCAAATAGTAAGAGGTATGATTGTCACCGTCAGAAGAGAATTTGCTAATTTAGAGAGCTACAAATTGCCCAAATACCAAATATGCCCCCAAGCTGGTTGCTTGGTGCCTCCCTTCATCTGGTCCAGCTCATACCCAACATTTCTACAGCCTTCTGGTCTCCAGTCTGCTTTCATACTCATTGTTTTATTTCATACACAAACATACCTTCTCAAAGCATTTCCTGATTTTCTAGGGCAAGAAGCTGGTGATCAGAATGATGAATTGTTTAGTGTCCAAACCAGCCAATCACAGGCAGAGTTGGACTTGAACCAGGAATGGTGGTGGCTTCCCATCCGTTGCACACTCCCCAGAATCATAGCTCTCTGTCATCCTGATTTCCTGCTTAGTGTGAGATTGAATGGTTTTTATCTCTCTGCTGACTTTCTGCTAGCCCTGGTGGTTGTGGATCCCATCAGCTAATCCATCATGTCTCTCAGCTGAGCACAAGGATCCTGTAATGTATTTCTTGTGGGGGTTTTTTATTGTTAATTTCAACATTAGTTATTTTGATACAAGTTCCTTAAGAACAATTCCTGGGAAAGCTGTCCACTTCTGATGGAATGGTGGCCAAGTCTATTGCTGGTACTCAAAGTCTATTTACCTCCACAGGGTAATAGATTTGTAGTTGGGCACAAGGCTGCCCAGACAGACCATAGCTTCCACCTCCCATATGGGTAGGAATGGCTGTGCAAACAAAAGAGACTTGTACCACCTTGGGGGTCTATGACGTAAGATACCCAAGCAAGTTTACTTTTCCCTTCCCTTGAGTTGGGATAGAGAAGTTTCCTGCCATCTGTACTCAATTATGCAGGGGATGGTAGAGAACTCAAATCTAGTCTCTGTAAGGGTCTCATGGGACCGAGCCACCTGCTGGCCTAGAAAGCTCACCTAGGATCTGAGAGAAATCACTTACCTGTTTTAAGTCACTAGATTATTATTGGATCTCTTTTATTATAGCAGCCAAACTTAGCCAAGCTAATGTAGCTTGCTGTGCTAGGTGGTGTTCTAGGACCAAACCAATGAAAACCACCCTCATGAAGCTCTCCTTCTACTGCAGGAGAAAGACAGCAAACATACTCTATTAGATAGTTATGTGTGCCGTGGGGGCCAAAGGGGTAAGGACGGGAGAGAAGAGCATCAGGGAAAGGGTGAAATTTTAGATAGGGGGCAGGGAAGGCCTCAGGTAAAAGAGACTGTTTAATAGACATCTAAAGACTATGTGAGAGCTAACCATACGCAGGAGACATTTTTGGAGAAAGCACTGCAGGGAGAGGGAACAGCCGGGGCAAAGGTCCCAGGTTAGGACCAAACCTGGCACGCTTGAGAAAGTGGAAGGAGGTCATCAGCTGTTCGTTTCTATGGACTAAATCACTGCAAATCTTAGTGGCTTAAAGGCACAGTCAGTTATTAGCTCTCAATTCTGTGGGTTAGCAACGGTGGTTTGGCTTAGCTGAATAGCCCTTTCACTGGTCTTATGGGAACTGATGGCTCAAAAGGAATGAGATAGTCTGAAGTGGCCCCACTCTGGGATTGGTGCTGGCTGTTGGCTGGATTTCTATCTCACCAGGTGGTCTCTCACCTTCAAGGAAGCTAGCTCTTTTTTTTTTTGCACAGACATTAATAGCAGCAGAAAGAGCTAGTGTGGTTGCTGCCAGCTACCTGAAGCTATGACTCTGCAGTCCCTCACCTGCTCTTTTGCTATTTTCTACTTACCAGAGCAAGTTACAAGGCCGGTACGAACCCAAGGGGTGGAGCAGTAAGTTGCACCTCTTACTGGGAGTAATGGCCAAGTCACACTGAAAGGAGCGTTTTGGAAGGGTTGGATGAATCCCTGTGGCCATCTTTCCACTTTCCACTGCAAGGGTAAGTGAGGAAGGCAAGGTTAAAAGTAAATGGGGCTTAGCACATGGATGCTGGCAGCTTTTGTACACTTGACTTTGTCAAGATAATACACTTCAGATTTTGGCCAGTTATATTAGGATTTCTCTAAAAATCATTGGAAATAGATTGCCTAAATGAATATTGTGACTATTATGTAACAGGAAGTTATCTATTAGCCAGGCAGAACAGTATCACTACGACATTACTATGACTAAATATATGTATGTAGCCTGTATTTGGGGTTTACTGGCACTGGGCTCAAACCTTTTATTCCTTATGTCACTTAATTCAGAACAGCAGTGCAGGGTGTGGACACCAATTCCCAGAAAGGATAAGTTTCTTTCCTAAGATGGCACACGTGGCAGAGTGGGGATCTCTACCTACACCCGTCAGAACATAGAGCCTGAACCTTCTGCCGTGATCCGCTGTGGCCACTGAGATCCGGGCACGGCTCAGAGCTACCAGAAGTCGTGAAGTCAGAGGCATCACCCTGGGAATAGTGTCCACTTCCTCACTTTTCACAGTTTGCTAGCAGAGAAAGGAACTACAAAAATAACTAGCAGAGAGATTCTAGAGGAAGAGCCAGAGAGGCACTTGCCCATTGTGTTTTTTTTACTAATAAGGACTTTCTTGGTCTTGAGGAAGTACTTTGTTTCAAAAATAGCTGATGCTTTTCCAAGAGGAGACTTGGGGCTGTTAGCCATTCACCTCATGCCTAAGATGCATTGCTCCTGCAGGCCGGGAGAGAGGCGGGCCACCATCCCAGAGCCTGCAGGAGGCAGATAGCCTGCTGGTCTCCGGAACTGCCAGGACAGGGTTTCCTCATTCCTGCTGGTGCCCAGATATTTCTGCCTAGGGGTAGAGGGGACAAAGAGATCAGTAGGAAGGGAGGGTTTTCCCCTCTTTGTTCCCTTAAGTTGGAATTGCTAGTGTTGAGCAAGCATCTGAAAACACAGCTGAGGTGACTGAACAAGTTGGTTACGGATAAAGATTTGTCCTAAGAACAACTTTTGAGCTTTCCTAATTGGAATTTACCAGCATTTATAATCAGAGGTGCTTGTTTAAACAGGTAAAATTTGGAGGTGGAGGGTAGATGCCGGAAAGGTGGCAATGAACAATCCACATCTAGTTTTGTAAGAATAAACTAAAGTTACCATGTGCTAGACACTGCTCTCACAATTTACATGTATTAAAGCATGTGGTCCCTATGGATTAGGCAATATTATTTTCTCTCTTATATTTGAGGAAACTGAGGCTCAACGAGGCTAAATGAATTGCTCAGTGTTGTAAGCAAAAGGCAGAGTTCAACTTTCAAGAGGCTTCAGTTTCCTTTCCAAATGGCCTGTTGATTGTTTCTGTGCCACCTGTGTGTGCATGTGTACATGCATGCTTGTGTGAATATGCCTGCACGTGTGTGTGTGTGTGTGTGTGTGTGTGTGTGTGTGTGAGAGAGAGAGAGAGAGAGAGAGCTTGTGTGAATATGCCTGCACGTGTGTGTGTGTGTGTGTGTGTGTGTGTGTGTGAGAGAGAGAGGGAGAGAGAGAGAGAGAGAGAGAGATGTGTTTGGCAGGTATGCATTTGCCTGCATAACTCTTGTCAAAATGTAACTGGCTTCGCAACCTCAGGGGGCCCTTTATCCTCTGACACTAGTGCTTCATTTATCACTTGCCATGTCTTATCAGCCCGCAGTCCCTGGAAAGCCATTTCTCCTGGAAGATGGATGTGGACAGTGCTTTTTGGGGAAAGAGAATGTTCTGTTTTCACAGGCCCCACTGCTGAGTGTTTTCAGCAGACATGGGTATGCTGTGATTTAAGGGCCAGGTCCTGCTCAGAGTCTGCTTTGTAGACTGCTCTGACTTCTTGTCGCAGGGGCGGATTTAGTTTATATTATTACATGCGCTAGAAAGCAGACTTCTTTCTGCAAAGAGAAGTTAAAAGTGAAGAGTAGAATCTAGGTACCTGATAAGTAAACCTATCTTTATGCACAGGAGTGTATATGAGCTTACTTAAATACTGTGTATACTTCAGCATATTATATTATGCACTAGAATTGACCACATTTGGTAGCAAGAAAGCATCTTTTGTAAAACAGATCAAAAGTCATTTGTGTTTATAGCAAAACCTGAAGTCAGACTCCACCATATCAAATGTCTTAGCTTGGCTCCAATTTAAATTTGTAATATATATGAAGAATCATTTGCCTAAAATTAGTAATACAAGTGGGGTTTGAGGCTTACATAGAGTATATTCAAGATTATGTCTCTGGTTCTTCAGTATATAACTTATATGTAAATTGATGTTAATTACAATATAGAACTGGTTATTCATTAATATCTTCCAATGTTTTAATAGTTCAAATTACTAGATGTGAAATGACTCAAAAGAACTGACAGTAAAGTTGTTTAAAATTTATTATAATCCAAAATATTTCTTATTCCAGACTTATCCCTACCTGCTGTGTCCTCATTAGTATCATTTATGTTCTTTGAAATGCTTATCAGATTCTATATTACTTAGATTTCTCTGTGTCTGTCTTCTTTTTTAACTGAGATGAGTTTCAGTTATTCAAAAGGCCTAGCTAGCATAGTGCTGTGAGACTCAGAAAAGAACTGTCTCCATGGCTCCTGGCATTCCTTCAGACTGTAGAGTTCCTTCTGCCTGGGGGTCACTGGAGCTTCTATGTTCTAGAATAGATTTTATACAATTAGTGTTAATTGTTCTTTAGAGGTTTGGTAGCATTCTCCATGGAAACAATCTGTGCCTGGAGATGATCTTTTTCAGATGTGTTAGTTACAAATTGGATTCCCTTTAATAGTTAAAAGGCTATTCAAAATACATATTTTATAATGGGTAAGTTGTGGTAGTTTATGCTATTCAGTGACTTGTTCAATTTCAACTAAGTTGTCAAATTTATGTGTGTATACTTGTCCGTTTTATTCCCTTAATATTACTTTGATATCTGCAGGATCTATAGTAATATCTATAGTCATATCCCCTGTTTCATTCCTAATATTGGTAATTTGTATTCTTTCTCTTTTTTTTCTTTTAAGTCTTGATAGAAGTTCGACAGATTACTTGATATTTTCAAAGAAAAAGCTTTTTTGTTTCACTTATTTTTCTCTATTGATTTTGATCTCAATAATTTCTATTATTTTATATTATTTTCCTTCCTTCGGTTCGTTTCACTTATTTTTCTTTATTGCTTTTGTGCTTTTAATCTCAATGATTTCTATTATTTTATATTATTTTCCTTCCTTCGGTTCCTTTGTCTTTACTTTTCTAGTTTCTCAAGGTGAATACTGAGATCTCTGACTGAACACTTCTCGAATCTTTTCTGATAGAAGCATTAAGTGCTATAAGTTTCCCTCCGAGCACTTTAGGCAGGCCCCACAAATTTTTATAAGTTGTATTTTCATTTTTATGAGGTTCAATGTATATTATTTTATTATCTTGAGACTTCCTCTTTGGCCAATAGAATATTTAAGAGTGCATTGGTTAGTTTCCAACTGTTTGGAGATATATTTCTGTTTTTGATTTCTAGTTTGATTCCTTTAAGGACAGCAAACACATTCAGTATTATTTCAATTCTTTTAAATGTGTTGGTTTTCTTTTGTGACCCAGAATATGGTCTCTCATAATATGTCAACTAGATCTTGTTGGTTAATAGTGTTGCTGGTTTCGTCCATATTCTTTTGGTGGTGTTCTGTCTAATTGTTCTGTGAAGTGCAGACAGAGGGATAAAGTCTCCAAATGTAATGTGGGTTTGCTATTTCTCTTTTCAGTTATACCAGGTTTTACTTTACATATTATGCAGCCCTGTTGTTTGGTACATATACACTTGAGATTATGTCTTCTCAGTGGCTTGACCCTTTAATTGTTATGCACTGTTACTACTCTCTCTAACTGAAGTCTACTTTATCACATATTAATATGGCTTTGCTTCCTCTTTTGATTAATGTTTTAATGATATACCTTTTCCTATTTTTTTCTTTCTATTACCTATTGAGGAGATAGAAGAAGAGGACTAGGTAGAGAGGGATGGGATCACAGGAGCTGGGAACTGGAGCAGTGCAGACGCAGGCGGATTACAGCTTGCTGACTGCACCACAAAGACAAACAAAATAACCTAGAACTAGACTCAGTTGATCAGGGAAGACTAGACCCAGCTAAGCAGAATTGCTAAGGCAGCCCCGCTGAGTGGGGAAAGAAGGGTGTGCACAGAAAACATAAACTTTAAAATGCATGGATGTTGCTAAGACAGGCAACTTGCAGACAACCCATCACAAGGCAGCGAGACATATAACCAATCCCAAGAATGTTGCTAAGGCAGAATTCTTTGAAAGAACCAAAAGGAACCAATCAGAAGCTAGCAAGCATGTATCTACCCCTAGACAAAGAAGCACACACACATCCTCTCTCTCTCTCTCTCTCTCTCTCTCTCTCTCCCTCCCTCCTAAGTTCCTGAGGCGGATCCTGCACCCATGTGGCTTATGGCCATGTGGGAACCCACAGGTGCACTAACAGACTTTAATTAGCTTGGATACTGATCTACAGCTGGCTACAACATGGAAGAGAAGCTCTGGACACTGACCTACTTTTGGAATCCCCACTGCACCTTTTCCAGGACTGGCTTCTCTCAATAAAATTTGCTTCTTCTAAACATTTTTGCCCACAAATTCATCCATTGATTTTTTTGAGATAACAAACTCAGACCAGAGACACCTCATTTTGGTTTTACCATGTCATCACGTTTGAAATGAGTTAGTTATAGGCAATATATAGTTGCATCATGATAGTCAATCAACTTTGCCAATCTTTGTCTTTTAAGTAATCTATTTAGACCATTTAATATAATATAATTTTGAATTGTTAAGGCTTAAGTGTACCATTTTATTTTTCTTTTCTAATTAATCCCTGTTTTTCATTTCTCTGTCTTTTTTTCATGGCTTTCTGTGGGTTACTTGAAATTTTTAAATTTCATTTTTATTTATCTGTGTTTTTTAACCTCTTAAAATCACAATCTATTGGTGTCAATATATTCTGGTTTGACTAAAGGTTGGAAACTTTACCTTCCTTTATATTCTAATTTTGACTTTGTTCAAAATGCAATTGTCTTAAATATTTCCTCTATAAACTTTTGGAGTTGCATCAGAAGGTGTTATCATTTTTATTTTAACCATCAAGTGTAATTTGGAAAACTCAATAGAAGAAAAATATATTATCTATATATGTATTTTTACCTCTTCCATTGTTTGTTCTTATTTCCTGATGTTCCAAGTTTCCTGCTTTTATCATTTCCTTTCTGTTTAGAGAACTTATTTAGTCATTCTTTTGGTTTGCTCTTTTGGCAGCAAATTCTTGCTGCTGTTGTTTTAATCTGAGATGTATTGAGTTCTCTTCATTGAAGACTATTTCATAAATTAGGATTCTGGTTTGATAGTTTTTTTCTTTCACCACTTAAAAAACATTGTGAACACGAATTTCTGAAGATAATTTCACTCTCATTCAAATTGTCTTTCCCTTGAGAAAAGGTATTCTTTTTCAATTGCTATTTTCAAGATATTTTTTCCTTGTCCTTCCATTTTACTAGTAGGACTATAAATCTTTTGGTAAGATTTCTTTGGGTTTATCCTGTTTGGAATTTGTCTATCTCCTTGCATCTTTAGCATTATGTCTTTTGCTAAACCTGGTGATTTTTCAGCCATTATTTCATTGACTAGTTTTTCAAACTCAGTCTAAGTCTCCCTCCATTCAGGAATTCACACCACAAATGATAGATGTTTTTGTTTGTTTGTTTGTTGTCTGAAACTTATTCATTTTGTTTGTTTGATTTCTTTTTTCTATATTTTTCTTTGGACTATTAAGATTAGGTAATTTCTGTTTTTCTTTTTAAAAAAATATATTTTATTGATTTTTTTACAGAGAGGAAAAGAGAGTCAGAAACATCGATGAGAGAGAAACATTGATCAGCTGCCTCCTGCACACTCCCCACTGGGTATGTGCCTGCAACCAAGGCACATGCCCCTGACCGGAATCGAACCCGGACCCTTGAGTCTGTAGGCCGATGCTCTATCCACTGAGCCAAACTGGCTAGGGCTAATTTCTGTTTTTCTATTATCTAGTTTACCGATTTGTCCTCTGTCCTCTTCATGTTGTTGTTGAGTCCATCTGTTGAAGTTTCTTTAAATTTTCAGTTATTATGTTTTTCTGTTCTAAAATATTTTTTTTTACTTCATATATCCTATTTGCTAATATTGTGTCTTCTTTAATATGGTTTGTCAACTGATAATCATTGGTGCTAACTCAGCACCAACAAGCATCAACAATTTGGGGTGTGATGAAGAAGGAAACTATTCAGTGCAAAACAGCTCAACTGTGGCACAGCACAGGCAGCATGGCTGTGGAACAGCTGTTGCCACACAGGATGGCTGTGGAAAAGAATGGCTGTAGAGCCACTCTGGGACCAGGCAACCCTGGGGCCAAGCCCCTTTCCAGCTAGACAGCTCTGGTCCCTACAGGTGTGCTCTCTGCTGGGCTGGCGTGCTCCACTCCACACTCCATGATGGTCTGCATGAATCTGCTCCACTCGGTGCTGGACTGCTTCATTCTGCTCCGGGTAAATATCTGTGCACTCCTCATCCAGAGGGAAGTTGATTTATATGGACAGCAGTCCCCACTCCTCGTCTCTGATTGGTCTGTCCTCATTCAAATGAGGGTTCCAAATCCATGCAGTTTGATTGGTCCAAAAAGCACTCTCCTGAATGATCAGAATAGAGCCACTCAGCTCTGATTAGATAGGGAAAGCTTCAATCCTATTAGCTGAAATAGGATCGCAGGAAACCTTTATAAGGGCTGGCTCAGATGGCAGAAACACAGTACAGGCAGCAGTTCAGTACTGGCCAATCACAAGGCATCGAGACATATAACCAATGAAGTGCAGTTTGTGTGAGAGCCACCAGTGCAGAAATAGCAGCTAGGGTCTTTTTTTAAAAATTTGAGCCCAGTTAGCTACCATGAGCTTTTCTTTTCTTTTTTTCAAGTTGTGACATTTATTTTTTCTTCTTCTTTTTTTTCTTATATATTTGTATTCATTTCAGGTAAGAAAGGAGAGGGAGAGAGAGATAGAAACATTAATGATGAGAGAGAATCATTAATTGTCTGCCTCCTGCATGCCCCACACTCTGGATCGAGCTGGCAACCCAGGCATATGCTATTGATCAGAATCAAACCTGGGACCCTTCAGTCCCCAGGCCGACACTCTATCCACTGAGCCAAACCATCTAGCGCATGAGCTTTTCTTAATAGGTGTCTTTTTTCCCACCCTCATGGATCACAGTTTTAAGTTTGTAATTTCTCATTGAAGCATGTTCGTGATGGCTGCTTTAAAATCTTTTTCAGATAATTGTGACATCTTGGTATTGCATGTCTGTTGATTGTCTTTTTATTTAATTCAGGTTAAGGTTTTCTTGATTCTTGGTATGATGAATAATTTTCCACTGAAATTTGGGCATTTGGGGTACTATGTTATGAGAATCTGCATTTAAAAAATTCTTCTAATTTAGCCAACTTCCTCTGCCATAATTCCAGCAGGAGGAAGGAGCCCTTGCCTCATTCCTGCCAGGAGCGGGTAGAAGTCTAGGTCCCCCATTTGGCTTATAGACGTCCATGGGAAGATGGGCTCCTTGCTCCTTGCCGGTTGGTAGTCCGAGTTCTGACCTCCCACTAGGCCCCCACTGATACCACCCTGTTCAAGATGATGAGGACTCCCTTGTTAAGCTCACCATGTGGCCTACACTGATACTCATCAGGGTAGGTGAAGGTCCTGACTCTCCATTAGGCCATCAGTGAGGAATCGAAGGGGCTTCTCATCCCTACTGGGTTAGGGTGAGTGTCTCTCCTCTGAGACTGTGGGGTAGTGTTGTCATATCCTCTTTGGTGATGCAATTCTCAGCCCATTACTCAGCCATCAGTGACATACCCTGGCAGGGCAGTTAGGTATCTCATTACAGCTTAGAGAGAATGGGGAGTATGATCCTCACTTAGCCTTTGCTAATGGGGAGAGATTGGGGCCACAGTTTTGCTCTTGTTTTTGGCTAGAGTAGAGCAGTTATTTTATAAAAGGTTTCTTTTTGTTGTTGGCTGGTTGGTTGGTTTTTGTATTGGTAGGCTCCCCATTTCCTGGTCCTTTGGCTAGAGATTCTAGGCTTTTCTTAGGGCTTTTGTAGTCTGTGTCTGTTAACACATCTAGACTGCAGCTATGTGTCTGGTACATACAAGGCTGAAAGAGAACCCAAGGAATTCATCACCATTTTTCCGTGTACCCTGAGTTCTCTAGCTTTCTGCCTTCCTCTTTCTACCTTTAAGAGTCTTCTTATGTTTGTGTTATATATACAGTCTATTGTGTGTTTTTTTTGTACTTAGGAGAAAAAGAGATAAAAACATGTCTATTACATCTTACTGGAAGCAGAAGTTCAAGGGGGAGGCTTCTACACTTTTATAGTTTTTATTTTAAATATTTTATAATCCTCTTACTTATGGCAAGTTTTAGAACTCACGAAATTTTTTTGGTTTTCATAAAACAGCAACTTTTTTTACACACATATTTATTCTGTGTATATAATATTTAATATATTAAATAGTTATATAATATAGAAAATTGTA
>NW_005368860.1:702655-715076 GCF_000412655.1 Myotis brandtii
TATCCTATATAATAAAAGGCTAACATGCAAATTGACTGAATGGTGGAATGACCATTTGCTATGATGCACACTGACCACCAGGGGACAGACTGTCAACGCAGGAGCTGTCCCTTGGTGGTCAGTGCACTCCCACAGGGGGAGCGCTACTCAGCCAGAAGCCAGGCTCATGGCTGGTGAGCACAGTGGCAGTGACGGGAGCCTCTCCAGCCTTTGTAGCAGTGCTAAGGATGTCCAACTGCTGGTTTAGGCCCACTCTCCACAGGCCTAAGCCGGCAGTCAGACATCCCCTGAAGGCTCCTGGACTCTGAGAGGGCACAGGCTGGGCTGAGGGGACCCTCCTCCCCCCCGGCCAGGGCATAAATTTTGTACACTGGGCTTCTAGTATTATATATGTTGCAAACTGATACACCAACAAATAAGTGTTGTCACTTAAGCAATAGACATTGAATTTCTCTTTGTTCTAGAGGCTGGAAGTCTGAAATAAAGGTGTTGGCAGTGTTGGTTTCTCCTGAGGCCTCTTTCCTTGACTTGTAGATGGCAATCTTACCTGTGTCTTCACATGGTCTTTCCTCTTATATGTGTGTGTCTGTTCTATTCCAATCAAGGGCACATACCTTGGTTGCAGGTTCCCTGGCCCTGGTTGGGGTGCATGCAGGAGGCAACCAATTGATGTGTCTCTCTCACATTGATGTTTCTCTCTGTCTCTCCTTCTCCCTTCTACTCTTTCTAAAAATCAATGGAAAAATATCCTTGGATGAGGATTAACAAAACAAAACCAAAAAAAAGAATTCATATGCCCTGGAGATATACATTTTATCATTTATTTTACCCAATATAACAAATGCACTTAAGTATATCAACCGGATTTTCTTTTACTTCAAAAACCCATGTGAACTAAAGGTCCAAGCATGAACTGGATTGTTTGTCTATGTATTTATTTATGTATTTATTGCCTCCCACCTCAAACAATTGCACATTTTGTATTGGAGTCAAACAGCCTAGTGCAGCCTCTGAGCAGCAGTTGGAAGAGGGGGAAATGGCAGCCTCCTTACAGACATGTTTAGCCAATGCTTTCTTATTTTAATCTTTCATTAAGATTTATTGAAGTATTCAGAGTTTGTCCCAGCAACCCCAGCCTATGGAGATAAATATCCTTGCTGACTCTTAGCTGCATTTGGCAATTTATTCATGGCTAATTTTTACTGCACCCCTAAGGAAATAAGAGCACTGTGTATTCTAGGGAAAAAAAACATTCCTTTCAAATACTTCATTTTCCGTGGCTGTGTGCGCGCGCTGTGTGAGCGTTATTTGGTGGCAGGGAACAGAGTGGCTTTCTGTGGAGCTGCTGCTCCTGTCTCGGGCAGCAGACTCCCTGTCTGTGTGGGGAATTCCTGCTCCTGGCCCAAGCCCACAGGCCTCGCTCAGGACCAGCCAGGGCGGCCGTGGCACAGCCCCCTCTTTTTCTTGCTTGGATAAGGATCTGTGCTCTGGAGACTCTTCCACAGAGCCCAGAAAGAAAGAAAAAAAAAGAAAGAAAGAAAGGAGCTTTCATTCTCATCCCTGACTGAGAAATTCAAATTGATCTTTTTAAATCAAACTTTCTATTTGATCTTTCAATGGGGGGTAAGGGGGGGGGGATGCAGATAAAAAAAAGTGATCTACAAGCGCCCACATTTCTTTGACTCTGAGGTAGCTATGGAAACCATAATTCAAAATTCATGTTGCCAGTTCTGCGAGGGCTGTTCTTACCCCATGTTTCACCCTTTCTCTTCTCCTCAGGGTCTTATCTGAGTGGCTGGACTGAGTAACTCTGTTCTCTACACTGACCAAGACTCTACGTTCTACAGCTAAGGGGACTCCATCGCTTCAGATTTAAACCAGTCCACCCAGGAAACTTCTTAGGGTTTCCAGAGCTGTGTATTTATGTCACAAAAATATGTTACTCTACAAAGTTATGGGCTTTGAACCTAACTGCATGCTTACATCTGTTGCTTGTCTATAAAACACCTCCCTTTCCCTCTACAGATAAGAGATCTCTGGGATACGATCATTAACCTCCTAAAGGCTGTGTGTTCTGAGCCCTAGCGACAAGGTGTACATTGAAAAGAACACTGGCCTGGAGTCTGCGTTTCTGTTTGTAGGCTTTGTTGGTAGCTTGATATGAAAGACAAAAGAATAAAGTGAGACTTGTGGCTCCAAACCTCTCAGCTCATCGGAATCATTAGGGGAACTTTTGAAAAATAAGGTTCCCCAGGCCCTGCCCTAAGGAGAGTCTGATTCACGAACATGTTTGGGGAGCCTTCCCGGGAAGTGCATTTCTGAAACAGTCCAGATGTGCTTCTGACTGGGGCGAGATTGCGAACCATTTATTCTGATGAATCCGGATGTGCTGTGTAATTCCGGGGGACAGGTGACTGGGAAGGAAAGACCTGAAGAGGAAGCCTTGTGAGTCTAGCCCAGTGATGGCGAAACTTTTGAGCTCGGCGTGTCAGCATTTTGAAAAACCCTAACTTAACTCTGGTGCCGTGTCACATATAGAAATTTTTGATATTTGCAACCATAGTAAAACAAACACTTATATTTTTGATATTTATTTTATATATTTAAATGCCATTTAACAAAGGAAAATCAACCAAAAAAATGAGTTTGTGTGTCACCTCTGACACGCGTGTCATAGGTTCGCCATCACTGTTCTAGCCTGAACCCCCAGGCCTCTGCCCAATTGTGATGCACCATGGCTGGCATCGTAGAGTGTACAATCTAAGAAGCTGAGGGGATGTCATTTTCAAAGGGACTTTTTCTGACTGCCTGTCTCCGGAGCTCAGATCCTACCCAATGGGGCCGGGAGGAGGAGCTGGGAGGGGCTGTTCTCTCTGGGAGGCACTTGCGCTTTCTTTAGCACAAGGGCACTGGGGACTCAGTAAACATATAACCCCTTTAGAGTTGTTATCCTGGTAACCAGAGGAATGTATGAATTCCTACCTACATTTTCAGATTACAATTGAAAATTTCAAGGAGTCCACACAAAAAAACTCTTAGAAAGAAGCAAATTCAACAAGTTCACAGATTACAAGAACAACATACAAAAATTAATTACATTTCTTTATACTAACAATGACCAGAGACAACAACAATATAAATAGAAAACTACTTACAAAGTATGTACTGTATACTGAAACCTATAAACCCTTAAGAAATAAATAAAAGGTCTAAATAAATGAACAGGCATATCTGATCTGCTTCATGAATTGCAAGGCTCGACATACGAAAGAAACTAATTCTCCCCAAATGGTATACAAGTTTAACACACTCCCTATCAAAATAAGAACAAGATTATTTTTTATTGTTGACACTATTACAAATGTTTCCCAATTTCTCCCCTTTGTCCCCTCTACCCAGCCCCTGTCCCCTCCACCCTATACCCACCTTCACCACATTGTTATCTGTGTCCATGGGCTATGCATATATGCATATATATTATTTTGGTTTTTCAAAATTGATTTTTAGAGAGAGAGGTAGGGAGAGGGAGAGAGAGAAACCTCAATGTGAAAGGGAAACATCGATTGCTGCCTCCTGCAAGCCCCCCACCAGGTATTGAGCCCACAACCTGGAACATGTGCCCTGAATAAATTACATTGCAAAGGGCATGTACTAGTAGATGGTAAATAAACACATAAAAAGATGTTATCAATATTACTAGCCATCAGGGTAATGCAAATTAAACCATAAGAAAATATACCACTATTTACCTATAAGAATGGTTAAAATTAAAAAATAATGATAATACCAACTTCTGGCAACGATGCAAATAAACTGAGTCACTAATATACTGCAAATAGGAATTTCCAATGGCAAAGAGTTTGGCAGTTTCTTAAAAGAACAAAACAAAACAAGAAAGAAACAAACAAAAACCCTAAACTACCATTCAATTGAGCAATTGTTACCCTGAGCATGTATCCAAGATACACGAGACCTGTGTTCACACAAAAATCTGTCCACAAATATTCATAGCAGCTTTCATAGACAAAAAAATCTAGAAACAGCCCAGATGTCCTTTACCACATGAATGGTTAACAAACTCTGGCATATGTGTACCATAGAATTGTACTCAGCAGTCAAAAGGAATGAATTACTGATACCAGCAGCAACTTGCATTGAATATACAGAGAAATACGCTGAGTAAAGAAAAAGCCAATTCCAAAGGGCATGCACTGTATGATTCCATTTACATGACATTCTTGAAATGAAAGAACTGCAGTGATGGAGTATAGATTAGTGCTTGCCAAGAGTCAGGATGGGATCAGGAGGGAGGACGGAGGATCTAATTAAAGAGCTGCAGCCAGGGGAACTTTACCTTGACAGAAATGTTCTCTCTCTTGACCCTGTCCGTGTCACTACCCTGGTTGTTATATTGTACTCTGGCTTTGCACGATGTTCCCATTGGAGGAACTAAATAAAGGTTAATGAAATCTCTCAGTATTTTTTTATAACAGCAGGCGAATCTATACATATTTTAAAAATAAATATTTCATTTAATTGTAAAAACTGTATTCTGACCAGGTGCAAATCTTTCAAACTCTTCTTTGTGGAGAATGCCTGCAACTCCTCTACCCAGTGCCGAGGGAACCTTTGCTAAGGATGCTCGCCTTTTGTAGTTGAGGACTGAGTCAGGCTACATAGTACTGTGACAGCTTAATAGTGTTAAGTATCTCCAGCAACAGGAGTTCTTAGAGGAAGGAGTTCTTTGTTTCGCTAGTTTAGGAACCTACTTACCTGAGCTTCAGATACTCTGAGTTGATCCCATTCTGCTGAATGAAGCCTTTATAACCCTTAAGACAGTGGAACCACATTCTCTCTACATTCTCCCCGACTCTAACATTAGACATTTTCTGAGTCATTTAGAGTCCTTTTGCCCACCAGTTCATGGAACCCTGGATGCTATACACCAAGATTTGGGTTCTTTCTTCTGCTCCGTCTTTCTTAGTCTTCATGTAACAACATTCATCCTCAGTTGTCAAATCCAGACCCAACTCCCAGAGGGAGGTAAAGGAAGATGCATCCTTCCCTTTGTCTTTATCTTAAGAGACGGACTCCTGTTTCCAGAAGCTGTGCCCCACCCTCCCGCCTCCAGCAAATTTTCCCTCTTCACCTAATTGGCCGGAATCGGGTCATATGCCCATTGCTCACTAGGCCAGCTCCCCTGAGATGGGTGGTTGAGTGAGGGAGGATGGATGTCTGAAATATTACCTGTGAGGGAGTACAAATGAGGTGTTTGATGCTGAGAAGGCATCACTCCCTACTATGTACTAGGCACATGGTAAGTACTCTGCATTTGCTCCTATGACAACTTCATGAACTTAGTAGGTGGAATGCCCAGTTTACAGGAAAGTGAGTTTCACGGTGGTTAACTCACACAGGATCACTGAACTAGTAAGTGACCAGGCTAGGATCTGAAGAAAGTTTAAAAACAGAACTGTCTTCATTCTTAATAAAAGCCTCACATTTTTTTTTTTGTTAATCCTCACCTGAGGATATTTTTTTCCCATTGTTTTTTAGAGAGAGTGGAAAGGGGCAAAGTCGGGGGAACTCGAGAGAAAAACCCTAATGTGAGAGAAACACATTGATTGGTTGCCTCCCACACATGCCCTGGCTGGGCCAGGGATCAAACCTGCAACCCAGGTATGTGCCCTGGATGGGAATCAAACCGGCTACCCTTCAGTGCTCCAGCTGATGCTCTAACCACTGAGGAGAACACGGCCAGGGCAAAAGCCTCACTTTTGACAGTGGTTATTTTGCAGATTTACATTGTCTCAATAACTTTTATTATATTAATCTGTTCATTAATTATTTTTGACAAAAGTAAAGCTATCATCTAGGGTGACTACTTGATCTGGATGCTGGTGGATGGAATTCAAATGCCTGGCAGAGGTTTGGGACTGCTCAGGCTCTTTCAGTTCTGGGGTCATCCTTTGAGTAGTGCAGGCAGGATTTACACAAATGTAGAGGGAGTCTGGACATGAACGTTATTACATTCTGGCCAAAGTTACCCATTTTTATGCTGACTTTTCATTTCTCTTAATGGGTACTAGAGAGGTATACTTTCCAGTTCCATCTATTGATCACTCATTGTCTTTAAGGTTTGTGGATGGGGGTATGGGGCACTGACCATCCACGGATTCCTACACAAAGTTCCTTCATGGGCAAATGGCTAATTATTTAAAACTGTTGTCACAGATTTCTCAAAGAAGTATGCCAAGTTTTAGGACCTCTTTCTGTGGGAGAGAAAGAAAACTTGCAAGCATGGAAAATTTCCAGTGCCTTATATTGGCATTTTTTACTTAAGCGGAATACTGCATCTTATTCCCACCATCATCCCAAACATTCCTTGCTTTAGAGCTCCCGAGGCGTGGCTTGTTGTTTTGTTTGTTTATGGTGTATAGTAGGCATTCAATGAGTGTGTGCTGACTAGCTTTTAGGGGGCCTGGCATCTCTCTTACAGCACCTAGCTATTATAATGATATTTTAGATTAACGATCACTTAAAAGAAACAAAACCCAAAGTTAACCCTTTTATTTTTCTTCTCAGTATGATCTTCAAAGCAATTTTGGCTTGGCTTAAGCATCTGTTATTGGAAACGGTTTGTATCAAGTTGTAGTTTATCTGTAATTCTTCCTCATCGTAGGTTATCAGGCAGTGCCTTCCATCCTTCTGGGTATCCCTGCCAACCTAGACTAAATAGAGCTGATTGTATATATAAAACATGCGTCGAAGTTTAATAAGCAAGAGAAGCAAGAGAGATACTTTTCAATTCTCATCAACGCTCAAATATGTTTAAGTTTCTTAAAGATAAATATAATGTATGTTGAGGATCCACCTTAGCTTCGTTACAGAAGCACGTGTGTGTGTGCACTTGTGTGCTTGCTCTTGAGGTGGGGATGGGAGGGAATAGCCTTGGAGACTCTGTAATTGGATTTAGTCGCCATTCTGTGTAACTGCTTGTTAAAATATTATAGCGCTAGCCATAGGGTGAACACTTACCTGAAGTTCACAGTAGTTCCTTTCTGAAAGGTTTCATACCAGAGAAGGTTTTTAAAGACTGAGCCAGCTTGCTCAGCAATATCATGTATTTATTTAATTTTATTTATTTATTGTTTATTTAATAGCTCCTGGGACCTTAGGCATTGGGACTAATTCATAAAACGGCTCACTGTGTTTCTCTGAAGTTTATTTTACATGAGAGCATATTTTCAATAAATTATGAACTCTGTGAAATGTGTATGCTGTATATGGACACTGAATAACATATTCACTCTCCGTGGATGATTCTTGTATCAAAATGTGTTTTTCAAATTTAAAAGTACAGGTCAGGCACTATTATTAATTCTATCATGTCTTTTATTCTCCTTCTAATCTTTAAGTAACAAATGGTTGCCTTTATCCTTTGCTCTATTAGTTCTTATCAACATCCTAATTATTTAAATGAGAGTTAGCATTGTTATCAGGAAGGGACTTGTTAGAGAATAATTCTTAAGGCAGATCAAAGAAAAGACAAAATAAACACTTCAGAATGGTGGCCTAAACTAATTTTATACCAAAAAAAAAATTTCTATTCAAATAACAGGAAAATTATGTATATTTTTTTGCAGACACCAAACATTTTTAAGATATGAAAAATAATTTTAATTAATCTAAAATTCGATAGTAGTTCCATTTTACAAATAGAGAATCTGATCAGTGTAATATTATGTAACTTGTATAAGATCGCACATGAAACTAAGGTTTTAGTCGTAGGGGCTGCCATCTATAAACATGCAGACCCTTACTGAACTTCTTCATACATAGGTCCCGTCGCTTAGGGTCGTGGCTCCCTTATGCTTGCTACCTGCTGTGCAAAATAGTAACTGCTTCCTTTTGTCCTGAGAAGGATCATTTTTACCATAGCAGTATTTCATGAAATGGTCCATATTGAACCCATAACGCAGAGTTAAACGCCAGAATAACTCGTGCTGTGGATCCTGTCAAGCCCGGGTGACAGGCTCTAACATAGGCACCCTGGACTTGGATGGCCCACTCATGTTCTGCAGACCAAAGCGTCGTCCTTGGACCCAGCCTGGTTGGTGGCTTTCACCCTTCTCTCTACTTTGCCTTGTTTTTCTGTTGTGACACCAACAGATGTGTGATTTATGTCTGAATCATCCAGTAGACTAACCTGTGATATCCAGCCGGCTGTAACTCTACACCTTTCTTTTCCACTCAAGGAGCCACTGGCACACACACGAGTAATTTCACTATGGGGAGTTGGATACTTTCCAATTTACAAACCTTGATAATTTATTGCTAGTTAACAACTAATGTTTGCCACCCTCTGAGACGATGTGACAGTCACTCGGCTCTGACTGTGGCTACAGAGTCAGAGCCCCTGAGGAAGGCACAGCTCATGGGGTGGCAGGCAGACTTCATAGGGCTGCTCAGACTCACAGGCCTCCTGGATGAGCCTTCCAAACCTCAGTTTCCTCATCTGTAAAGCTGGGAAACTAATCATCCTTACCTCATCAGACTTCTGTGATTATTCAATAAAATAACCAGCAAACGGAATTGAAGACAGTGCCTGAAACTAGAAAATAATTGATACACATTAGCTCCATTATTACCTAGTTGTTATTTGTTTACCTTCCCAAAGAAATGCCTTCAGTAAGTGACATTTTATTCCAGGAACATCATACAACTTAAGTTGTTCAGCTATAAGATAAAGAGGGTCTGAGGATTTAATGTATAATACGGTGACTACAGTTGATAACACTGTATTGTATAATTGAAATTTGCTAAGAGAGTAGAACTTAACTATTTTCACCAAAAATAAAAAAAGATAAAAATCTGAGATGACGGATATGTTAAGGTGGGGGGAATCCTTACACATATATTAAATTACTTCATCTACTTAAAATAAAAACAAATTACGATGTACACTTTAAATGTCTTATTTTATTTGTCAGTGATTACTTAATAAAGCTGAAATTAAAAAACAAGTTTAAACATGAAAAAGAGAGATGAGCAATAGTGAGAATTTTTCAAAGAATCTATATTCTAGATGAAATCAGCACTTTACAGAATGGCTTATAAACATCAGCCAAAGAATGAAGGCATCTTTCAATTATTCTAAGAAATGTCTTCTTTATTATATTTTTTCTTTCTTTTGAAGTTTTGTTTTCTGTGGACAGAGCCAAAATGACAAGCACTAAGGAACAGACCAGCCTGGAGAACCCTGGCCAGAGAAGGCCCTTCTAGACCATCACTCCGTCTGACATGAGCAGAAAACTTTTGTTCCCTTGCCCCTCCTCCACTCTCCCTGTTTTCAAGCTCTGTGTTAAACCCTTTTTGTCCGATGTTCTTTCTTCTTCAATCCGAGACATTTTCAGCACTTGTTACCTTCTGCACTTCTTTCTCTACTGACTTTCGTCTGCTGGACTCAGCAATAAGAGTATAGAAAATAGCCCTAACCGGTTTGGCTCAGTGGATAGAGCATCGGTCTGCGGACTGAAGGGTCCCAGGTTCGATTCTGGTCAAGGGCATGTATCTTGGTTGCGGTCACATCCCCAGTAGGGGGTGTGCAAGAGGCAGTTGATTGATGTTTCTCTCTCATCGATGTTTCTAACTCTCCATCCCTCTCCCTGTAAAAAAATCAATAAAATATATGTTAAAAAAAAGAGTATAGAAAATAGCAGAAAGAGCACAGATGGGTTATTTTGCCATCACTTACTTAAAGAACAAACCCTCAAATAAATGAACTACACTGTTGTTACTTTAAAAGGTTGTTTCTGATGCAGTCAGTTAACAATTTAATTTATATAATTTCAATTAATAAATGCATTATTTTTTCAAAACTCAGCCCCTCTCAATGGCATATGCGGTTATGGGAGATTGCTCAAGAAAATAGTCATAGTTTATCCTTAAAATACTATGTAATGTCTTTTGGTAACAGCTAAGTCATTGCCACCAGGCATGAAATCCTTTGGTGGTGTTTAAATGCCTGTGCACTCAAATATACATTTTCTACTCTGCAGCAGAAGAAACACTGGAAAATTCACATTTAGTTTTTTTTTTGGAGGGGGGTGGTGGGTGGGGGAGGACTACACCTATAAAATGGAAATTATTTATAACCGTTGCTCTTATTCAACCACAAAGGGTGTGGATCACCATTTCATAAAGGTCTATTTGTTGGGTCCAAAATCCAGACTCCGGTAAGGGAAACATAAAATAAAAACCATCATGCATAGTCATAGAGTTGATGTGTTTATTTTTGTGTAATACAATCAGTTCAACAAGAATGTTGAACCATTTAGTAAAATGTGGCCAGTATTTACCTATCCTCCCAATCTTAACTTCACGGGATGGGCTTCTTCTTCAGCTGGTAGTTTTATATTCGGGAAGACTTTTGGTGAGCAGTCACATATTCTTTGGAATGTTCTCCTAAGTCACTCAGACTTTCACTGATTTGCTCATGTGTTTGTGTACTTTTGTGCGCTTAACTGCGTAGCCAGAAGGCAGGGAGAGGCCATGTTCCCTGGTACCAGGAAAGAACTTTCTTATCACCCAGGACGCTTTGTGAGCATGGTGTCATCACAGTTGCTTGCTCACCCCAAATTAGAAAGGCTCTCCACACCCTAAACCCTGTGCTGCCACCTCTGTCTTCCCCTTTAGAAACCCGTAGGCCCTGCCCAGCCTCAAACTCTGTGAGCTGGGCTGCCTCCCCTGGACACACTCTGCCTGGCAGCCTGCTGAGTAGGTTCATCTACAGCCACAGTCTTCTTCCCAGAGTGTGGCCTCCCACACAAAGCTGCTGCCCTGAAAGATGCAGGGAGCATCGCCCTGACAGTCGGAGGGGGCAGACTTACAGGATATTTGGCCTATTCATCTCTTTCCTTAAAATGAAAAGACCCACTTGGAATATTCAGATAGCATGCCTTCTTGCTGGGATTAGATCCAGTAAGGTGATAGAAGCTCTCAGTACAGAGTTTTGATTTTCAAGGCGGGCTGATGAGGAGAGAAAGGAGCTGTGCCGGGTAGGCATTGGGGAAAGGACAGCCCCAGGTACTGGCAGCCCTAAGGGCTGGGCTCTAAGGGCCTGAGACCCGGGAAGAGAAGGCAGTCAAGCAGGGGAGTGGCTTGAACACACATGGGATAACTAGGATGTGCCTCTAGGTCTCCAGGTGACAGTTCTCCAGGTTCCTGTGCTTTATCTCCAGTGGATCCCCCTCCCCAGAGCCCAGATGACAGGTAACATAATGAGCTCTAGTAAGAACTCAATCAATGTTTGCATTTGTGGGCGGAATTGAGCTTAAGCCTTTCCCAAGCCATGGTGTTTGTCCTTCAAAGGCTAAATAGCAATAAGAACCTGTGGCATGAAGAGAATGTAGCACTGCTTCGCAGGGACTGCGGAATCCAAAGGACTTGCCAAGGCGAGGGGGAAATAGTTTAGCTAAATGGGAAATGTACAATTAAAATTTGCCCATTGAGCTTTGTTACCGTGGGGAAGCAAATTTATTTCATGCTGCGATTTCTCATTGTATTGTCCAAGGTTCCCCCCACCTGCCCCATGGTGATATGAGATACTGGTAGTCATTCTAATGTTTTCTTAGCATATCGGTGCCTGGAGTGAAATTGCACATAGTATAACTTAGGGACTTATTCATTGAACTCCAGATTTTTCATCTGACAAACTTCCACTTATAAGAAATACTATTCTTTTGCCAAAAGGGCCAGGTAATTCCTGAAATACTGTGTTTTCTGTCTTAATCAGGGGCATCTTGTCTTCAGAAAGATGCAAGAGATGTTAATAAAGTCTTATTTACCAGATATAGACAACATATTTAGGGCTTAGCAGTATGCAACCATTTAATTTCTTGGCAGCTATATTTGTATCTTAAGTCTGCATAAATCCTGCATTGCTTTTCATGCCACAGCTCTTTTCCAAGTCCGTGTTGTTATGAACCTCATCTGACTTTATATTGGGCTGTTAATTTAAAGCAACGCCCACTTTGGACATAATGCACTTGGAAATTTAAAAATCAAAAGAAATATACAAAGGAGAAAGCAGCTGATTTGGATTATCCTAAGTAAAACAGCATATTCTGGTGATGAGTATATCCAATGTTGTAATCATGACATAGACAAAGACTAAGAGCTCTGTATTTAAAATGTAAGCTGCATATTCTATACTACGCAGCTGTAAAAAAGGAAGAACTCTTATCATTTACAACAGCATGGATGGACCTAGAGAGCATTATGCTAAGCAAAATAAGCCAGTCAGAGAAAGATACGTATCACTGATCTCCCTCATATGTGGAATCTAATGAGCAACATAAACTGATGAACAAAAATAGACCCAGAGACATAGAAACATCGAACAGACTGTCAAACCTCA
>NW_005368860.1:715109-746730 GCF_000412655.1 Myotis brandtii
GGGGAGGAAGGAGGGAAGAGATCAACCAATGAACTCATATGTGTATATGCATAGCCCATAGACATAGACAGTGGGTGGTGAAGGCTTGGGGGGAATGGGGGCAATGGGTGGGAAAAGGGACATATGTAATACTTTCAACAATAAAGATTTATTTAAAAAAATAAACCTAATAGCTAACATTCAATCTGAGTTTAGATTCTTGTGTAATGGGCCAACAACTCCATGTCTACGCTTAATATTGTCAGTACATTATCCTGTCTTTCAAGAGACAGGTGTGCATGTGTTCTTCTTATCAGCAGAAACTATAAAATGAGTTTTCTTTTTGTTGGAAACTTACAAATAAAAAAGGAAAATTTCTCTCCTTGTCACAGAAAAACACTGCCAACATGTGACCTTTGGAACTAGGGTTCAGGGCAATTCACAGAGGTAAGAGGAATGAAACTGATTTTCTGACCTTTATACCACCTGAGCAATTACACAAACATTTTTCTAGTTATTAACAAATAATCCCCTAACTTCACGAGAGTTCATCCAGTTATAGATTTATGGTGTTGTTAGAAAACAAATGCATCATATCATTTCCTCAGTGTTATCTCATTTCCAGGGTCTCTTTTTATTTGTTTTCCTTTCAAAGGTGACTTCTGGGTGACCCATGCAAAGATGTTTGCACTTTGCTATATTGTATGCCATCTCTTATCCAGCTCTGTAGCCTTGGGGAGCATTTTAACTCGCTTTCAAATGCAATACATGATAATTTCCCCCTTAATTAAAACTTTATGAACTTTTTGCAATCTTATTCTATTGTGTCTCTGATATTTCTAGCATTTCTCAAATGAACACTCTTAGAAAAAAAGCATGCGTGTAAACTTATTTAATATCACAGTGTTATATTTCTACTCCAAATGAAATGCTTATCCATTGGAATATCTCTTTCTCCTTTGGAAAGGAAACCTGAAAAAAATCTATAGGTCTGCATAAAATAGGTTAGGAAATCCAGGACTAAACATTTAAGTGTGATACTTCAAGAGTCTCTCCGAGCACTTTATAACTTATTGCGAGAATCATTTCTTTAAGTCACTAAGGCAAATTGTGTTCAAAGCATCTCATAACTTTACTGGACAAGAAAATCTCTTTAATAGCGATGGAGAGAAGTTCACAGAAAGGACTGATTTGGAGAGAATCAATAAAGGATTGACTTGGCATAGACCTGGGACTCTGATTATATGGTAGAATCCAGAGGGGAATCCTGATTTATCCTGTATGCCCACTTTGTCTCTAGACCTTTCATCATCTATGTGTATGCACTACTTTTTTGTTTAATAATATTCTTTTTTGTTACTCCACAGGGAGTAACAAAAGTACTGAGGAGGACTTAAGAGCCGTTATAGTAAACCAGGTACAGAGGGTTCTGCAGGCTGGCTGTTTATGCTCAGTTACATATCGCTTCTGGGGCCTTGTGGGACTGGACTCTTGGCTGAAGTCATGCTAAGGACAGAAACAGAATGAAGTCACAATGACAGTGATGGTGACTGGAAACCAAGACCCACTACCCCCAGCATCCACCAGCACCCGCAGTAGAATCAGAACTCAGAGTTGATTGTTAGGCCTGCTACTGTTTCCCACCCACAGAACCAGTGAACACAGGCTGAGAGAAAAGTGTGATCAACATTTATTTTGCTTTTTTCCCACAATGGTTTTTCTTCTTTTTCAGCATTGTGTATTTAATTCAGGGGAAGTATACATAAAACTTTTGTGAGGTAATTTATTATATAACATGCCAATAAATCTTATATTCCTTTTTTTTATTAAAGTGTTTGCATATCTCATTCAATGAAAATCCTATACAGTATAATAATTATTTTAAGACTTTACAACTAATGTATCTATAACTACATAGTTTTATATATGTATATATGCAAATATAGTTAACATATGTGTATATATAATTTCAAAGAAAAAATTCCAATCACATTTGTAAATTGAAGGCAGTAAAAGAAAGTAACCTAGTTAGCGAAGAGTATCTGGATCACAATATAGAGACCACTCAAGAAGTATTTGTTGAATATATTTATTCATTGGTGGGGATGTGACTAAGTATAAGCATTTCTGTTCTCAATTGAAATTATTTTCTGGTGTTTATTTGATAACACAGGAAAGCTTTTATACTAGAATAAACAGTTAAGGGGTATATTTAAAAAAAGAAAAAACATTCCACTTATTAAAGTGATTTTCAAAAGTCTGGAATTTCACAGTATCTCAGAGGATAAAAAAAATACAGAGACTATCAATATGCCCATTTGCCAAACAGCTTTTTTTTATGTTAAAACAAAACAAAGCAAAACATTTCTAACAAAAGAAAGCTGAAAAGCAGAGAACAAAAAACTTAAGAAACTGTTTCTGTGTATTCATTTTAGTGTACTTCCACTGAGATTTGACTGCCTATAACAAAAATTAGATAGAGGCAATTTAACTGCCTTTCTGGTGTAACTATTACAAATGTACTATTTTTATTGGAGTCTAAAGATTTTGCATAAAAAGAAATCTAAAATGTGAAAGAAAAGGTTTGACATTGGAGGCATGTCTGGCAAAGTGCTTAATGCCTTCAAGCATGAATTAAATATTTCCCAAGTGAAGGAATGAAGGAAAGGCCACATTATTCTGCTTTTTTTCCCCCATTCATAAACACCATTACTGCCTGTTGCCAGCCCATTGCACTTTAATGTGTAGGGTGCTGTCCACCCACAGTACACTTCATGAAAACTAAAAGTCATTTTTTTAATCTTCACCTGCAAATATGTTTTTATTGATTTTAGAAATAAAGGAAGACGGAGAGAAAGAGAAGAGAGAAAGAGAGAGAGAGAAAGAGAGAGAGAGAGAGAGAGAGAGAGAGAGAGAGAGAGAAATTGATCAGTTACCTCCTGCACCCGTCCCAATTGGTCATCGAAACTGCATCCTAGGTATGTGCCCTGACTTGGAATCAACCCTCAATTTTTTGGTGCGTGGGACGACACTCCAACCCACTGAGCAACCCAGCTAGGGCCCTAGCAGTCATTTTTGACATCTTCTACGTCTTCACACCCTCTGCCCAATATGCTCCTTTGTAAATTCCTCCAGCATTTTCCTCTCTTCATAAAGGAAGACAGAGAGAAAGAGAAGAGAGAGAGAAAGAGAGAGAGAGAGAGAGAGAGAGAGAGAGAGAGAAATTGATCAGTTACCTCCTGTACCCACACCAACTGGTGATCGAACCTGCAACCTAGGTATGTGCCCTGACTTGGAATCAACCCTCAACTTTTTGGTGCATGGGATGACACTCCAACCCACTGAGCCACCCGGCTAGGGCCCTAGCAGTCATTTTTGACACCTTGTATGTATTCACACCTTCTGCCCAATACGCTCCTTTGTAAATTCCTCCAGCATTTTCCTCTCTTCAGATCACCTAGCTTAGGTCAGGAGCTCCTCTTGTGCTTTCATGAAACACTTTGCTTTTCCTTCATAGCACAGATCACATTTTATAATTATATAGTAATTTTTATTTTGTTTGAATAATGGCATTTTACTAGAGTGTAAGTTCCATGAAAGTGTCAAAAAAATAATAAATGGAGCCCTTTAAAATGAAGCCTGAGCTGCCATGTCAGAGGAACTGCCTTGCATGTCCTACGCTTCAAACCTTTGGAATGTAATGATTCCCAAATAGCTATTCTTATGGATCTCAGTAGATGCTTGCTGCCACCCACTTTGAAAGGCCTTTTACTTCTTAGGTTAGCAAAGCAGGGTGACTTGCTCCCTGTTGTATCTCTAGCCCTTGTGCTAAATACACATTTTAAAATGAGTGAATGAATAAATCATTGTAACATTAATGGTCAAACTACTGTGGCCCTTAGCTCTGACCTCCTCAGGCCCTTACAAAGCTGCCCGGGTCGAAGGCCTGCCTCGCTGGTTCCTCAGCCCTGCAGTCGGCGCAAACAGCCCTGCACCTCAAGGTCTGCCATCCCTTCCTCGTCTTCTCATCGTGGCTGTAGGAGGGCACTCCAGCTTTTCCCTGTTTATAGGGCCCTTGGTGAAAAAAACACGCCTGATGTCAAGGACAGTGCTCCATGATGCTCCTGAGGCTGCAGGTAGGCACTCATGCAGGGCTCCTCTCCCTGCTCTGTGCACACCCTGCACTTACTTTCTGCCCAGAAAGAAATCTTCTTGCAAACAATCTATTTGCTGGTTAGATGTCAACCCAATTATTATGGTCATGATCATCCCATCTCCTTTTATTTTTCTGTTATCAGGACAAAATAATCACAGTAAAAATAATCTCCTTCTACTATGACAAAATAAAATAATCCCACATTCATGTCAATGCATATAAGCAGACCCCAGAGAATCTGTTTCTCATTCATTCTAGTTCTTTAAACCATCACATAAGTGACAATGGCACACTGAGTCTCTGTGCAGGCTCAGCTGCAGCGCGCTGTAGCACCATCAGGATAGGCAAACCCCATCCCAGTTTCCCAATGTTAACTCTACTCCCACATTCTCTAACAAGTACTAAATGATGTGGTTGAAGCTAAGCTTTGGCTGAAGAAGCTCTGCATACTTCCTTATGTACTATATGGTGAATGCTATTCATGTAATTCCTCTGTCTATGAATGGCGACATATTTCTAGCTTGGTCCTGATAGTCATTGTAAAAGGAGAGTAAAGGAGACATTAAAGTTAGAATTGTTTCTGCTAGAATTCTGACTCTACACCTTCTAATATTGACACCTTGATACTGCTATTTAGAACATGTTGCCCTCCATTTCTTTCTTTTTGTTGTTGTTTTTTTTATCTTCACCCGAGGATATGTTTTTATTGATTTTAGAGAGGAGGGGAGAGAGGGAGGGAGGAAGAGAGAGAGAGAGATCAATTGGTTGCCCACCAGATGAAGGCTAAGCAGCAGTGATCCAATCTGGATGAGATGCACCTCAAGCTGTGGCCCCAGGTTCCCTCATGGCCCCAGCCAGTCCTAGGAGCCCAACTTGACCCCAACCTGCATGGCTGTCGGGCCTACACGAGGTTCTTCATTGATTCTGCCAATCTGAAGACCCACTTCTGATCCAAAGACCACAGAAAAGGCTAAAGCACCTGAGCGTGGAGCCCTACACTCAGGAAGAGGCTGAGAGGGCAGTGGGCACGGGCTCCTCCTTACTCCTCCAGCAGCTGGTAGTGCCCACAGAAGTACCCTGAGATACTTCTGTATCTGAGGTCCCTGAGATGGACACATCCACCTGGCACGGCCTAAGGATGCAAGGCGGAGCAGCTGCCCATGCACAGCGCTGCAGGGCTCGGCTGGGAGAGACTGTGCCAAGCTTTTGTAACCCTGGGTTTGTTGAGTGCATGGCCTCATCTGGGTGCCCTCCCCCTCAAATAAAGGAACTGGATAAAGACAAAGAGGAAAAGGAAAAAAGAACATGCAAACACAAGCCACAAACTGGAAGAAAATGATTTATAGTATATATTTCTGACAAAATACTTTATTTATCCAAAATGACAAATAATTCATTAAAAATGGACAAAAAGACTTAAAGAATCTATATCAGTCTTATTTACTACTTTTCTCCTAGTACCTGGAACAGAGTCTGACACATAGAAGGTTGTGACCAACTCCTTCCCACATTTACTCATTCATTCACTCACTTCTTTATTCACGAAAAGTCTTTATTGCATCTCTGCTATCTGAAGATTGAGAAATATCAATACACACCATCTATACCCACATGGACCTACCTTCCTAGGCAGAGTTAATTGCTCCTCCCTTTATATCCACATTGCACAGTCATTATTTGCTTACCTGTGTGTATGTATTTTCCCTTTGTAGAGTCTAAGTTTTCTGAGAATCGTCTGAGACTTGATTATTTTTTGTTGGAAAGGCACAAGCCTAGCACAGTGTAAACACTCAACACATTTTCACTGAAGCAAAGGAGAAAGAAGAGGAGGAAGGAAAATTGTACTCACCAGAAGCCAATAGCAGTGACTTTTAGAAAAGTCTGGTGTCTGTGTGTAAGACGTGTGTGTGTTTTGCAGAGGGTGTTTGTCCTTCTTTTGCGTCTGTAGGGTCAGAACTTTACTCTTTTGGGAGGAAGGGGATTCACCAACACACATCACTTTCTCCTGGGAGAATGGCATGGTGCCCCTCTCTCAGGGGAGCTGGTGCACTCTGCCCGGCTCAGGGAACATGGGAGTGGACTGAGCTGGGACTTAGCAGGAGGTTGGTCTCTTTCACCTGAAGCATGCCAGTAGGTCTGATATGACTTTCCCCATTCTCACAAGATGTAGGGCCGTTCCAGAGCTCCTCTGGAGATAGTGGCAAACTCTAGGGCAGTGATGGCGAGCCTTTTGAGCTCGGCGTGTCAGCATTTTGAAAAACCCTAACTTAACTCTGGTGCAGTGTCACATATAGAAATTTTTTGATATTTGCAACCATAGTAAAACAAAGACTTATATTTTTGATATTTATTTTATATATTTAAATGCCATTTAACAAAGAAAAATCAACCAAAAAAATGAGTTCGCGTGTCACCTCTGACACGCGTGTCATAGGTTCGCCATCACTGCTCTAGGGTAAGCCCATGAGACCAGTACATTACCCAGAAGTAAATGCTAACTGTGTGGGTAACCTTGGGACCAGCTTGGCATCACGAGTGGAGAGAAAAGCAGTGCTGGTCACCAACCGCCTTCTGGGCAGCAAGGGAGCAGTTGATGAGGGTTGACTAGGTAAAAAAGAGGCTGGCGGACACTTCGTAGAAAGTCATGAGATGCCAATGAAGACTTTGGAAAAAATTAGCAATTTTTGAAGAAGTTTTGATGACTGTGTCATGTAGACTATTATACTGGACCACATGAAATGAGGCTATTTGCCCATTTTTGACTTACCAAAATATGCAGTATCTGATCTGTTTTAAGGTTTAAGGAGTATGACTTCCTTTACCTTACACAGAAAGAAAGCAACAGAAAGAATAAAAAGAAATTAAGATGCCCTAGCTGGTTGGCTCAGTGGATAGAGCACTGGCCTGCGGACTGAAGGGTCCTGGGTTCGATTCTGGTCAAAGGCACATGCCCAGGTTGAGGGCTTGATCCCCAGTAGGGGGTGTGCAGGAGGCAGCCGATCAATGATTCTCTCTCATCATTGATGTTTCTATCTCTGTCTCCCTCGTCCTTCCTCTCTGAAATCAATAAAAATATACTTAAAAGAAAAGAAAAAAATGAAGAAAGAGGCAAAGTGTAAAAACAAAAAGTGAGCTTTGTTTCTTTTGTTTCTTACATGTGGCTAGGAGAGAGTTATAAGCATGAACTACAAAGCATTTCTGATGGATAAATTAAAACATAGACTCAAAGATTTCTGAGTGCGCGTGGATCTCCTGCCTCTTTTCTTGCTCCTTCCTGGCACTCTAGCAGGTCCTAACTTTATATCTAAGTTGCTTCTCATCTATTTCTAAATTATTTCTTTGAGTCTTACTGATCCCCGTGGCATGGAGGCTGGGAGCGGTCAGCAGTGAGAGGCTCAGCCAGGAAAAGTCTCTTAGTCACTGCGTGTTGGAAGAAGCCCGGAGCATGCCCGGAGTGTTCATCTGACTGATTTCCAAGACAAAGGTGGGCAGCTGCGTGGCATACAGGCCTGGTCACAGCAGGTTACAATGAACTGTGTCATCCCAGCTCACCAGGCAATTTCCTTTTTGAGTCACTTTTTAGCTCCGGAATGAAACTCCACCCTCTTTTTTTTCTATGGCCCAAGTGAGAGGAAGAAACTTTCTCTCTGCAGAGAGCATTTCAGTAAGGAGCCTCCTGCGGGTGCAGTCTCTGCCTCGGTGGGCGAGGGTCTGCAGGAGAATTCCATCCCTATGTAATGTGACTCCAGCAGGAGCAGAGCTGGTCCTGGGGCCTACAGGCGGTGCATGGGAAATAGAGGCACAGCAAGTCCATTTGCTAACAGAGTAACGCATTTTCCTTTTCAACGTGGGCTTTTCTCTTAACTTAAAAAATCAGGAGCTCATCCTTTGAGCTTTCACGAGAGGAGGGATTTTAGTGTTACTGTGCTCCCTGGTCCTTGACTTCGTACTCTATCATCAGAAAAGAATCCCAGCTGGTGTTGCTCAGTGTCAACCTATGAAGCAGGAGGTCACAGTTCGATTCCCAGCCAGCGCACATGCCCCAGGCTACAGGCTTGATCCTGAGTAGGAGGTATGCAGGAGGCAGCTGATCAATGATTCTCTCTCATCATTGATGTTTTTATCTCTCTCTCTTTCTCTCTCTGAAATCAATAAAAATATTTTTTAAAAAGAAGATATACCTAAAACCACTGGTCAATGGATTTGACTACAGGAATTTCTGAAAGGTTTTTCCATTTTCTCATAGTTTTAAAAAGCATGTACTTACCAAGAATTTGGCTTTGAATCCTGTTGTTTCCAGCTTCCATCCTCTTTCTCTCTTTTTCTTTTATTTTTTAACCTATGGACACTGGTCAAAAATTAAATCATTATTTATACAAGGTAATTGAAGACAAGAATGTGAGCAACTGACCTAGGAACACAGGGGGCCTCCTTTCTCTCCCAAGAAAGGAGACCTGAGGGTGGTGTGAGGAGGTGGTGGCAGATGGTCCTCACTCATCCCCCTGCTCTCTGAGGCCTGGGGAGCTCCTACCTCAGAATGGGCATCTGCTACTCTACTCCTGCCACCAGCCTTCCCAAACTGAGCCTTGCTAGGAGCAGAGATGCTGCAGCCTCAAGCCTGAGGAAAAGATGTGAGTAATCATTGGACTTAAAAGCTGGTGCATGTACCTTGGTTTCAGGCCATTCGAAGTGCTTTCTGAGTCAGTGCCGAAAAGGAAGCCTTTTCCTGCTTCCATTCTCCTTTGCTTTCTCCAAGTCACTGCATCCGCACCCAGAGTGGCAGCCCTCCAGTGCAGCTTCTCTCTGTGGCGTTCGGGAGGGAGCAGGCAGGGCCCACAGGGAATATGTCTTCAGTGCTCCACCCATCCTTCCTCCCACGGCAGAAGCATTCTTTTGCATCTTGATGATTTTTGTTGTTTTATTTAAGAGTCTGCAATTTACAGTAACTTTGAAAAAGGTCAATACCCTACTTCAGGAAGGGCCGTGTGTGCTAGAGTGGGGAGGGCTACAGTGAATGGAGGAGTAAGGGATCGAGTGGGCTGAAAGTTGAGGTTGAAAGCCCAGTGGCAAAATATTCTGGATCTCAGTGACTCCTGTTCACCCAGCCACACTGCTAAATCTCCTTTCCACACAGAGTCCAGAATTATCTTGAGCTTCCCACTCCCTTGCTCAGACTTCTCCAGTGATTTGCCATTGCCAGGAGAACAAAGTCCAAACTCATTAGCTTGGTGGCTAAGATGTCCACAACCTGCCTTCATTCTGCTTTTACAAACTATAGCTCACTGCATTCCTTGTGCCCAGCGTACCTGGTCTTCAACCTGCTCTGCTGTGTTCAGAGCACAGCCTGCACATCCTCACTTCTTCTCCTTTGCTGACTTCGTTCTTTTAGCCTATGAACTTCTTTCTAGTTATTTCCATTCTCCCTCTCCTTTCACCCATTTTTGAAATTCTAACCATTTCTTTCAAAGACAGTCTACTTAATATAACTGTCCCCAATCACTTAAGTCAATATAAATCTCACATTTATTTATTTCTCTGGTTTTTCCATGGTTATATCTTATACTTGCCTTACAGTCACAGATATTTGAGGGTAAGCCCTGAGGTAGTCATTTTTGTATAAAACCTGGAACATTACTAGACCTCAGTAAGTGAGCATGGAGATATTGGTTCAGGTTGCAATATTCCCAAAGGTTGATCTAAGAAATGACCAGATTTTAACTGTTGAACAGAAGCTCAGAGGCAAAATGGACCTCAGGGCACTAATAGGATGGCCCAACATGAGATACAGCTGTATTGCCACATCTTCCTCCTGGCCAGATGAGGGCTTGGATTCAAGAAAAAGAAAGGGATTCACAAGTGAGCCCATACATGACTGTTCTGAGCTGCTTTTGCCAAAAATGAAGAAGCTGTAGCCATTATTCAGGTGGTATTCAGTGCACCAGCATTAGAGAAAGTCTGCTTAGTGATCTCATGCATGGGCCCAGGGACACCACTTTGCTAATCCAACTTTACTTGCTTTTAGAGCAGCAGAACTTTAATAGTTGGAGAGGACTGTGGAGATTATCTTGTTCATGCTCCTAGCCAATTCATCACCCCACTCTTTCCTCCAGAGTCCATGCTCTGATCTTTGTAGTCATGCATTTTCTAGGGCGGGGCCCATATACATAAAAGGCAACAAGACTACTGCCCTCATCAGCCCTTACAACACGGGCCTTGCAGGGAATGTGAAGGGAGCTTTCACATGTGAAATCCTACGGAAGGCATGAAAAGACTTATGCAACTTGGTAAAGACACTCTAACACCATCCCTGCACCAGTCAGCGTACTTGTTCTTAAGAAATGTCTCAAATGCTGGGAACCATCCATCAAGACTCAAAAATTAGTGAAAAAGAAAAGCAACCTTAATTTCTGTCATCATTCTATAAAATGTTGATATCTAGCAATCTGGTCGTAAAGAGCCTTTGGTTAATAATCTCAGCCTGGAGGTACCACATTCAGTTAACCATCAGTAGTGGTTTATGCCAAATGCAAGGATATTGAGAATTAATTTAATGCTGATTCCATGTGTGACTGAGGAGGATTGATAAACAAAGATCTTCACAATGAGAGGGTGAAGACAGCTCAGCCTATATAATCCTTTGAAGCTGAATATATACATTTGAGTATGTGTTGTAAATGAAGTTTTCATAGAATTTGAGACATTTTTCACATATTTTTTTCTTAGGAGGTCCGAATGCTATTTATAATTCCTTAGGAAGGAATAAAGGAAGTTATTGTGATTAACTTTTGAATTATGAATCCTTATTCTATCTTTCCTACATCCTGGGACCAGATACCAGAGCAGACACCTTGCATCTGTGACTCTTTGCAGACTCCTTCAAGCCCTTGAGCCTAACTGTTAATTGCTACTTCAACTAGGTTTCCAGAACTCTCATGATAACCCCCCCTCTCGCTCTTATACACACACTGATGTCGTGTATATGCACACAACTACTAAGCCTCTTTGATTGATTCTGAAGTGAGGCAGGCAGGGATGTGTTTGTGTGGGGAGGCACAAATGTTGAGCGGACCAACTTCTGTATATGATCTGTGATCTGCCATTTGTCTTAAAAGGGACAGTGAGAATGAGGCCTGAATCCATGAACTTTTGGAAGACCCCAAACAGCAGGGGCACCTGGTGGAACAAAGAGCCTCCTGGCATATGTGAGGGCTGTGTGTTTCAACTAGATATCATGTTCCGGCCACAGCCTGATAGACAAACGCCAGACCAGATGAAGAGATACAATCTGCTCAACTTGACGAGTCTGTACCTGGATCATGTGATGGGAACAGATGCTGATTCAATACGGATACAGGTGCAGAAAAAAAGGGGGGGCCTAGACACGGAAGCAAAGTGCTACAAAAGTTTAGAGCGTCCAGTGGAGGCTGACTCTTTACATGAATGATTCGAGCGTTTATGTGACATGAATTGTCGCAGTGCTGCACTGAGGCTTTCTGGCAGAGGAAGCCTGAGAGCATCTCTGACAGCTGGACATAAAGGCTCCTGTGGGAACACTAGTGTTTCTACTCTTCTCCTTACGACATGGAAAGGCAGTTTCTCCCTTCATTGTGGGTGCCATTTTCACCCTTGATGATGGAACTGTCTTGATACGGCTACCTGTGCCTGGAAAAATCACAGGGGCAGGGCTGCTGAGCTTGTTACTCCTTGTCTGTCTCACAAGCACAGAAAACTTGATATTGGGTAGTAGAGGAGCCCATGTCTGTGTCACATAGCAGTTTAGTGCTCTACCATGATCACTGAGAAAGCTCAATGTTGACAAAACTTAATAATCACTGAAATCAGAGTTCAAAATTCCTGATTATTTCTCTAGATGTTTTTTTTAATCAAAAATGATTTGTTTAGCATCCTCTGCTACTCAGTGTCCCATATGCTTAGAAAAAAAATGCTTGCATCTGCCTACTAAAATCTATATCAATGCAATCACTGAAAATAAAGAAGCTGTTTGATCTCAAGGTAAATATTGGCCTCCATCCTGGAAAACAGAGGCTGCTTATAACCCTCCAAAGGGGATATTTCTGGCTTCCTAAAAATGTTGACAGGTTACCAATGGGAGCCCTACTATTTTTCTTTCTACATCTCTTTGTCCTTAATTATTTTTTCCTATTATTATTGTTGTTGTTGACATTGTCATTGCCTACTTTTAGAACTTACCCTTATCCTATTTTGAATATTCTATAATTCACATAAAGGCTGCATTTAGAAGCATGAGAATGCTCAGTTTTCCTTTTCTTGCTGCTCCTGAAGACATGATTTTAGGTACTATTTAACTTTTTTATGTGGCTTTAAATGTAATTTTTCAATTACAGTTTACATTCAATATTATTTTGTATTAGTTTCAGGTGTATATTACAGTGGTTATAAAGTTATATACTTTACAAAGTGATCTCCTGATACTTCTAGTACTTGTCTGGCAAAATACATAGTTATTATAATACTAGAGGCCCGGTGCATGAAATTTGTGCGTGTGTGTGTGTGTGTGTGTGTGTGTGTGTGTGTGTGTGTGTCCCTCAGCCCAGCTTGCACCCTCTCCAGTCTGGGACCCCTTGAGGGATGTCCGACTGACCGTTTAGGCCCAATCCTGGTGAGATTGAGCCTAAACGGACAGTTGGACATCCCTCTCACAATCCAGGACTGCTGGCTCCCAACCACTCACCTGCCTGATTGCCCTTAACCACTTCTGCCTGCCAGCCAGATCACCACCTAAGCATTCCCCTGCCTGCCTGGTCACCCCTAACTGCCCTCCCTTGCCAGCCTGGTAACCCCTATCTGCCCTCCCCTGCTGGCCTGGTTCCCCCCAATTGTCCTCCCCTGCTGACCTGGTCCCTCCCAACTACCCTCCCCTACAGGCCTGGTCCCCTCCAACTGCCCTCCCCTGCTGGCCTGATCACCCACAACTGCCCTCCTCTGCCGGCCATCTTGTGGCATCCATCTTGTGTCCACATGGGGGTGGCCATCTTTGACCACATGGGGTTGGTCATCTTGTGTGTTGGAGTGGTGGTCAATTTGCATATTGCCTCTTTATTATATAGGATTATTGACTATATTCCCTATGCTGTACTTTATATCCCTGTGACATTTGTAACTACTAATTTGTACTTAATCCCTTCACCTTCTTTTACCCATCTGGCAACCATCAAAATGTTCTCTGCATGTATGGGCTAGTTTCTGTTTTGTTTGTTTGTTTTATTTTTTAGACTCCACATATAAGTGAAATTATGGCATTTGTCTTTCTCTGACTTATTTTATTAGCTTAATAACCTTTAGGTTCATTCATGCTGTCACAAATGATAAGATTTCATTAGCTTGACTATGGAAAATAACGCTGTAATGAACATAGGGTGCATATGTTCTTTCTAATTAGTATTTTGGGTGTCTTTGGATCTGTACCCAGTGGAACCACTGGGGTATAAGGCAGTTTTGTAGTGGCTGCACCTGCATTCCCACCAACAGTGTCCGAAGGTTCCCTTTTCTCCACATCCTGACTAACACTTGCTTGTTGATTTGCTGTTGATAGCCATTCTGACAAGTGTGAGGTGATATCTCATTGTGATTTTAATTTGCATTTCTCTGATGATTAGTGACATTGAACATCTTTTCATATGTCTGTTGACCATCCGTATGTTCTCTTTGGAGAAGCGTCTATTCAGGTCCTCTGCTCACTTTTTAAATGAATTGCTTTTTTCGTATTGAGTAGTATGAGTTTTTTATAAATTTTGGATATTAACCCCTTATCAGATGTATCATTAACAGATATCTTCTCCCATTTTGTAGGTTGTCTTTTCATTTTGTTAATGGTTTCCTTTGTTGTGCAAAAACATTTTAATTTAATGTGTGCCCATCTGTTTATTTTTTCTTTTGTTTTCCTTGCCTGAGAAGATATGTCAAAAAACTATTGCCAAGAGAAATGTTAGAGATTTGCTGCCTATGTTTGCTTCTAGAAGTTTTATGGCTTTAAGTTTTACATTTAAGTCTTCAATCCATTTTGAATTTATTTTTATGTATAGTGTAAGAAGGTAGTCTAGTTTTATTTTTTCATGTATCTTTCCAATTTTATCAACATTTATTGAATAGACTGTCTTTATCTGACTGTATATTCTTGCATTTTTGTCATATATTAATTGACCACAGGCATGGATTTATTTATGGGCTCTTTATCTGTTGCATTGATCTACTACTATGTGTCTGTTTTTATGCCTATATCATGCTGGTTTGATTACTATAGACTTTTTTTTGCAATTAGTCCAAACTTTATTTCTCAGTGACTGGATTACATAGAAAAACACAGCATGCACCAAATCTTAGACTTACTTTTACACTGTGTCTGTAAATTCATGTCTACCACCATTTCCTTGCAGTCTTTTTTTAAAACTTTTTTTAAAAATTAAATCTTTATTGTTCAGATTATTACAGTTGTTCCTCTTTTTTCCCCCCATAGCTCCCCTCCACCCGGTTCCCACCCCACCCTCTGCCCTTACCCCCCGCCCACTGTCCTCATCCATAGCATATGATTTTTGTCCAGTCCCTTTCCCCCCCAAGAATAGTCAGTCCATTCCCTTTCTATGCCCCTGATTCTATTATATTCACCAGTTTATTCTGTTCATCAGATTATTTATTCACTTGATTTTTAGATTCACTTGTTGATAGATGTGTATTTGTTGTTCATAATTTGTATCTTTACCTTTTTCTTCTTCTTCCTCTTCTTAAAGGATGCCTTTCACCATTTCATATAATACTGGTTTGGTGGTGATGAACTCCTTTAGCTTTTTCTTATCTGTGAAGCTCTTTTAATATAGTTTGGGGTCCGGTAGCATGATACCTCCAACTTTGGCCTTCTTTCTCAAGGTGGCTGTGGCTATTCGGAGTCTTTTGTGGTTCCATATAAATTTGAGGATTATTTGTTCTAGCTCTTTGAAAAATGCCATCAATAGTTTGACAGATATTTCATTGAATCTACAGATTGCTTTAATGATGTTAATTATTCCTATTCATGAGCACAGTATATGCTTTCATGTATTTGTATCATCTTTAGTTTCTTTATTTAATGTCTTATAATTTTATGAGTTCAGGTTGTTTACCTTCTTGGTTAAATTTATTCCTGATCTTTTTAAAAAATATATTTTTATTGATTTCAGAGAGGAAGGGAGAGGGAAAGAGAGAGAAACATCAATGATGAGAGACAGTCATTGATTGGCTGCCTCCTGCATGCCCTTTGCTGGGGATCAAGTCCACAACCCAGACATGTGCCCTTGACTGGAATCAAACTTTCTTTCAGTCTGCAGGCCGACGCTCTATCCACTGAGCCAAACCAGCTAGGGCTATTCCTAGACTTTTTAAATTCAATTGTAAATAGGATTTTTTAAAAGTTTCTCTTTCTGATAGTTCATTATTGGTGTATAAAAATGCAACTGATTTCTGAATATTTATTTTGTATCCTGCTATTTTATTGAATTCATTGATCAGTTTTAGTAGGTGTTTTTTTGTAAAATCTTCAGGGTTATCTCTTTATATATCACGTCATCTGCAAATAATCACAGTTTTACTTCTTCCTTTACAATTTGGATGCTTTTATTTCTTCTTTCTGCCTAATTGCTGTGGATAAGACTTTATTCTATTGCAGTCAGAGAAGATAATTTGATATCTAGCTTTTAAAATCTGTTAAAACTTAATTGTTGGCCTAACATATGGTCTACACTAGAAAACGTTTTGTGTGCACTTGAGAAGAATAGGTATTCTGCTGCTGCTTGATGTAGTGTTTTATATATATCTACTATATCTAGATGATTTAAGTCCTCTATTTTGTTAGTCATCTTCTGTCTGGTTGTTCTATCATCACTGTGAGTGGAGTATTGAAATCTCCAATTATTATTGTAGACCTGTTTCTCCTTGCAAGACTGTCAGTTTTTGATTAATATATTTGGATGGTCTGTCATTAGGTACATATGTGTTTGTGATTGTTATAGCTTCTTGTGTATTTAACCTATTATTAATATGTAATGTCCTTTTTGTCTCTTGTAAACTTTATTGACTTAAGACTATGTTGTCTGATATTAGTATAGCCACTCCTGTTCTCTTATTTTACTTATCACATAGAATAACTTTTCTCATTCCCTTTCAACCAGTTTATGTCTTTGGATCTCAAGTGAGTCTCCTGTACATAGCATATATTTGAATAATGTGTTGTTATTCATCCTGTTCATCTCCAACTTTTAATTGAAGACTGCAATGTATTTACATTTAAAATAGCTACTGATATTCGGGACTTACTTATAACATTGCTCTATTTGTTTTTCATATGCCTTATTGTTGTTTTTTGTCATTCATTTCCTGCATTACTGCCTTCTTTTATGTTTAATTAACTCTTTGTAATAAAGTGTTCAAATTATTTCTCATTTCCTTTTGCATATATATTTTAAAGCTGTGTTCTTGTGGTCATCATGGGATTACACTTAACATTTTAAAGTTATAACAATCTAATTTGATTTTATACCAACTTAACTTCCATAACATATAAAAATGCATCCCCACCTCATTGCCCATTTTTAATGGAATTGCTTATTTCTTATCTTTGAGTTTTAAGAGTATATTTTGGATAACAGTTTTTCATCAGTTACATGATTTGTAAATATCCCTATCCGTGGCTTGTCTTTTCATTCTCTTGACATTGTCTTTCACAAAGCAAAATAATTTCATCTTAATAAATTCCAGCTTATCAATGACTTCTTTTATGAATCATATCTTTGCTGTTGTATTTAAAAAGTAATCACCTAACCCAATGTCATCTTGGTCTTCTCCTATATTACCTTCTATGAGTTTCATGATTTTGTGTCTTACATTTAGGTCTTGATTTATTTCAGTTAATTTTTGTAGTGGGTGTATGACGCTTGGTCTAGAGTCTTTTTTTATGAGTATATCTAGTTGGCCCAGCACCATTTGTTGAAAATACTTTCTTTTTCAGTGAAGTGTCTCTGCTCCTTTTTCAAAGACCAGTTAACTATTTTTACAGGAGGTTATTTCTGTGTTCTTTATTCTGTTCTATTGATCCATTCTTTCACCAGTACCACACTGTCTTGACGATTGTGTTTTTATTGTTAGGTGGTGTCAGTCCCCAGACTTTGTTCTCCTTGAATATTGAGTTAGCTATTCTGGATCTTTTGCCCCTTTATACAAATTTAGAATCAGTTTGTCAAAATCCACAAAATAACCTTCTGTAACTTTGGGTTGTATTTTGCATAGCCTTCTTCAAATGTTAAAGGAAAAGAACTGTCATAAGCAAATTCTATATCCAACTATTCTCTAAGAATGAAAAGAAATCAAGACATATTCAGAATAAGTAAAACTAGAAGATTATGTTTTCAAAACATAGTGGAAAACAGAATGGGGATTCCTCAAAAAAATTTTTTAAAAATAGAACTGCCATATGATCCAGCAGTTTAACCTCTGGATTATTACTTAAAAGAAACAAAAATAGCATATCAAAGAGATATATTCACTTCTATGTTTATTATAGCATTTATTCACAATAGCCAAGATATGGAAACAACCTAAGTAGATGCGACACACACACACACACACACACACACACACACACACACACACCACAATACATACACCACACACATGCACTGGAATATTATTCAGCAATAAAAAAAAGAAAATCCTGCCATTGTGACAACATGGATGGAACTTGAGGGCATTATGCTTAGTAAAATAAGTGAGACAGAAAAAGAAAAATATTGTATGATATCACCTCTCTCTAGAACAGTGGTTCTCAACCTTGGCTGCACATTAGAATCACCTGGGATACTTTTTAAAATCCTAACTCCTGGGCCTCATCCTCTGGAAATTCTGTTTCTTTGTTACTAATGTTGTGGCCCCACCCCATAAGAAAGAAACAGAATTTCCAAAGGATGAGGCCCAGAAATAGGGATTTTAAAAATATTCCCAGGTGATTCTAATGTGCAGCCAAGGTTGAGAACCACTGCTCTAGAATCTAAGAAACTTACCTCATAGAAACATAGATTAGAATGGTGGTTACCAGGGCATGGGGGCTAAGGTTAAGGAAAGATCTTGGTAAATAAAACATTATAAAATCTAGTTTTTATTTTTATTTTCATTTATTAAAAAATACTTTCATTGATTTTTAGAGAGAGAGGAAAGGAGAGGGAGAAAGAGAAACATTGATATGAGAGCAAAACATTGATTGGTTGTCTTCTGCATACCCATACCAAGGGTTGAGCTCACAACCCGAGCATGTGCCCTGACCAGGAATCCAACCAGCAACCTTTTGATGCACAGGATGACACCCACCCAACTGAGCCGGAGCACAAACTTCCAGTTTTTTGGTTAATAAGTTCTGGGAATCTAATATACACCATGGCAATTATATTAATACTTGTAGAATATACTTGAAAGTTGATACGAGAGTAAACCTTAAATGTCCTCACCACACAAAAAATAGAAATGATAGTTATGTAATGTGAGGGAGGTATTAGGTAACATTATGATGGTGATCATTTGTAGTGTATGTTCTATAAGCATAATGAAATTAAAAAGTCAATAACAGAAACATAACAGGAAAAATTCAAACACTTGAAAACTAAACATAATTCTATATAACTTACAGGTCTCAAAAGAAGTCTTAAAGAAAATAAAAAATACATTGAACTTAGTAAAAATAAAATTATAATGTAACATTTGTGGGATATAGCTAAAGCAGTGGTGAGAGGGAATTTTATAGCACTACATGCTTACATTAGAAAAATCTCAAATTAATAACCCAAGGTGCCATCTCAATAAACTAGTAAAAGAAGAGAAAAATAAAGTCAAAGTAAGGAGAAAGAATGGCATAATAGAGGTAAGAACAGAAAGCAAAAAATAAAACAGGAAAAACAATATAAAGTGAATTGAAAGATGACTCTGAAATATCAATAAATTTGAAAAATCTCTAGCAAGTTAGACAAATAAATAAAAAAGGCAGTAGACACAAATTACTATTAGTGGCATTTATTCTTGAGAATGAAACAGGGGATGTTGCTGTAGACCCTGAAATCATCAACAGGCTAAGGGGATACTATGAACAATTCTATACACACAAATTTGACAACTTACTAGTAAATAAAATGGACTAATTACTTCAAAAGCACAAACTCTCTACTGACAAAAAGACTTTTAGCATCAATTCAATTTATAGTTAAAAATCTTCCCCCAAAATAAATCTCTAGGCACAGATGGCTTCATCTGAGAATTTTACTCAAAATTCTACCAAAAGTATAATTAACACCAATTCTACACATTCTTTTTCTTGAAAATACAATAATAAACACTTCCCAATTTATTTTATGAAAGTAATGTTACCCTGATACCAAAACAGACAAAAGCAGTGCAAAAGAGAAAACTACAAACCAATACACTCTAGGTAATATTATTCTGCGTATCCTAATGATAAGGAATAAAAAAGAATGATAGTGGTTCTCAGAGGATTTGCTATTACTTTGCTGAACAAGGGCTTGAATTCACGACCTCTGAATTGTGATGACTAACAAGCTAAGAGGGATCATGTGTGCTTTCTTTCTTACCTCCTATTAGTTTTCTTTTCTCTACATATTCTTCTATCTACATCAAACATGAATCACAGTATCAGCACTTATTGGAGAAGCATTAGCAAGTCACTTGTTTTCTAGAGCCTACATTTTCTCATTTGTCCAATGTGGGTATGATGGTACTAATCTCATGAGATTGTTGTAAAAAGTAAGTACACAATTGTTTGTAAGGTGCTTCATGTAGTGCCTAGGGAGAGTGATTCATCAACATCATCACCACTTTTTATTAAATTCTCTAACTTGACATTTACTACTGTTCTACAGTAAATCTATCTATTCAAATTCATTCCTCAATAGCATTGAAAAGTTTATGACTTTGGTAGATTTTACTTGGTGGTAGAAAAAAAAAAAGCTTCAGATCATAAATGTAGCTATGGGCTAAAGAATCCGTCCAGCCTTCATGGTTTTGTGAATTAACAAGGCATGTGGGTGCATTTTTATGTTAGTGGGTTGGAGCATATTCTTCTATAAGGTATTCCCACGGAACCTGGCCTTTAAACATTTTACTAGTCTGAAATTAATGTGGTATATAGAAAAGAAGAGGAATGAGGAAGAAAGAGGAGGAAGAGAAGGGGGCAAAGTGGAAGAAAATGGGAGACAAATGTTATGCAAAACCTTAGAGAGTATTTATACTATTTGGGATAAAATCCAGACATCAGATAAAGTTGGAGAAACCTAAAATCCATGTTTGAGTTTGAATTCAGGCCATAGAGGGAAATTTCAAGCAAAAGGCCTTTGTTGATTGCAATAAAATGAACACAAACTGTTTGATAGAATCAATTTGGTGCTCTCAAGCTTTTTGGTCAGTGAATGGATGAATCTGTCTTTGATTTAAATAGCCTAGCATTCCTTATTCTTGTTTGTTACAAAATCTTTCAAATCATTAATTCTTGGCAGCAAATGCCTGTAGTTTAATCCAGTTGCATTATTTAAGCTCTTTCGTTGTCTTTAGTAGTATCAGATGGAATACTGTCTCATCTCTACTGTTTAGAAGCAGGGGATATAACTTTTGGGGTCCTTTAATTTCATGGAATAATATATGTCAATTTTTAGATGTGTGGCACAATGGAAGCAGCACTGGTTACTGCAGCTCTGCAGGGTTTGTGGCTAGTCAGTTCACTTACTTTTTGTGGTTGTTGTTGTTAATCCTCACCCGAGGATATTTTTCCATTGATTTTTAGAGAGTGGAAGGGAAGGGGAGAGACAGAAAGATAGAAACATCGAAGTGAGAGAGACCAGGGCCAGAGATCGAGCCTGCAACTGAAGTACATGCCCTTGAGAGGAATCAAATCTGTAACCCTTCAGTTTGCAGGCCTATGCTCTAGCCACTGAGCCAAACCAGCTAGGGCTCAATTCACTTTCTTGAGCGTCAGGTTCTCAATCCAAAAAGGAGATGGTGAAAACCTTTCCACATACATCACAAGTTTTGAGTTGTTCAGATGTTATTGAATGGGACAATGCACAGAAAATGCTTTGTAAATTGTTCAGCAATTTACACTGTTGCTCATATCATTTGATATAGACAATAAAGAGCAGTAGTGAAATACATTCTGACATTTGTTTTCAGTTTCACCACAGTATTGCTAATAATCACACAGTATGTTTTCTTGTTGAAGAGAATTGAAGCCATTTTTTTCTTCTATGGAAGTCTAGGCACAAGTCCATTTTTTATAAAAAGAATTCTAATAATTAGACTTAGTGATCTTTATATATTTAGTGTGTTTAGATAATTTGGAGCTCTGGTTTTACATCTTCAGGAAATGATATTGATTTTTTAGACTTGCATTTTTGTATATGATACTTGTGTTACTTCAATTCTGTTGAAATTGCACATGTGGATATGTGGACACAGTATATATACACACACAAAAACACGCATATTGGAGAATTATTTGAATTCCATAGATTATTACCAAGATTCAAGGTCTAGATCACACAAGTTCTATATTTTGTTGGTCAAATGTACTGCTGGCACTGACAGTCTGAAGATTAACTTTTAAATAACAAAATACTTAGTCTTGGCCGGTGGCTTAGTTGGTTGGAGCACCATCCTGATGAGCCAAGGTTGTGAGTTTGACCCCTGGTCAGGAAACATACAGAAAAAAACAACAATCAGTGAATTAATGGATGAGTGGAACAACAAATTGATGTTTCTCTCTTTCTCTCTCTCTCTTAAAAAATTTTTAAAGAGAGAAATATTTCAGAGGATATGTGGCCCTTTTATTCAAAACTAGAGGCCTGATGCATGAAATTTGTACCAGACTAGGCCTTCATTCACCCAGTTGCCGGCACTGGCTTCCCTCCGGCACCCGGGACCTGGGCTTCTCTTGCAGCCCCAGCTTTGTCCGGTTTAATTAGCATATTATGTTTTTATTATAGATATGTTGAATATTGTTATTGGACAAGGGATAAATGGAAAAATATTTAAGGATTGATTTATTTTCAGAGTCTACCTAGAAAAAGATATTTAGACCATATATTAATTGAAATTATTCCAAATTCCACTCACAAAACCCACTTATCAACACACACACACAAACACACACACATTTTTATCATTGTAACAAAGTTTTATATTCTATGGACTTTTTATCAAACAATTTATCTTTCTAGACTTTATAATTATTAATTTGTGCAAGCTATAGTAGATCAGATTCCTGTAATAGATTGCTTATTCATGGCAAGGTTGAATTAGGATGACTTGATAAAGAATTGAAACTTGACTCTACTTTTGAATTGTAATCAATAAAAAAAGAAGCATTAAGAAAAATTTTGATACATGATGTCACTGCAATTTTAGATAACTTCTAAAAGTCATTAATAACTTCATAGGTTGGCATGACAATGACATTTCTATTTTCATTAAAAACCATCAAACTTCTTTGTTATAGAATTGTCATACTATTGCTATTTATTATTATTACTAAAAATTAGGAGATGAATACACTTCTCCAAAGAGAACATACAGATGGCCAATAGGCAAATGAAAAGATGCCAAGTGTTACTAATCATCAGAGAAATGCAAATTAAACTCGTAATGAGGTATCACCTCACACCTGTCAGAATGGCTATCATCAGTAAATCAACAAACAAGTGATGGTGAGAATGTGGAGAAAAGGGAACCCTCATGCACTGTTGGTGGGAATGCAGACTGGTGCAGCCACTTTGGAAAACAGTATGGAGGTTCTTCAAAAAAGTAAAAATGGAACTGCCTATTGACCCAGTGATTCCACTTCTAGATCTATATCTGAAGAAATTTGAAACACTAATTCAAAAGAATAAATGCACCCTTATATTCATTGCAGCTTTACTTACAATAGAAGCAACCCATCGATAGACAAGTAGATAAAAAAAAGCCCTGACACATCTATACAATGGAATATTTCTCAGCCATAACAAGAACAAAATCTTACCATTTGTGATAGCATGGAGAGACCTGGAGTATGCTAAGTGAAATAAGTCAGAGAAAGACAAAGACTATATGATTTCCCTTATATGTGGAATCTAGAGATCGATATAAATGAACAAACGAAACAGAAACAGACTCATAGGTACAGAGAACAGACAGATGAATGCCAGAGAGGAGAAGGGTAGGGGGACTGGGTGAAAAAGGTGAAGTGATTGTGAAGTACGGAGTGGTAGTTACAAATAGTTGTGGGATGTAAAGTACGGCATAGGAAATATAGTTTAAAATTGTAATAACTATGTGTGGTGCTAGTTGGCTACTGGAAATATCAGTGGGTGCACTTTTGTAAAGTATATGATCATCTAACCACTATGCATCCACCTGAAACTAATGCAAAATAATATTGAATGTAAACTGAAACTGAAATAAAAAGTTAAAAAAAGAGGGGCAACAAAAGTGAAAAGAATATTTCTTCTTCCATGCTTTGAGGAGGAGATATTAAATTGTAGTCTAGCGCTAATGTTAAAGGTGAATGAACCATGTTCAAGAACTGCCTTCCTCATTTACTAGTGGAGTGACCTTGTTCCAGTTACCGGACTCTATAAGTTTCAAAGAATATGACTAGAATGTGTGAAAGGATTGAGACGAGGGCAGCCATTGTTGTCATTGCTACTGTTAACACTTTGAGATGTGAGAAAACTGGTTTGCCTTTTACTTTTATACCAAAACAAAAAATCTATATTGTGTTTTTCTTTCAGTTATGTTACTAATCTTGATGTTTCAGCCTTTTTACCTAACTCATGGCCAATTTAACCTGATTTTATTCCATCTTTCTGCATATTTGTAATATTCATTTTAAATATTGTTTGCATATTCTTGCCCTTTTAAGCTTGTCCTTGTATTTAATTGCTATTTTATTGAAAATGGAAAAATTAGCAAGGGAATGGCTAAGTATATTGGTCAAACAATTTAGAGACTGACTTTCTACTGCATTACCCTGGTATAATTTCATATTTTCTCAAGACACATAATACTTCCATTTTATAGACTATTAAAAAGAAAAAATATGCTTTCCACTCAGCTAGTTTCATGTATTCTCTTGTGCAAACTTATAGTTTATGGGCATATAGAGCTGTCTATCATTTCTCTGTAAAGTTTCACAGATGGAAATTGAGATTTGTCGCCATTCAGGGAAAATTCATCAGGCACATCAAGGGGTGATAAATGGGTGGGGAAGATGAGGATCTGAAATCCTCTATTTTTATAACAAAATGTAATTTCTCATGGTGCATGACAATACATATCCACCCTGGAATTAATTTAAATGTTGCTATTTGTGGAAAAGAGGAACGATAATTGTGGCAAGTCTGTAATGTTTTCCTGTTCTTCAGACAACTCTGAGATTGCTGGCTCTGGCTGGAATGCGGTTTATTTTTTCCCTTTAATGACGTTCTAAGGAAACAATCAAGAATGTAGTGTGCACTTTAGCCACACTCCATCATTCGCGATTGTAATGGGAATTTTCTTCATTGCACCATTTCTATAGAGACGGTGCAAGAAGAAATTCTAACCAGTCAGCTGCCAGTTTGAAAGGCTTGAGTAATCAGAACTGGTTTTGGAGAGTGACACGCCTCTCTGAAACAGCGCCTGAATGAATGTATGAACAAGAAAACTCCTAGGCCCAGAACCATACGTAACGCACATGGGTCGATGACATATGTTTGTTCTGTGGATGAATATATATATTGAGTGTTAAGCACCGGGTACAGTGCTAAATGCTGGGGAAGAAAAAGTGCAGGAGACTTGTGTCCTTCCTATATTTCCCCAAGAAACATAAATGAATTAGAGTGAAATTGGAATCCAGGGACCAATGCCATGCTAATCCTTTCCAAGAAGCTTATACATTTATTAGAAATATGGTACTAATGTGATTTGTTTAGAGTATAATTACTGAACAATAGTTTGAGATCTTCGGATTTTAAAACCTTAATTCCTTAGCACAGACTAATGAGTTGCACGGAGTTGAGATGCTGATTGGCCAACTCAACTCCATGCAAACACCCATCTCCTTAGGTACCTTCCTTGAGTAGAGGTTCCAGTAAAACATGTGGCTTCCTGAGAAAAAGAGGTCCTAGTGGGCTGGATGGCCCACAACCCTTTATCCATTTCTGCTACCCCCTTTACTTGCCTGGAAGAAAGAACTGGTGCCTGGGGGTGCAGAAGGCATCATGATACCACAGGAAAAAGGTTAATATGCCACTGACAGTAGAGTGAAGAAAGTATGGAGTGATGGCATTGTTTAGCCAGCCCTGGATAGCCTAACCCAGGTCGTTTTTATGTGATAAACAAGTTCATATTTGTGTAAGCCTCCTTTTCTTGATATTCTCTTCCTTGCAGCTAAACACACTTCTAAGGGATGTAAAGATCCTGCATAATCTGTTCCTTGCCTTCTTGCTCATTCTGTTCTTACTCAACTCGAATCTGCTTCATGAGGCTGTGCAGGACACCATTCCCAGTGTAGACAATGTGGGTTGTGCAAAGCCCCTGACCCATGGTGCCTGGTGGCCCTGCCAGCCCCACTGACCTTTGTCCTTTGCTTGTTTGCAGGCCCATATCTGGGCAGTGCCTGGTGGCCCTGCACCTTTGTCCTTTGCTTGTTTGCAGGCCCATATCTGGGTCTTTATAATGTCCCTCTGTCCTCTTGAAAAGTTTTCTTCCTTCCACCTCACCCTCGACTCCAGACAGCACTTCCTTGCTGGCTGACGCCTCCTCATCCTGAGTCTTAGCTTGAATGTCACTGTCCAGGGAAGCCTTTCACAGACCTTCCAATGCCAAGTGTGGACCCTCTGGTTTATACTCTCAGAAAAACCTTTATTTTTCTTCAAAATATTCATCAGAGTTTAAGGAAGTTATTACTTGGATCATGAAGAAGTGATTTCCCTCCCCTCCCCCTCCCCCCAACTTGATTGCAAAGACCAGGTCTATCGGGACCTGGCAAGTGAGAGAAACGCAATAAATGCTTGTTAAATAAATACACAAAAGAAAGAGTGAAATAACTCATTTTTAATGAACTCAGCTGTATATTTCTTACATGAAGAGGACTGTTAGGTAGACCTAAGAGCAGGAAGTCACAGTGATTTATTAAAGCTGTGGAATTCTCCGTCTGCCCACCAACAATGGGCAGCTGACCTCGCCAAGAAGCCAGCAGCCTGGGTGTGACCAGACAGTGGGACTCTAGCCAACAGGCCAGGACAGGATGAGCACTGAGCAAAGGAGGCCCATCAGTGCAATCGAGGAAGTGGGAGGCTCCCTAAAGCCACACACAGACATCCTACTTCTGAGATAGTCAGGTCTTACTTCTCATGTGCTGTCACTGCTTCCCCACCATGAGCCTTCACTTCCTTCCCAGCTGCCTTCGAGAAGAGGAGTGAAAGCCCCGTCACAAGCTGGGGCTGCTGGTCTACGTCAACAGCTTGGGGAGGAGAACTCCAGGGCTGCTCAAAGCTGACAGGCATGATTTACCTCTGCAGTGCCATTTGTTTTAATCTTTGGGGGAAAATGGGATATGATGAGACATAACGAAACATTACTTCTCAAAGGGGGGATTCCATTTCTTTTACCATTTATAAATCTCAAAAATAAATTATGACTATTTTGGGAATGATATTATATTTCAATGACTTTTGCAGCTGTTGCTCTCATGTATACATTCTGGAGCATTCTTTCACCCAGCTAAAAGCTTGCTACACACACGCGGCAGCGGCGATAGAGCCGTAGTTGGTGGATTCTGTGAGGGGTTTGGACAGCGTAGAGCAAGCAAACGCTGAGTGAGTGTCAGGACTCACTGCACAGGGGTTAGGAAAACCAATCATATTCCCCTTGTTCTTGTGATTGATTAAATTTGCCTTTTGTGAGCCCTTAAAAAGCTAGGCAGTAAGGTGACTGTGATCCTTGCTAATGTGAACAAGTGTTGGCAGGTGCTCTCACTCCTGAGCAATATTAGGCTCATTTAGTGTATAAGGAACATCTCTGGGATTTCCTCAGTGCAGCGTTTCTGTTATAACATTCCTGTCCTGGGCGGCAGTGACGAAGAAGGGAGCAACCGGGGGTGTCCAAACAAGCATGGGGCAACCACTGCAAGTCCTCTACTTGTCCACATAAAATCATATGTTTACCTTTATTAGAGGTTCCCAGAGGCTAGAGCTACTGCGTGTAATTTTAACTAAAATATAGACGTATCATTTAGCATTATTATATGGGCTTATTCAAAATTTTCTCACATTTTCTGCTCTAAATTACATTGGAAATGGGAAATCTTCTATAATTTGTTAGTGTTGCTTTAAAATAATTACATGCCCCATATTTAATCCCCTTTACCAGCTATCTCTCTCCCCTCTCACTATGGCTCTTTACATGCCGCCAGGTCACCGCTTCTTTCTTTTAGCCCTTCCCTTTCCTTTCCCTACGGAGCATCCAACCCGGTGCTCTTCCTCCCTCAGCCACACAGGCTGGGGGTTCTCAGGGGCACGTTCTGAGTGAACACAGCACAGCACAGACCCTGCTTGGGAAGCTCTGAGGATTGTGGCATGCAAAGGGAGATTATTATGTCATAAAACTCTAAAAGTTCTACATTTTATCTTATTTTCACAAAACATTAAATGTCACATGGTTTTGAATTTGGGTGTGAGCCACAGCCTTGACGTAAGACAATAGGGAGAAAAATCTAATTGGGAACAGATTCAGGGTTTCTAAGCAGATGGAGCAAACAGCTGACTGGGAAGTTCAAGCCTGAAGCAGGTGGCAGGATCCTCCAAACAGCACGAAATCCTTATGTCTGGGGACACAGTGAGAGCAGCGGCAGGGGCGAAGAAGTGGAGTGGGCATGAGCCAGGACAGCGTCCATGGGTGGAAGTAACATCCCAGTGGAGCCGAGCCAGGGCAGAGGACTGCCAGAATGCGAGGCTGATGAGTCAGCCCGAAAACGATCCTGGTCATGACCTAGTGGGAGAGGAAAGAACAGAAGGGACAGTCAAGAACCAACAGGTGGGCCCGCCCACAGGAAGGGGTCACAGACTCAGAGCAGGTGGCACAGCAGATGGAGGAGGAATATGGACATGGGCAGGTGGGCAGGGCACCATCTGAGGAGGAGCAAAGAGGATAAGTTGTCGGGGGAGGATGGGCAGGTGGGCAGGGCCCAGCAGGGGGCTGGGCCCGTGGGACAGGCTGGCTGGAATCTGCTGAACTTCTCTGACAGCAGGTGCTGTTCCTAGAATGGGAAGGCCAGGGGTGCCAAAGTACAGCTTGCTAACTCAGATTATTGATCTGTTTCTAAAAGCAATGGCTCGGGGTGACTGGAACAATATTCAGTTTTACATGAACAGAGTAGGACTTTGTCTTTGTGTGATTTTCCAAGTGCCAAAGGGAACTGAAGAGGACCAGGTTATTCTAAAGCATTCCAGTAGGACAGTATTGTGAAAGGCCAAATGAACGGAAAGAAACGCTCCACTTAGCATTTAATGAGATGGTGGTGGTATAAACACTGCAAGATCAGGGCTGGAGCCAGAAGACGGGACAGTGACCCAGCCCTGCAATGGCATACAGTACTCCCTCAGCAGGTGAGTCACCTGCCCCCCAAGTCTAGTTCCCAAATCTGTATTGGGACAGTGCTGGTTCTACCATAATCACTTTTTAAAAATCTTTTAACTTATGATTCTTTGTCAATAAACCTGTGAAAGGGGGGTAAATGGAATACATCTTAGTTTGTGTTTTGGAGGTTTTCACACCTTTCTCTCACTTTCCACCCTTTTCTATCACATTTCATTTTCTAGATCTTTTTTTTCATAAAATCTTTCTCTCCCTCTTTCTGCCTTCAAAGGATTTTCTAAGTCCTGCATGTTTCAACAATTCATTTTTGTTTTCTAGGTCTTAGAAAGCACGATGATGAAATATTCAAAAGAGAATTCAGAGAGAACGATGCTAGTAAAAAGGAGGCAGTTATTGGGCAGAATACCTAAAACCTGACTCTCAGAGAGGCTATTGCAGGACAGTACAGGGCAAGAACTGAAGGCATGCCGCAGCGCACATGGGAGTATCTGATCTGGGAGTCTTGTCTGATTCTTTTTACATCATCTATTCAACCTTGCATGTGGGTGGAAAGAGGAGGTTAATATTCTCATTTGCTTCTACCATCAACTCCGGGTCTGTCTTTAATTTCAAGAAAATATTAAGCAGATAAAGCATATCATGTAATGATTCTCATGGGAGAAAATCCTACAACTTGATTTTTTAAATACATTTTCCAGAAGCTTAATTATAAGGAGTGTTAGCTCTGCAAGAAAATGCTTAGAAAATGTCTTTAATAAAATGAATTTGCTCCTAAATCCCAGATGGAAGAGGCACCCAATGCCCACCCAAAGCACCAATGTCAGTTCATTCCCAGTTACCTCACCTGAGGTGCTTGTACCAGAATGCTCAGTGCTCAGCTGAGCAACCCAATGAGTGGAGAAGCACTGATAGACCAAGTTTAAAAATCTGGATCCACTTTATTGATCAATGAATTTAACTTCCGTAGATGAGGATTTCCTGATAACCTGTGCCAAGGGTTTCAAACTGTGTTTTACATGTCAGGTGGAGAATGTAGTATATGATGATTCTATGGGCACATGATCATGGTGACCCAGGATGGCAGCAGGATGTGTTATTCATTCTGCAGAAATGCCATTGGGTCAATCTGAAGAGAAGGTTGGTAGAACCCCATTTTCAAAAAACAAAGCAAAAAGTGGACTAAGACCAGCACTAAGTAAGGATGGTGTGACAATACCTCGGAGTAAAGTCCAGAGTTTACGTCTGGCCTTCTATGTGAACTTCAGATTGGAGCTGGAAGCTAAGCATCGTCAGCTTATCCCTAAAGGTGGGCAAGCTTTATATAGACCATTCCTGGCAACTGGACCCAGTGATGAACAGCAAAAATCTGCTCCTCACACAGGTTGGACAGACATGAATCCTGAGATAAGGCACTTTGTCACCACCGATCACTGGGAAACTGGGTTGGCCAACTGGTCTCCTAATTGATTCCAGCAATTATGGCACAGTCATTTCTTGGGTCAATCCTGAGTTCAGAAATTATACAAATAAATGGGTCTAGAAGAGTCAGAATTTGATAATAAAACTTGAAAATAAGTTAAGAGCAATGAGAACGGATCTTGATGCTATCTGGACAATTTTCATTGGCTTCCCACATTTCGTTTTTAAAATAAATAAGCTTATATCACCAGCGCTGTTCAATAATTTTACATTGAAGTATTAAGTATATTTTGTGTAGCATAGTGCACACGAAAGATATTGTGACAAAAGAAAATAAACCTAGTTGAGGATTCTTAAAGAGAGAGAGAGAGAGAGAGAGAGAGACGCTATTCAGACATCTCTGATAATAAAAAAATGACAATATCATCTCACCCAATGCAGAAATTGTGGCTGCTGCTGCCACCCTGACGTGGAAAAGCACTGGGCAGTCAGGCTGAATCCCATCCCCCACCCGTGAGGGGCCCAGGTTGGGAAGCCATCCCCCACTAGCCGAAGGTGCACTGAATCTCCACACGGGGCAGAGAAAGGGCCCGAGTGTGACTTACTGACCCAGGAGCACCTACCTGCAGAATGATGAAGTCGTCCTGCATGGCATTCTAGCAAAGTAAAGCCTTTTCAGATGCAAGTCACCTGGCTGATTAAGGAGCTTATGGTTCAGGTGGGGAGTATAAGAAACAATGTTAATACCACCTTGTTTTATGTTTTAAAAAGTCATCTCAAGCCCATCTGACTCACATTGCCACTCTCAGTCATGAGAAGAACAATGCTGCCTGCTTTACCTGGGTCAGGCAGGAACATGCATTGATTGAAACGCAGTGAGGAAATATGTAAGGGAAAATTATTATTTTTTTGTTTTATTTTATTGTTTAAAGTATTACATATGTCGCCTTTCCTCCCCATTGACCTTCCCCCTGGCCACCCCCACCCTCCAGCATATGCCCTCACCCCACTAGTGTCTGTGTCCATTTGTTATGCTTATATGCATGCATACAAGTCCTTTGGTTGATCACATCCTCCCATCCCCCACCCCTCCCCTGCCTTCCCACTGAAGTTTGACTGTCTGTTTGATGCTTCTTTGTCTCTGTATCTATTTTTGTACATCAGTTTATAATGTTCATTATATTACACAAATGAGTGAGATCATGTGTTATTTATCTTTCTCTGACTGGCTTATTTCACTTGTGAATGGTAAGAGTTCTTTCTTTTCTATAGCAGCGTAGTATTCCATTGTGTAGATGTACCACAGTTTTTTAATCCACTCATCTGCTGATGGGCACTTAGGCTGTTTCCAAATCTTAGCTATGGTGAATTGTGCTGCTATGAACATAGGGGTGCATA
>NW_005368860.1:747154-748857 GCF_000412655.1 Myotis brandtii
TAAATGTTGGAGATTAAACCCTTATCAGAGATAACATTGGCAAATATGTTCTCCCATGCAGTGGGCTTTCTTGTTGTTTTGTTGATGGTTTCTTTTGCTGTGCAGCAGCGTTTTATTTTGATGTAGTCCCATTTATTCACTTTCTCCTTAGTTTCCATTGCCCTAGGAGCTGTATTGGTAAGGATATTGCTACGACATGTGTCTGATATTTTGCTGCCTATGGATTCTTCTAAGATTTTTATGGTCTCCCGTCTTATGTTTAAAGATGGAAGCTATTGGTCACAAGGGGAATTTGACAACAGGAAGGGGAATTTTGATTTTGCACTCTCTAGAGGCACAAAAGAAGTGACATAAGCCCTGGCCGGTGTGGCTCCATTGGTCTGAGCACTATACCTTGCACCAAAAGGTTCTATCCCAGGTCAGGGCACATACCCAGGTTGTGGGTTCGATCTCAAGTTGGGGTGAATGTGGGAGATAGGTGATAGATGTTTCACTCTCAGATCAATGTTTTTCTCTCTCTCCTTCTCCCTTCTTCTCTCTCTCTAAAATCTATAAAAGAGCATATCCCTGGGTGAAAAGAAGTGGCATGGGCAGGCTAGGGAGAGTGTCCCTAGGTAAGGGCTATTTTGAGAAAGTATTATCACCTCCTTTCTTTTTAAAATCACAGATGTGCCAGCTGGGGATCAGAGTAGTGCTGCAGCAGGTCCCCAGGCAGGTATGACTAGACCAGCATTGCAGCTTGCAAACTGGTATGCATTTTCACTATGACCACTGACATTTTCCATCCAAGATTGGGCTTTAAAATGTATTTTTACATAATATGATCCAAATTACTAGAGTCTTAATTATGCAGCATTGAATAATACCAAAGGCTATACAATTTATAGCATGGGATTGAAAACATGCAAATATACTTGTAACACTATTAATTGCTGTTTTTCATTACTCATAGAAGAATGTGAGTTTCATGGGATTTTGAGATTAAACCTAGGAACAATCTAAGCAAAAAAACTGACCTCAAGGGAAACTGGATTTTCTTTCTTTTCTTTACTTTTTGTTGTTGCTCATCCTCACTCATGGATATTTTTTCCATTGATTTTTAGACTGTGGAAGAGAGAGGGGGTGGAGAGAAAGAGAGGAGAGAGAGAAACATTGATGTGAGAGAGACATCGATTGATTACCTCCCACATATACCCCAAAAGGGGTTGGGTATCCTGCAATGTAGGTATGTGCTTTGACCAGCAATCAAACTCACCACCCTCCAGTACATAGTCTGATGCTCTCACCACTTAGCAACACCAGCCATGCTGCTTTTTTTAAGGGAAACTGGATTTTCTTAATAACCAGAAATATTGAAACTTGGATCTTGAACTAATTATTTGAACTTAGGAAATTGTTATTTTGATTCCTTATCTGAAGATGAATGCATAATTCTATTTCTAACCTCCCCTTGCAGTGGTTTTGTGTGGGCATATATTTTAAGCACCTTTGGGTAAATGCTAAGGAGCATGGCTGCTGTATCATATGGTAAGAGTGTTTACTTTTGTAAGAATCTACCTAACGGACTTCCCAAGTGGCTGTGCCATTTTGAATTTCTCCAATGAAAATAAGTTCCTGTTGTTTTATGTTCTTACCAGTATTTGGTGTTTTTGTTCTGGATTTGGCCTCTCTAATAGAGGTGTAGTGGTATCTCACTGTTGGTT
>NW_005368860.1:749233-787854 GCF_000412655.1 Myotis brandtii
GACTAATCACAAAAACAATATGTAATTATATATGTGTTTTCCGATGGTCTCAGGCGACCCCTGTGAAAGGGTCGTTCGATCCTCAAAGGGGTCGCGACCCATAGGTTGAGAACCGCTGATCTATACATTATATTTTGCAGAGCAGAGTTTGTAATTTTACTAAAGTGCGGATTATCCATTATTTCTTTCATGAATCATGCCTTTGGCATTGTATCTAAAAAGCCATTGCCATACCTAAGATCATCTACATTTTCTCTAATGTTATCTTGTAGGAGTTTTATAGTTTTGTGTTTTACATTTAGCTCTGTGATTCATTTAGAGTTAATTTTTGTGAATCATGTACAATCTATATCTAGATCATTATTTTTTTGCATGTGGATATCCAGTTATTGCAGCACCATTTGTTGAAAAGACTATCTTTGCTCTATTGTATTACATTTGCTCTTTTGTCAAAGATGAGATGACTATATTTATGTGGGTCCATTTCTGTGTTCTCTAGTCTGTTCCATTGTTTTATTTGACTATTTTTTCATTAATACCACACTGTTTTGATTACTGTAGCTTTATAGTAAGTTTTGAAGTTGGATAGTGTCAGCCCTCTAACTTGGTTCTTTTCCTTCAATATTATATTAGCTATTCTGAATCTTTTGCTTCTCTATATAAACCTCAGATTTAGTTTGTCAATATCCACAAAATAACTTGTTGGGATATTTTTTGGAATTACAATGAGTCTATATATTCAATTTGGAAGTACAGACATCTTGAGAATACTGAGTCTTCTATCAATGATCAAGGAATATCTCTTCATTCATTTAGTTCTTTTTAAAATGGCTTTTATCAGAGTTTGGTATTCTTTCTCATGTAGATTTTCTACAAATTTAGTTAGATTTATACATAAAGCAAAACCTTTTAAATTTTGATGTGGTCTAATTTATCATTTTTTCTTTTTATGGATAATGCTTTTGTGTCATTCTCATACTTTTTTGTAAAGTTTATACTTTTACATTTAATCTTCCATTCCATTACCCATTTTTGGCTGATTTTTGTATAAAGGTGATCTCTCAATGATGGTTTATGTTTTTTATACATGGATCCCCAATTACTTCAGCACCATTTGTTAAAAAGAAGCTGTCTTTATGCCATTGAATTGCTTTTGTGCACTTTTGTAAAAAATCAATCCATCATATTGTGTGTACCACCTTTGGATTCCTATACATTCCCTCTGTCTATGTCTTTATCCTCTGGCAATGCCCTACTGTCTTGATTATTGTGCTACATTATAAGCCTTAATATTGGGCAAAATGATTTCTCTTATTTTTGTTCTTCATTGTCAAAATTGTTTTAAATATTTGGTAACCTGTGCTCTTCTATTTAGAACTGAGAATGAGCTTGTTTATGTCTATAAAAATCCTTGCTGAGATTTAATAAGAATTACATGGAATTATATTAAACCTATGCATTTGTGTGTATTTGTATTTATGGAATATTTTGTAGTATGTAAATATGTAAAATATATAAATAATATTTATGTATTCATATATATATATCTTTAAGGATAATTGACAACTTTAGTGTGTTGAGTCTTTTCAATCTGTGAATATGATATGTCTCACTCACCACATGTTTAGGTGTTCTTTAATTTCTTTCATCAGTATTTTAGCACCCAGATCTGGTACATGTTCCACTAAGGACATGACTTAAGTATTTCCTTTTCTTTGGAGCAATTTTAAATAGAATTGTGTTTTTAATTTTGTTCATTTTTATTATATACAGGTATGATTTACTTTTGTGCATTGATTTTGAATTCTGTGACCTTCTTGAACTCACTTCTGAGTTGAAAAAAAGTTTGCTTTGTTAAAAATTTAGTGGGATTCTCTCTGTAGACAATAATAACATCTCCAAGTAGGCACAGTGTAAATTTTTTTGTTCCCAATCTGCATAACTTTTATTTATTTTTATTGACTTATTATTGCAGTAGTTAGACATATGACCTGAGTACAACTGATAAAAGCAGACAATCTTGCCTTGTTCCTCATCTTAAATGGAAATAAATCAGTTTTTTTCTATTAAGTATAACGATAAATATAAGCTTCCCCCCCCAAATGCTCTTTATTAAAATTGATATCATTAACCTGTATTCCTAAGCTGTTGAGAATTTTATCATAATGGAGTTAGAAATGAAGTTGGATTCCATTACTATAATAAATCAAATAGAGACATTTATCATAAATAGAATTCAGTATAAATGGGATTTTAAATAAAATTGAATGTTACTTTTGTTAATCTTGCTAAAGATTTATCAATTTTATTGATTTATAAATTGAATTTGTGAGATACTTTTCCTTTATTAATTGATATTATTGTGTGATGTTTCTTGTTTATCCTCTTAATAGGGTAAATTACATTGATTTATTTTTAAATGTTGAACCAACCTTAAATACCTGGAATAAATCCCACTTGGTCATGGTGTATAATTGTTTTTATAAATTTCTGGAATTCGTTTGCTAATATTTTGTTGAAGTTTTTTCCATTGGTTATGCATATCATCCTATATAATAAAGAGCTAATATGCTAATTAGACCAAACAGCCAAATGATCTTCTGGATGAAGCCGGGGCTGCTAGGGCCGGCCGAGGCTGTGAGGAGCTGCGAGGGCTGAGCCCCTTGCATGAATTTCGTGCATCGGGCCTCCAGTATGTATACAAGTTCTTTGATTAATCTCTTTCAGTCTCCCTACCCCCTCCCTTCTGAGATATGTCAGTCTGTTCCATGTTTCCATGCCTATTGTGTTCTCAGTTTATTACGCTTATTAGATTCTACATATAAGTGAGATCATGTAATATGTGTTTTTCTCTTGACTGGTTTATTTCACTCGGCATAATATTCTCCAGGTCCATTCACGCTGCATAGTATTCGATTGTGTAAATGTAGTACAGCATTTGTATCCATTCATCTACTGATGGGCGCTTGGGCTGTTTCCTGATCTTAGCTGTTGTAATTAGTACTGCTATGAAATAGGGGTGCATATTTTCTTTCTGATTGTTATTTTGTGATTCTTATATATTCCCAGAAGTGGGATCTCTGGGTCAAGTGGTAGTTCCATTTCTATTTTTTTTTTTTTACTAAATTTTATACAGTCTTCCATAATGGCTGCCCCAATCTGCATTCCCCACTAGCAGTGTACTAGGGTTCCCTTTTCTCCACATCCTCACCAGTACTTGTTGTTTGTTGATTTATTGATAGTAGCCATTCTGGCAGGTGTGAGGTGATATCTCACTGTAGTTTTAATTTGCATCTCTCTAATGATTAGTGGGATTGTGTACTCTAAGCAAAATGGAATCTGTGAAGAGGCAAATCTATGTATCAGAGTCGACCACTGGGCATGACAAGTTCTTTACTCAGCAATACTCACTGAGCTTCATTGCACAGTGAAAATTAGAAAGAAAAGATACATTTCTTTGTCTAATGATATTTTTTAAACCTCAACTGTGGATATTGATTTGAGAGAGAGAGGAAAGGAGAGAGAGAGAGAGAAAGAGAGAGAGAGAGAGAGAGAGAGAAATGTCAATTGATTGCCTCCTGACTGGGGATCAAACCTACAACCTGAGTATGTGCCCTGACTGGAAATTGAACCCATGACCCTTACAGTGCATGGGACCATGCTCCAACCAACTGAGCCACATCAGCCAGGCCAGGGTTGTCTAATGATATTTCTAATGACTACGTTGACTTTAAGCATGTTTTATAGTCATCTCCTTCAAATATACATAAAGTTAGGTTACTTACTTGCCACTTCACATAAATTATGCACAGTTGTCAAATATGCTAGTTGTTATTAGAGACATAGCTAAAAAATGTAATAAAAGAAAATAAGTTCCTCTCATTCAGGAAGTTCAATGATAAACTTAAGCTGCTTGCTCACAGTTAAGTCAGGGAACACGGATTTGGATTTCCTCTGCTATGTCACTTAAATATTTCTTTTATCTATGAAAATATTCAGGAAAATCACTACAGCAAATCATTTAGGGCGCTTGTTGGTGGTTTGTGTTAATACAATCAAGAACTTGATTGGTAAACTTTGGCTTGGATACTGCTTTTAAAAATTGAGATAAAATCTACCTCTTTTAGGATTTCAGCAGCAGCAGCTTTTATGACCCTTTATGTTCATCCTGACATCCTGACGTTGTGCCACACGTAGGACTTGCCGTTTCAGTGGGTTTGGGAGGCCCAAGAGGACTGTAGTAAGAAGGACTTGGCCCTGGTCTCATGAAAATCCTCACACAGATCCAGGCCAGTAACTTGACACAGGGGTGACTTTTGGCCATCCGTGACCTCATCCAACCCCGTCCTCTCATTTGTAAGTTGAGTGTAGTAAAAGATGACTCTCACGTATGTCCTAAACATTGAACAGGGCAGCTTATCTCAAGTTCCTGATACAGATCTGAAGTCAGAACCTGATAAGTAAGCAGAAGTTACAGACACAAAAACAGTAGGCATCTGGCAATGTCTCTTGTATAGATTCAGGAATGTCTTCCTTGAGTTTGAGTGGGATTTGCAGAGCCAGAATCTCTTCCGGGTTGAGAAGCCCTTCCTTTGGATAAATTTGTTTACCAGACAAGAAATAGGCAGCCTTTTCTTCTATTTCCTCTCCTTGCCATGCAGCACTCTGTTATTTTTCTCTTTAAAGGTATGAACAATTAAACACAACAGTTACTGTTTCAGAAGTGCTGAAAATACTGCTGAAAGACTATTTCAATCCTAGTTCTTAAAAATAATAATAAATATGGCATTGCTTGACTCATATTTAAGAAAGTTACTTAATTTTTTCTATTAATTTTCCATTAGATTTTTATTAGATGTGAATAATTAATAAGTACAGCTACTGTGTTTTATATAGTCTTTAAAGTGTAATAGAGAGCTTTTTTTTTAGTCCCTCAAGCATAAATTTTATTATGAAGCATCTGACATTATCTTGCCATTAAACAGGAAATGAGCAATAGTATTCAAGCCACTATAGTTACAAAACTTGAAACAATTTAAGATTCACAGTGGGGAGGGAATAGTTACAGAATAGCCAGTTTCCGCAGAGGGCTTCCTGTGCTGATGAACTTACACTAAGGGTAAATCCATGCATTTACTGTAGACATGATATGCAAACATGGTGGATGAGTTCTCAATTCAAATCAGTGAGTATTCACCGACTATCTATTGTACATTCTATGCGACAATAGGCTATAATAATGTCATATTTTTCAGAGGTAGTTCATTTCTCCTTAGTACTGCATAATCAGATATTGGAGTATAAACTCATTCATTCATTCAGTGTTCATTAAGTACCTATTATGTATGAGGCAAATACAATTACATGTTGTTATATTGAATGCATTTTAATATTCAGGGAGGTTTTGATTAGTTGGCAAATCCAAGAGTGTTCACTGACTTATATGAAAAATAAGAATTGTCTGGCATTTTCTGTCCTCCTAACAATATCTTCTAGTGTTGCCTTCCAAAACTTTATTATCATCCTTGGGTGCCGACAACACTATAAGCAAGTAGGTTCACCCACCCGTCCCTGGGAGGATATATGGCCTTACCCTTCTGCCAGCCCTGCACAGCTATGCATATGCCCTTTCCAACTCTTCTAATCATGTAAAGAGGAAGCACGATGGTGATCATCTTAAAAGTGGGCCAGGCTGTCTTACATTTTTATAAATAAAATATTTCATCTTAAAAATTATACTCAACATTACATTGAAGATAGCATGGTGGTAAATAGAATATTGTCAACTTCTACTGAATTCTACAGAGTGATATGGTCTTGAAGGCGGGGGAAGCACTTCTTTTGGTAATCTTGAAAATCTTTACATTGGGACTGCCCATTAAGCATGTATGCTCCTTATATGAGTTATTGAATATTCCGTGTTAAATATGTCCACTGGGTATTCTGTAGATGTTTATAATCTATATCCAGACTAGAATTTGGGGGATTCGTCTCTTGTATTTTGCAGTTGGAAGTATTTTGCAGACTTAATTTAAAACTGCAAGAAATAAGATCTCTTCCTAGCAAATCCAAAACTATGCTGCTCTAGGAAATGCAGGATTTCACTAATTACAGAGAAATTCTAGTAACACTTGTAGCATTTTTTGGACTTAGAGGAAATTCCTAGAGGAACTTCCTACAATTTGGTAACCTATTTGTTATATGCAGACTGCTGTTCAGGAAATAAATCCTACAAGAACACTGCTCCTGTCAGTTGGTATAACAGAGACAAAGACAATGTTTACATAGCACAGTGTTTGTCTTTGTTGCTATTATTCACCACATGCAGTGAACCCGTTCTTACATTTTCCCGTGCCCCAGTCTCTACAGTCCCACCTGTCCCCTTTGGAAATGTCCTTGGTGAGGAGCACTTCCCTGCCGTATCTGATACAGTCCACCTGGCATTTCCTCCTCGCAAAGCACTATCCAACAGAATTGACCTTGCAAGCTTCACCAAGAAAAAGCCGGAGCCAAACTGCCAGGCATGCTTGCAGGTCATGGCACCAGTGCTAATGTGAGGGTTTAAAAGATACCCTGACGTAGGGCTCTCAGCCTGGAATGCAGCCAAATAATTCTTAACCCATATAATTAAAACCGCAGCATAAATGACTGAAAAGGGCCAATTCAGCAGAGGTATTAAGAAAATACTCCACTGCGCTGCAAAATCAAATGAGGTTTCACTTCCTGTGAGACTGGAATTATTAGCCTTTGGTGACTTCTGCCTCTGCTTTCGTAGGCATTTGGAGGGCCTGGGACGCGGCAGAAACTTCCCACAGCTTCCTGCGGCCTTGAGAAGCAGATACAGAAGGGCTTCTTCCTCTAGGGAATTGCCAGCTTCCCAGCATGACCTGCTCAGTATGCTTGCCTGTCCAATGGCACGGAAATATCTTGGGATCATTTTCTAAAGCGTTAGAGTGAAATTAAGTCTGTCATTATTGCGCTTTTACAGTTTTATGTTTAATATTGGGCTGTTGCTACTGACACAGAGAAGAAAGAGGCCATGATATGTCCTCCATGGGCTTACAGCGTGGGCAGATGTGCAGAGAAGCAACTAGAAGGTTGTTCATATGTGTGTATTCTGTGCTTTGCAGGTTCATGTTCCCTTCTGCTACTGAAGAACTTTGTTTTCCTGAAATAGGCTTCCCACCTGTAATCCCAAGGGATTCTGGAGATTCTTGGGGTGTCCCAGGTGCTGGGGCATGCTCCCTTCATTCCGGCACCCAGCCTTTCTCGCCCACCATGCCCAGCTCGGCTGCTCTGCCAGGCCCTAGGGTGGCGGGCCCTCCAGGCCCTCAGAGTGCTCAGGTGGGTGGTTTGGCCTCTGTGAGACACCCAGGGTTTTTTCTTAAAATGGGGTGGGTGAGTCTTCACCTCTGCACCACGGAGCCATCCTTTGAGTCCCTATTTATCACCTCACAGCAGGGTCTGCTCTGTAAGCAGCTCTGAGCCCTCATGCTGCGGTTTTAACTATATGGATTAACAATTATTTGGCTGCATTCCAGGGGCTTGATGGTCAGGATACAAATGAAAGTGAAGATTCCAGTGAGGAGCCTGAGGAGGGGAACAGCTAGTTTCCTAAACTCTTACGAGCTGAAGATGGGTGTTAACTTTTCTAGCCCTCCCACCTTCCCAGCAGCAAACAGGCAGCGCAGACGAACTGGGAGACTTGGGAGGGTTGGGAAAAAGAACGAGTGCCTAGGCTTGTGCCAGACCCTGGGACAGCAGAGGCCTAGCTGCTAATTTGGGGGAGTTGTGCCTACATCAGGGGGATATGCACCTTCCGCTTCACTTTGTACCTGTCTCCATCTCTAGCCCCCATCCTGCTGTGTTCCCTATTAGATATACCCCAAAGCCAGTGGGCACAAATGTGGCAGGGAGCAGGGTGGGGTTAGGGACTGAGGATGGATTTTTTAAGAGCCAACCAGAAGATCAGGCACAAATACCGTAAAGGTAGGTGCTCTCCTAGTCCATGTCCCTCATTCTGGAGGAAAGTGACGCTTTAGAGTCAAGGAGTGGAACCAGAAAAAACGCTTCCCGGCTTCGGAGCCTGGGATTCTAATCACACACCCTAGACTGAGCACCCTCCCCTTTCCCCAGAGGCCCAGCCCGGTTACTGGCCCAGCTTTGGGGCCTAACTTTTCTCCTCAGTATGGGATGTTCCTCTGAAGACTCCTGGATTTCTCACGAAAGCAGGCATCTGTGGACCCATAGTGCTCAGCCATGTGTGCTGGCATCTCTGGGGCAGGCACACGTGGTTCCACAGGGCCCTCCCCTTGAGACACTCAAAGTCCATGGAAGAATGGACCCAGAATAACATCAAAACTAAAAAAGCGAAAGTGCTAAGATTGAGTAAAAATCCCCTCTCCTTTTCCTGCCACCCTCCCCCTCCTCCTACCCAATGACATGATAGTCTTTCCGAAACAAATCCCTGGCTCTGGCCGTCCCTTGGTGAAAATTCCCCTATGCCTCCTCAAACTCTCCGGCAAGCACACAGGACTCAACTTGCCTCTCTCCTCAACCGTTTTTCCTGGCGGCATCCTATTCAGAGTCCGCTCTCCAACCATGCTGAACCATCTTCATTCTCTAGAAAATGAAACCTCCTTCTGTACCTCTGTGTGGGTTACCCGCTGCCTGTGATGTGGATCCTCACCACAAAGACCACACACACCCTTCCTTCAAGACTCAACTCTAACATCAGCTCTTCTGCCTTCCTTGCTCCTCTCCAGGTAGGTTAACACTCTCCCCTTCCATGTTTCCTTAAGTGCTTGCACTGGACACCATGATAGCCCGTACTTACTTTTATCTGTGCTCTCCCACCCAGCCCAGGAAGAGCACATTTTGTGTATTCAATAATCAGCCTACTGTTCACACACTGAAGAAAGGGGGGAAACCTACATTAATCCATAAGTATTGATACTTACTAGTTCACTTAACCTAGATTTCATAACTATTAAATTTCAAGCCTGTGGAGAACCTGAATAAACATATTTTTCAAAGAGGACATACAAATGACCAACAGGTATGTAATAAAGTACCCAACATCACTAATCATCAGGGCAATGTGAATCAAATCCACAATGAGATATCACCTCACACTTTTTAGAATGATTATTATCAAAAGGATAAGAAGTAACACGTGTTGAAGGGAATGTAGAGAAAAGGGAACCCTTGTGCACTGTTGGTGGAAATGTAAGTTGGTTCAGCTACTATGGGAAACAGTACGCAGTTCCTCAAAATGTTAAAAATAGAACTCCATATATTCCAGCAATTTCACTCCTGGGTATATATCCAAAAGAAATGAAATCACAATCTCAAAGAGAGATCTGTATTCTAATGTTCATTGCAGAATTATTTACAACTAGAGGCCCAGTGCACAAAATTTGTGCATGGGGGGGGGGTCCCTAAACCCGGCCTGCACCCTCTCCAATCCGGGACCCCTGTGGGATTAGGCCTAAACTGGCAGACAGACATCCCTCTCGCAATCCGGGACCGCTGGCTCCTAACTGCTCACTGCCTGCCTGCCTGATCACCCCTAACCACTCTGCCTGCCTGCCTGCCTGCCTGCCTGATGTCCCTAACTGTCCCCCTGCCTGCCTGATCACCCCTAACCGCCTCTGCCTGCCTACCTGGTCGCCCCTAACTGCCCTCCCCTGCCGGCCCGATCGCCCCTAACTGCCTCTGCCTCAGCCCCCGCCACTGTGGCTTTGTCCAGAAGGAGGTCCAGAAGGATGTCCAGAAGATGCCTTGTCTAATTAGCATATTACCCTTTTATTAGTGTAGATAGGCAATAAATACATAGTTGAGGTAAATGAGTAGGATAAAAGGAAGCACCTATGAATAAATGCTAGTTGTCAGGAGGGAGGTGTGGTGTCCATAGCCTTGGTGTCCTTCCCCCCAGACAGGGGGACAGAATGGGAAAGGACAACCTGGCCAGGAGGCATGGTGTTCAGGGTAGGTGTCTGCAATCGCCAAGCCATGGGGGGAGAAACAAGGGGCAGGCTGAGTGGTATCCCAGTTAGCCTTGACCTCTGTGTTGTCCTTTAAGGTATTTTTAACATGATGCTGCCTCCTCAGCTGGATGTCAAAGCCACTTAAAGGCACACGATGAGGATGAAATAGTCTATGACCAGGCCAAGGGCAGGGGCAGGTGCTGCGAGGCGGTTTGGGCCAGGCAGGGCACCACACCAGGCAGGCTGAAGAGTGTGGCTATGGCAGGATGGCAGATGCTGGGGCAGTGGCATGGTTCTGGTTTGGTGGGTCTTAAAGAGGAGAAACAGGGTGACTACCAGGGCCCACGGCAGATGGAGGAGCGGCAAGGTGGTTTTTGCCAAGTGGTACCTCATCACTGAGCAGAAGGATATCCACCAGGTGAAGGCCACGGCTGACCGCCCTTGTGGAAGAGGTGGCGTGGTTCTGGCCAGGCGGGCATCAGAATGAATGAGGACAAGCACCTGGTGATGGGCGTCAGGCAAGGGGTGGCTTTAGTGGAAACGCCAAAAAAATTGTGAAAGTAAATATTTCATATTGAGGCTGTTATACGTGAAGCGACAGTGAAAATGTAGGACACAGAATAACTTCTCCTTGGCCTCCTACTCCTATCACAGTCCAGCAGGCACTGAAGCGCTTGTGATGTAACAGAGAAAGTTGTGGGGAGGGGCGGGGAACGCAGGAGTGGGAGCGGGGAGGGATGTTCTCTGTGTTTTCTCTCCTATGGGGCTCATGTTGTGTATCACTCATATGACATGCAGGAGTTTCAGAACCAAGAGCCATGTAGATCAGCAAAAATATTTGAGTCATCTCTTGTTTATGTACAGTTAATAGCCTAAGCACATTTTAAGAATTAAAATAGAATCAATGGTTCAGAGACCTCTCGGTTGTTTTACTATAGCTAAAAGTGTCTGCTCCTTTTTACCTATTAAAAGAAGAGTTAAGGCTCCAAGGTTTGTTTGGCCTGGGAGAATAAGAATTGCCTTAGTTGATGCCCTAACTGGTTTGGCTCAGTGGATAGAGCGTCAGCCTGCGGACTGAAGGGTCCCAGGTTCGATTCTGGTCAAGGGCATGTACCTTGGTTGCGGGCACATCTCCAGTGGGAGGTGTGCAGGAGGCAGCTGATCGATGTTTCTCTCTCATCGATGTTTCTAACTCTCTATCTCTCTCCCTTCCTCTCTGTGAAAAATCAATAAAATATATTTTTTTTAAAAAAGGAATTGCCTTAGTTGAAAAGTAGAAGACTATGAAGGGAGCAGACACTGGAGAAAGGGAGGGGGAAGAATCAGGAGTTTGGCTTTGGACATGTTAAGTTTGAGTTATCTATAAACGCCTATTATAGGTTGAATTTTGTCCCTCAGAAATGCATATGTTGAAGTCCTAATCTCCGGTACCTCAAAATGTGACCTGATTTGGAAATAGAGCCATTGCTGATATAATTAGTTAAGATGAGGGACTTCAAGTCAAGATGGCAGAGTATGTAAATGCTGTGCTTGCCTTCTCCCGTCATCACATCAAAATTAAAACTAAATTATAGAACAACCACCCTTTAGAACCATCTTTAGAAGACTAGCTGAATTGGAACTCCTACATCTAAGGATAAAAAAAGAAGCTACTGTGAAACTGGTAGGAGTTGTGAAGCTGCAAAAAGAGCTGGTCCCACATCCATGTGGGGCAGTTAAGAGTTGGGATGGATCTCTGAGCTGTGGAGGTCCCCACTGAAAAGAGAGGGCCCCACTCCTGGCTCCCCAGTGCACCAGTGCCAAGGAGTCCCCACAACAACTGGCTGTGAAAAATCAGTAGGAACTCAGCCCTGGTGAGACGGGGAGCTGCTGGAAACTTAGATGTCCTCTAAGGCTGGAACACTGATTCACTCACTTGCAAATATTTTCCCTGAGCTCCAGGGAAGGAACATCAGCTTGAAAGCACTAGGGGACATTTGGAGTAGAACTGAATTGTCTGACTTTGGGACAAAGGCTGGAGGGACAGCTCTTTGGGGGCTAAAGTGCCCACAGGTGCCATTGTTTCTTTGTGGAGCTCTAACCCCACACAGCCTGCAGGCAGAGGCAGGCACCAGATTTGAGTCACTATCAACCTGGCTAATATCATATCTCACTACCCTGGTGAACCTAAGACACATAACTTGCACGCTGGCCTAAGCCTCTTTCAGCAGCTGTCACTCAAAACTGACCAGCCTCTATCCATGTAGATTGTTCTAAAATCTCTCAAAGCTCCACAAATTCCAAACCAACAGTGACTGGTCTCAGTACACCCTGTATCGCTTGCTAAGTGACACCAAGGCAAGCACTAACGGCAGCCAACCTGGATTCACAGTACAGCCTTTTTGGCACCTACAAGCCAAGTACAGGCAGCTACCAACCAAAGATCACTTTGTAGCTTCTACCTGATGGCCCCAGGGTGCACAGAGGCAGTGGCTGACCTTGGCCAGCACCTAAGCCCCTCCCAAGTGACCCCAGAACCAACCCACTGGTGGCCAGCTCTAGACCACACCAGAACACCAGCCAGTTAGCACCACCAGAGGGTGGGCTTGGCAGGCACCTGATCATTGATAAAGCAAACCCCACACTGTGGGGTCAGCCCACACAACAATTGAATCTACAAACAAAATGAACAAGCAGAACAGAAACAGACTCATTGATACGGAGAACTTTTTGTTGGTTGCCAGATGGGAGGGGGATTAGGGGATATGTGAAAAAGGTGAGGGCATAAAGAAGTAAAAAATTGGTTATTACAGAATAGTGATGGGGTGTAAAGTACAGCATTGGGAATGTATCAATAATATTCTAATAACTAGGCATGGTACTGGATGGGTGTGGGAATTACTGGGGTGGTCACTGAGGTAAACACCTGAAACTAATATGATGAGATATGTCAATTGTAATTGAAAATTTAAAAAATGATTTTAAAAAAATGTCAGAAGGGCCCTAACCGGTTTGCCTCAGTGGATAGAGCGTCGGCCTGCGGACTCAAGGGTCCCAGGTTCGATTCTGGTCAAGGGCATGTACCTTGGTTGCGGGCACATCCCCAGTAGCGGGTGTGCAGGAGGCAGCTGATCGATGTTTCTCTCTCATTGATGTTTCTAACTCTCTATCCCTCTCCTTTCTTCTCTGTAAAAAAATCAATAAAATATATATTTAAAAAATGTCAGAAGGTAAATGTATCCACTGAAGGAAATATATAGGAGTCATAAAAGTGATCCTTTCCTTTGCACCAAGGAAAGGACCACTTCGTTCCAGTATGGTGGAACGAAGCAGCTTCCGCCCATCAACCTGCCAGGGGTTGATGAAGCCAGAGGTCACTATCCCCTCCCTACCTTCCACACCCATCAGAAAGCACCTATGACATATGGGTAAACATCTGGGATCTGGAACAGAACATTAGCAGTTCAAATTTAAAGATGTGGCCCTGGCCGGGAGTTCAGTTGATGGAAGCATTGTCAGGTACACCAAGAAAGGTTTCAGGTCCAATTTCCCATACCTCGGTTGCAGGTTTGGGCCCTGGTTGGGGAGGCTATCAATCGATGTTCCTCTCTCACATCAGTGTTTCTGTCTCTCCCCCTTCTGCTGTCTCTAAAATCAATTAAGAAACATATCCTTGGGTGAGGATTTAAAAAATTTAAAGATGTATGCGAGAATACTTAGATCAAGATTAAACTTTCATATTTGAGAGGTGATTTTTAAGTTAATAAAAATGAAGGAGTGGATAAAGAAGAGGTTTACTCAGCCAACCACAGATTGCTTTTTTTCTGTGCTTCAGAAATCATAGAAGATTTTTTATTCATGATAGACCCTCTAGTACAGCGGTTCTCAACCTGTGGGTCGCGAGCCCTTTGGGGGTCGAACGACCCTTTCACAGGGGTCGCCTAAGACCATCGGAAAACACATATATAATTACATATTGTTTTTGTGATTAAGCACTATGCTTTAATTATGTTCAATTTGTAACAATGAAATTGGGGGTCACCACAACATGAGGAACTGTATTAAAGGGCCGCGGCATTAGGAAGGTTGAGAAGCACTGCTCTAGTAGCTACCTCAATCTTGGCAGGGCATGGAGCAGAAGCTGTGGATGCCTGTGCTGCCCGTGTGATCTCAGCCGACCCAGGCTCACTGAGAGAACTGGCAGCTGCCCAGGCCGGCCTTGATGGGAAGTAACACCCAGCAGGATGCACAACAAATTAGAAAAGAGAGTCTGGAAATAAATATTCCAGCTTTCTTGCCCCTCAAAGGGACAGCTCTGAATTGTGGACCCCAGCATCTGCACTGAGTTGAGTCCTAGTGGTCCACAGGAGTTGCCCTTCATTTTTTACTGTCCTGTCTTTCCTTTCTTGATTTCCTACTCCTTCCAAGCATTTCATTTTGGATCCCATCCTAAGTAAACTACATGCATTTAAGTCCATGTCTCAGGGTCTGCTTCTGGGGAACCCCAAACTAAGGCAGTACATCTGACATATTGTCAACTGTTAGCTGCCTCCAGGGCAGTGCCATTTGTTAGACCGGGGACAAGAGAGAGCTCTGTTTTAACTTGTTGGTTCAGTATTCCACATTTTCTCTCTGCTCCATGGCAACTTAAAAAAAAAAAGGTTGATTGACTTGGGTGAAGCAATAATACTCTATTAAAGGATGTTTATATTGAGTTTAGATTTAATTTTAGTTTGAGTGCTCCATCTTTAAACAAAATAGCAGCTGAAAATTTTCCAAATGGAATGTTTTCAATAATTTGTAAACTATATTTTACAAATGCAGTTTGCAAAGGAATTTGCTACATAGACAGAAGTCTCTTTGGTTAACTTGTTAAAGCGTGGAGTTCACTAAACCACTATATAAGATCAATAACATTGAAGCTCCCACACGTTCCCATGCAAATAGCTGCCATGTATATCCACCAACGATCATTCAGTCTAAGAGTGATTATCCCAAAAAGCAGGTGCTGGACTAAAGAGACTGAAGGAAATATGTCGAAACCGTTATTCATTCATCCAGGTATTCCTTTATTAATAGGATATTTATTGGACATTGAGTTTATTAAAGGTATGTGTTTTATTCAAATTGTGGGGAAGATTGTGTAACATAATTTTGAGGACTCGCTGGTTTAAGTTTCGATTTATATTCTGTGTGTTTTGCTTTTCTTATTTTCTGACCCAGCGCTAAGTCAAATTGGAGGAAAGATGATGCTATAATTAGTCTCTGCACTAGAAAAAGGAAGGACTGGGTAGCCCATAAGATAGTGAAAGGGGATGAAAAGTAGACTGTTTGGGGTCTGAGTATACCTGAGGACAGACTCTTTCCACTGCTGAGGTTTCTCTTTTCTTTTTCTTTCTTTGTGTGTATGGTATGTTTGTGTTTTAGGATGAGAAGATAGAAAAAACAATATACAAGTTTTGGACTGGAGCTAAGGGTACAGTTCAGAGTCCAAAATGGAAAAGTGAAGGAGTGAACGCTAGAGAGTGGGGGCTTTGTTCTGGAGAGTGCAGAGCTGCTGGGCTTAGCTCTGCTGGGCTCCCCATGGCTCTTCAGGACTAAGTTCCCACTCGTGTTTCTTTCTCCAAGAGAGCTGTCGTCCCATGTGATGAAGTATTACAGAATAGATGGGGATGTCGTCTAAGTGCCATTCCACACTTTTTCTCTTCCTTTAAGAAAGTTTCTTATTGTGTGTGTTAGGGGAAGGGTGAATGTGCTAAGGGCCAACGCAGGGAAGTCTTCCTATGAATGTGGGATGTGATCTAAACCAGGTGGATCCAAGACTGGGCATTTCCCTGACCTGACCGTATGTATTGATGTGATTTCATTTCATGAGAAAATTCACTCTGACTCTAAGGCCCCCTGGCATGGAGTGAAGCACAAAGTTTTCCTTGTGATATGAAACGCTGAAAGTCGCAGAGACTAGAGTCTGCTCCACTTCTAACAAGAATGCAGATCCTGTAGCACGGGATTTATGGGCTCATTCAATTCATTTATCCTACTTTCATTCCGCCATTTCTTCTCCATTACTTATTTTTAAAATATTGTACTATATAATTTTGTATATCACTTGAGAATAGAAATATATTCGGATAGCATTTAGGACGGCTTTAAATTCCATAAAACCTAGTATACTAACAAAGAGCTTTAAATGATGGCAGGGAAGAATTAAGTTAGATATTAAGAAGAATTTACTGGCTATCAAGGTTGTTAAATAGCTTGCCAAGGAGTCTTGTCTCTGTGGACATTTTAATGGTAACCCACTTTCTGAAGCAATTTAGTTGGAGTCCTGTTTATAGAGAGAGGGATATGCTCTGTTTTTCCAAGATGAGAGCATTAGACACTCAAATCACTGAGCTTCTTTCCTTTGTGACTAAAAGGGTCAGGAGCTGCCAAACCTCCGAGGTTAAGGGGAGGAATAATAAATTTAAAAAAAGAAAGAAAGAAAACAACAACAAAAACTTTTGCCCGTTCCTTTCAGATAAATTATCACAAAGAAGGAAGCTCTCCTGTGGAACTTATGGCCAGTCTTGTAGAATGCAGTAATCTACTTATTTAGATATTTAAAGCTAAACCCACTCTCTTACAGTCACTCCAGGTCCTCTTAGCCAAGTGGATGGACAAAATACACACATGCACAGCTGCTCTGCAGGTCTTGACATCAGACTGGCCTGGGAGATGCAGCCCAACCATATCACAGGCCAACGTTGTCCTTAGTGGGACAAGCCGTGCTGTGCCTCAGTGAGCGAGTGCGGGTCGGAATGGCATTGCGGGGAACAGCAAGTGATCCTCAGATCTGCTAGAGGCCATTGCAAGTCAGCAGGAGCCGTTTATTTTCTTTGCTCAAAACCAGGCCGATGGAGCTATCACCTCTTTGAAAGTCTCCAGCTGTGGCTTCCAGGGAACGAGAACTCTGAAAAGTCTTGCATTAGCAATTACATGTTTGGCTGGGAAGTGAGGCATATCAGTTCCACTCATGACTCATAGACTAGAACAATGAGATCTTTTCAACCATCCAACAGTGTCAGAAGTACCATGCTACAAGGGGAAAGAACTGAAAATAATTAAGGACGGTGCTAATGATTCTCTCTCTCTCTCTCTCTCTCTCTCTCTTTCTCTCTCTCTCTCTCTCTCTCTCTCTCTCTTTCCCTTTCTCTCTCTCTCTCCTTTTCATTCTCTCTCATTTTCTCTTTTTATGAAATGAGAATTAGTCAAAATTATTGGGTACCTGTTACTATGAGAATGTTTTCTTCTCTGACTTCAAGAAAGATAATAAATATCTGTTGATAATGCAGAGTGCTCAGAGCATCTAAATAATTTATTTAAAGAAAAAATATATGATTTACAATGTCAATTGGACATGAGCAATATATAAAAGGATGTCAACATTTTTATTCCTGTGCATTTTTCCTTTTAAAGATCAATAAAGAAGTCTTTCAGTTCTAAGGAAAAGATCTGATTTGGCTTTCACTGATTCGATTCCTTTTTTAGTGCTAAACTAGACAACATTCCAAGAGGTTGTAATAACTGAACTATGGGAACAAATGGAAAGAATAGACAGTTGTTCTACTCAAGTGTTGTGCAAATCTAGGCTCTAGCATGATGTCCACCAGGCGGGCATGACGCATCTTGTTGCCCTTGGTACAAGGAACAGGTTGTAGGTTAACTGGAGAATGTCACAGCATCCATATTATAAAAAACTACAAGTATTTTAAAGATTTCACTCTTTGGGCTGTGTTTGTAAAGCAGTATTGTTAAACTTGGAATGGAAAATAAACCCTATTTATATGAGTCATTAAGGCTCAAATATAAGTGATCAACATACACCTGAGTTCTTTCACTTGGGAATATGTAAGAGGTTTAATTTTCTTAAACTTTCTCGGAGAACAACTGCTACATAGCATAAAGCTGGTATGTCCAGTATCAGTACAGTTTTTCCTCTTTGGTTCAGATTCATAGAGAGTGAACATGAACTCCTTGATTTAATTCAGTTAAATAAACACTTTGGGGAACATCAGCTATAAGACCTGCATTCACTGTTAAGGAAAGTAAAAATTATAGTTTTTATTCATAAGGAGTTTAGAATATCTTGAGAAAGACAAGATTTGTGTGTAACCATTTAATAAAACTTGGAGCATATTTAAATTAATATTAAATTAAGACTTTTTTAGGAATTCTGACTTTTCAGCAATGAAGGGTAAGATCTGAAAGAGGCTGGATTGGTTGTGACAATGCAACAGCAAGACAGATATGTGTAGGGAGGTCTTTTGAGCATTTGAAATTCACTTCCAAGGTACGCACTGGACAATTGGGTTGCACAACACAATTATAAAACTAGCTTCGAAATGTATTATTTTACCTATTTTAAGTCTTAGGATTTGAGTTTGCATGAGAGCCTTAGGTTATTCAGATCATTTAAATTTTTTTAGCTTTTTATTTGCAGCATATTCTGTAGCTGCGTATATACTTTCTCAAAGTCATGCTTTCATATTAATTGCACTAATACAAATTTTGCACTAATTAACCCAAGTTTTCAAAAATCTTATATTTCATAAGTCTGAAATGTTAATGCCTAATCAAAGGTAATTCAGAGATAGTTGTCCATGATTTAATATAAATTTAACTGAGTTAAAAATAAGATATACTAGTCAAATTAATATTAACTGCACATGTATAGATTATACTTTACTGATATTAAATGTAGTAATATGAAAGTTAATTGAAGAGTTAAAAGATACGACAAAAGTTAATATAATTATTTTGACACTGGAAATTTTCTTCTTCTTGAGTTATGAGAGATCTAGATTGATTTCTTTCTATTTAAACAATTTTAACTCCTTGAGGTAACAGAAATTATAAAACAAAAGTGAGAATCAAAGTGTAAGGGAATGAAGTTTAAAAAGGTAGACCAGGCACATGCTTTTACTAGCAGTTCCTCCTGAGACCCCACTGTACTGTAGGCAGGGGAGGGGAAATTAATAAAGCTGTAATAGAAAAAATAATAGGAGAGGTCAGAACATGGGTCTTGGGGCAAATAAGCTCATCTATAAACAAGAGATCAAAGTGGGTGGGAGTGGGAAGGCAGAACAGCCTCACAGTATTATCTGAAGGGGCTGGAGAAACCTGGACTTCAAGTCAGCAGGTGCAGGGAGGGTGAGAACCCAGTGGGTGGGAAAGCAACTGAGGGCCGTGACATGCAATTCCCACTCTGATTGAGATTACCTGGCTCTCATCATAGAATACAACACTCTCAAGACCATGATCATTGCCATTGTTAAAGAGAGAGAGAGAGAGAGAGAGAGAGAGAGAGAGAATTCTTGGCTTTTTTTTCTCTCATATTTTTCTATCACAGAGACAATAAATCTTTGCCACATGTCTAGTTTTAATGAAAGAAAAAAGAAACTTCAGGGCAAAATGGAACTATTGAGAGAGAAAAATACAGTAATGTTTAACTTTTTTTTTCATTACAGTAGGAATCAAGTGTGTGGGCATAACAGGCATATGTCCTCTCTTTGGAAGTCAGTGCAGAATGAATTTTAGCAAAAATTATAAAATTTGGCCCAGGAATGTAGAATGTTTGGAAGAGGCAGTGTTTCATGCTCAAATAGTATCTTGAAAGACTAGAGAAGGAGGGAGGTAGCTTCCAAAGGGAAGTCCCCAAGAAAGAAAGGAACTTGATAAAATAGAAACTATGATTTGAGGATAGAAAAGCATGCAGTTCTAATAATTAGAACTTTGGATAAAAAACATGTATGAGAAAGTTATTGCTCAAATATGTAGCAAACTAATGTGAAATGTTCAAGAAAGTAACATCAACTTAGAAGAGAGAATACATTTGATCTTGAGGACAGTAAACACAAAATTTGAGGGGAGCAGATGTTGAGACTAGATTCAGTGAAAGAAAGCATTTCTGGCCCACCAGTTTGCTCAGTGAACAGTATTCGTACAATCATAATATCCATTCTTTATTAGTTTTCAATCTTTTGAGCCAAACCATTGACAAAGCAGTAAAGATTGGACTGTCATACCAACTGAATATGAAAGAAAGGGTGTAGTGGGCACAGGGTACATGGGGGGAAAGTAGGAAAATTCACATCCTACTCATCCAGAATTTTGGAAGTGGATCAAGAAATATGACCAATAGTTGACAATAAAGTAAATAGACACATATATACAGGTCATCAGTAGAAGAACTAGCATATACATTTCAAAATTGAGAAGGAGGTTGGAGTGTGATTAAACCAAATTCCCATGTCCCTTTAAATAAATATTATTTGAACTATAAATTAAAAAAAACAGAATAACGCATATATTATCTAGATTTTTGGAGGTAACCATCAGGAGAAATAAGAAAATATAACCACAGGAAACATTTAAAATAGTTTGCTTTAACAATAAGATGAGGGGGAAGGGTTGGACAGAACATTGTTATTTTTGAAGTCATTTTTGTACTCTGATTTATTAGATGTGCATACTCAGACTAATTAAAAAACTAAAATTAAGTTTAAAGAACTGCCCTCTCACTTAGTACTGTGTGACCTAGGGAAAGTTACTTAACCTCCCTGTGCCCCAGCTTTCTTACCTGTAATCTGGAGATAAGAATAGTACCTACCTCACAGGGTTGATAGGAACAGAACAGTGCTTGGTACAGAAGCACTAAATCAACCGTAGCTTTAACTACTACTAGCAACTACTTGATGCAGGCCAGTTGGCTAATGGAAAACTACAGCATTTGAGTAATTCGGACACTTTCAGAAATCCCGACACAAACTGAATTTGTCAGTAAAGGAATTGACTTGTTAGTACCAAGTTTTTGCATAAAAGATTCAGAACCACCTCTTTCTGCACTTCTGGCTTTGTGCTCCATCATCCTCAGGCTGGGAGAGAGGTGGCCACAGGGGTTATACATTCACTTCTTGTCACAACAATGTCTAAGGAAGGAGAGAAATCATGGCTCTGTTTTAGGAGAGAGAAAACTTTTCCCAGGAAGTCTCAGCCAAAAAGCACATGGGCCAGTTTTCAGCCCACCCACTGAGGCTGGGAGTCCAGTCAGCTTCCCTGAAGCGCGGGTCTTCGTGGGGACGGCTGCACATTGACACAAGCATGTCCTGAAGGCAGAGGCTGTATTTTCCTAAATCTATTGATAGCGTATGAAAACGAAAGAAAAGTGTTCATGAAAACTACAATAGAAAGTCTGGGGCAGTAATAACAGGAACCAGTCTAGAAATAACCATATGAGGCCATGGCAGAAGAATGATGTCAGTGATAGGCCTGATGCCATGAACATCAGCTTCCCACCTGTTTTCAAGAAAGGGCAACATAAAGCGAAGCCCCAAAACTATTATTGTTATTATTATTATTATTATTATCATTATTATTGCTTGCTGCAAATGTGGAAAGCACATTGTGGGACATGCTGCTCAGGACTAGCACCAAGTAACTGTGAGGTCATGCCGGTGCTGCAGGATCAGTGTCATGAAGACGTCTGAATTCCAACTGGAAAATTCTGAGAGAGCAGTCAAACCATCTAGGTTCACATCTTGGTTTGGCCATTTGCCAGCAGAGCTCCCAGTGCCAGTAGCTTTGTAGGTGCCTATTCTCATCAGGCACTGAGTGCCATTTCTTGGCTTTTTCTACATGGTTCCTTAGAGAGATGCTGGAGTTTCCAAGATGATCCCGTTACTGGAGAGGAAACAGAAGTAATGGGACCCAGTAGGTACATCTTTACTGGTTTATCTATCTCGGCCTCACCATTTTATTACTGAAGGATGTATTTTGCTCCAGTAAATAATATAATCTCCGTTCAAATGTCAGGTTCCGAATACCAACTAGGTAACCATGGTAACTATCAAAAGTGCTCAGAGAAGTTTTTAAATTGGACATTATGATGTGTTTTCCATTGGTTTACAGAGCTCAGCTTCCTGGGCACATCCAGTAGAGTTTTGGGGTGGGCACTCTGAAGTGAAACAGCAGGGTGCACACGAGGCTCTGAATTAAGAGCTCTAGGCTCATTTCCAGTGGGTTCTAGGCTGGGGGCTAAGACTACTAGAAAAGGTAGTGCTTGAGTAAGGGTTTTATGTTAGACCTCCAAATATTGCTGCTTACAAATGATAAAAGTCTTCTATGGGACTAAAGTCAGTATGGATATCAGTAGATACCAGAAAATCCCAATTCCTCCATCTTTAAATATGTGTTAAAATCGAATACATGAACATATTCTTTGAAGATGAAGCTTCTGTTTTGATAATATGAAACTAGGATCCTCTGCTGTGTAGAAAAGACATTCAATTACCAAGTGATATTTTTGTCGCTCTATTTTCTCTCCTCTAACTCCTTTCTGCCATGGAGATTCTGATCAGCGTATAATCTATTTTATGATGGGAGTAAACAAGAGCTCACCTTAGCACTCTTTGCCTGAAAAATGGCAATGTGGAGGCTTTTCAAAGCAGTGCTTCGAGGGGAAACGACGGTGGGCCGCATGGACTTTGCAGCTGAGAATGTAACTGCTGATGGGGTTTCCAGCCCAGATGTAAGTGCTGCCCTTCCACTGCCCTCCCTGCCCAGACTCTGGTGAAGCCGAGCCTAAGACACTCACTCTGTGGGATAAGGCTCCCCACCTGTCGGTACAGAACTGTCCTATCTGTACTCCACCTCCTGACTCTCCCCTAGGCCACCCTCTCCACTTTCTGCTTCGAAAACTTTGAATGTGGAACAAGTTTTAAAAAATTAAAGTTCCCCCTTTCAATCCTGAAGAGCTGCAAAGATGACGGCTCTAGAGCCACACACGCCCTGAGCGTTTTCTCTGGACTTTTCATACTTGGCACCTTTTCACTGCTCACCTGCAGGGCCAGGATGTTTTTAATAGCTGGGTGTAATATAAATGTCGTTTAATATTTTGATAGCAGCTTCAAAAGGAGAAGGTTGGTGTCAGTAGCAGAGAATGCCCATATTTGGCAAAGCCATTGAAAGGAAAAAGCAACATAAAGGCAAATGATTTCAATTCCTTATGGTGTAATAGTATAAGGTGTTTGAACACGACTTTCTAAAGCATGTTATTTATTTTCTAAAATCATTTTGACAGCCTAGTAGAAAACATATTATCTTAAAATAATTCATTTCACTTTCCATATCATGTGCTAGTTTCAGTAAAATACTGTGTGTTAAGATTTTTAATAGCTCAGGAAGTGGGAGGGACAGCACCGTTGTTAAAAGCTCAGGCTACTGAACTTCACAGACCTGAGTTTGGTTCCTGGATCAGCTGTTTACATCTTGTGTGAACATGGGCCAGTTAACCTCTTTACGCGTCAGTTACTTTATCCCTAAATGGGATGATAGCAGATGCTATCTTGCTGGGGTTTAGGAAATTAAATGAGATAATATCTATAAATTGTTAAGCACAAATACCGACACATCATAAGCCGCAGTAAATGTGAGGTAATGGTAATGAAATCTATTTTATTTTCCTACCACATCAATAATAACCTGCATATCCAGGGCAATGCTTGATAATGAGGCTTCCATTTCTTTGCCTCTGGAGCAAGTTAGCATTGCAGTCTGCATCTTTCCCTTTCATCTTGTGCCATGCCATACTGCAGCACAGAAAGCCCGGCATGTTTTTCATTTATTTCTGATAGTCTAGAGAGTAAGAATAAAAAGTGAACTGTGCAGTTATGAAAAAGGGCAGGCGCAACTGGATTTAGGGTCATGGACATAAATGACCGACCCCATACAGAAGTAAGCTGTGTGACCCCATCAGCTTGAAACGTCTGTGAGCTTTAATTTCTTCATTTGCAAAAATAGAGGATAAGACCTAGCTTTCCAGGCAAATGAGACCACATACATGAAAGCAGTCAAAATTATAGTTAAAACCTGGATTTTTAATAAAAAATTGTTCCATCATCTATGAATCCAACGATCCATGAATCCATTTATGCATTCATTAATTGACTTCTACAATATTTAAGACATAATTAGGGAAGGAGTATCCTATTTTTAGCACTTTGTGCCCTTTACACTATCCCTACACAAGTCAGAGACCAAAGCAGCCTGGGGAGACCTGTCAGGGTCAAGGAAATAATAGAGTGGTGTTAGTAATTGTGGTCGGCAGAACAATGGCCTCCAAAGATGTTCACATCCTGATCCCCAGAACCTGTGAATACGTTGCCTGACACGGCAAAATATTATGTATCTTGGAATGAAGAGATTTTCTGGATTATTCTGGTGAGCCTAACCTAATCATGCCTTTAAAAGCAGAAAGCAGAGAGTCTCCCAGATCCTGTGAGAGAGAAAGATGGGAAACAGAAAAAGAGGAGGGAGGAATTTGAAGCATGAAAGGGCCTCAACTCACTACTGCTGACTTTGAAGATAGAAAAGGGGGCCACGAGCCAAAGAATGTGGTGTCTCCAGAAACCGGGAATGACAGGAAACAGATTCTCCCTTGCAGCCTCCAGAAGCACCGGCCCTGGATTTCAGCCCAGTGAGGCTCATCTTGGACTTCTGATCTCCAGAGCCTCAAGAATAAATGTTTGTGCTGTTCTGAACCCCTGCTTTGTGGTACTTCGTTCTGGCTGCAACAGAAAGTGAACACAGTCATTAAAGGGCAATGGGTTCACACGCAGATAGGAGTCTTGGAGCCCCCGGGGAACGGAGTTGGCATTAGGACCAGACGGAGCTCCTCGGCATGCCCGGAAAATGCAGGCTGCATGCAGTCGTCCTCGACCAACCACACCTGGCTCCTTTCAGATTTAAGGGCACAGTTTGCAAATAGCATGACGAAGGTGTGCACGGAACGAAATACTGTGAGATCTAGCCAAACACGTATGGTGTGTGAAGACAGGCTGAGCGGACTGGTGCTAGGAGAAGCGGAAAAGAAGCAAAGGACAGCACGTGGACCTGGCAGAACACGGCATGTATGATATCCAGGTGGGGACCCAGCACCATGTGCAAAGGAACCACACAGAATAAACAGGCCTCTCGTGCTGCCGGCAGAGAGAAAACCCAAGCATTTGGATGGGCATGAGACTTAGTAGGGGCATTATAATTTACTGTACTGAAGAGGCCTTTAACTATACGCAACCATTCTATAATTATGTTTTTAAAGAGTCCTATTGATAATAACAACCTTTATTTCATTCCAGAGCCAATAAGTGATGTGGTCTAAGAAGGCTAATGATTTGGTAGCTCTTGAAATTGATATACTTTAAACATATATTTATTATTTATCCAATGAGAATAGGAAGAAATTGAATTTTTTTTTTTACTTATCACTAAAGTTGGTATTAATTGAAAACTTTTTATTGAGTATCAAGTTATATGTGTTGTGTGCTATGGCTAGAGACACTGGGGGAGCAAACATGCCTGTAGAAATGGAGCCACTAGCCCAAGCAGTCATGATGATAGTCTGTCATATTTATATTATATTTTTTGTGCATGTATCCAGCACAGCCATATCGTTTGTCCCCACCATAATCACCCTTCTAATCTTCCAATTGGTAATTTCCTACAGTATCTTAGGGGTGTCTGGATACTTATGTCTCTTATCTCTGTCACGTGGGAACTAAGAGGGGGAAGCCAACCACCTCCATCTATTTTCCTCCTACCTTACTGTGCCTCGTTGCACTTGGAATGGGATTTTGCTTTTCCGTAGACAGGGTGATAGAGGGGCCTGATAACCAGCCTCCTTCCAGAACCCGAAATATCAGGCAGAAAGGCACGTTTGCTCTCAGAAGTACCCTCGGTGATCTGAACGTTGCCCCATAGTGGCCCTCTTGCCAGATAGAAGCCTAGATAAGGGAGAAGGAAGCCCCGCCTCCCATTAGAGACCTAGCCTCTTCCTCCTACTGATAGGGGGGACTTATAATCTAATTGATAGAGCACCTGAAAAATAATCATATTATTTTAAATCTTAGAGCACCTATACGTATGTGAATAGGGGGTTACATTTCTGATATGTGAATAGGGGGTTAAGTTTTTCTTAAAGTTTCCTTTTCAAGGCCTGTGCAAAACAATTAAGGAGGTGACTCCGCTGTGAATCCAGCAGGCAGAACCGATAAGCATGGTCAGACCAACACACCGGGAGTCAAAACATCATCTCATCAACATCATCTCATCAATGACTAAAGACAATAGTTGGTGCCTGCAGACCCCCGGGGCTGCACATAGCACCCTTGCCCTTCCCCTTTATAATCCTGCCCCCTGTGCCTTGCTGGGGGGCAGGATTTGAAGCTTGTAAGCGCCCTGTCTTCTTGGATGGGTGGACTTCTCAATAAACGCCTATGTGATTCAACCCCGCCTTGGTTATTGGACACAGCCACAGGCAGCCAGAGCCCAACCTGGGTGGGGGGGTGAGGGGGAAGTTTCCCGGTAACACTACTTTGGCCAGGAGGCCTGGTGGCTGAGAATTATAACTGGGATGTTTATTGCTTTTACTCAATGAAGTGAACACTCTGATCTAAGTCTGCCTGGTTTTGTTCTCATTTCTTTTTAAGCCAATGTGGATTGTTAGCTCTTCCACTGGAAGGTTTAGGTCAGGTGAGTTCCAGTGGGGGCCTCAGGTGGAATTCTTGAGAATCTCTGGGCATGTGAGATGCGTTCACCCACTTCTGAGTCTATTGTCCTGCTGCAAAGTCCCGCTGTGCCTGCTGGAAGTTGTATGAGTTGCATTAAACTTTCTTTCTCTGCATTCCTGCTGAACCATCTTAAGCCTCCTCCCCTTGCTCACTAGGTATCTGGCATCTTGGGGGATGGGTGACTTGAACAGGCTGACAAAGAAAAGGTTACAAACATCAAAATGCAAAAGAGAGAAGCACAGTCCTTCTGCGTCCCAGTTTCTCCTTCTGCAAAATGTGGGGCTATTGGGAGGATGAGAGCTGAATGTGGATCTAGTCCCCTTGGTGTAATGCGCATGAGATTCTATAAGCTTACCTACTGATGGGTAATATGAGTGAATGTACCGTGTAGGGAAAAGGTCTTGGGAGAGAAATTTCCTCCAAAGGAGGGCTATATTTCATTAACAAGTGATACTGACAATATATCTTCAGACCCCATATAGAGCCCCTGGCTTTTTTAAAAGTCTAATTAGACCATCTGACTTGTCAAAAGGTATAGAATAGTCTCAACTGCAGGAGTCTAGTTGATGAGACTTGGTGGTCTTTAAAAATCCCAGTCTATCAGGCTGTAACTAACAGTTGGCTGACGTATAGACTCTTCCTACAATTTGATAACACTCTTCTATGGAAACTCTAGTGTAATGCGTCCCTAGGGCGTTTAAATGATCTGAGAACTTGAGAGAGGGGTGGGCCTCTGCTTTAGGAGGTGCCCCTTAAACTCATGTGACCTGGGTTTTGGTAAAAGGAAGATATAATTTATAGCTCTTGGTGGGACCTCAGATTCATCCTAATGAGAAGGGGCCAGGTGACAGTGATGCTGCCGGACCACAGCCCCCTGTGGCTGGGCTGGGGGCAATATATACTGTGGGGGGTTTCAGGTGATGCCAGCTGTTGCTACTGACCCCTTGTGAGTGGTGAGTTGCTGAGCACATAGTTTGGGAAGCACGAGATGTTCTTGCTACTTGGGCTTATAGAGAGCAGTGTGGGATGTTCGAGAGGAGTTGCCATCATGTTGGCCTACAACTCTCGGTGAGCAGGAAGGATAGAAAGCACAGCTAGGATCCCAGACGGTGCGGCACCGCTGCACCATGGACCACAATGCCATCAGTGTGTGTGCAGTGTAGGGTTTCCCAGCAGAAGTCCATTATGTTTCCCATTGAACACATCCAGCTTTGCAAGAGCAAAATCCACTTCTATCGTGGGGATCCTATGATGCCTGCACAGTGTCTCCCTGGCCCGTTCTGGGAAGAGTGAAGGTTTACAGCAAAGGGCTTTGTGTCCTTGCAATTCCCGTGTCCTTATAACGAAAGCAACTGTGCCATGAGGTGGGCTGAGTGCTGAATGTCCCAACTGAGGCTCATACCAGCCGATCCGCTGTGGGTAGGAGTAGAGGTCCCCGTGCTGACAGGCTTCCAGGAGACTTTGCAGCTTTTCCACAAAGCCTATCATGAGGACTGGATCTTAGAGTGCTGTGATGGTTAATTTTATGTATCAACTTGGCAAGTCTAGGGGTCAAACGCCAGTCTAGATGTTGCTCTGGAGATATTTTAAAAACGTCATTAGCAATGATCATTAGTAGACTGAATAGAACAGATTACTCTCCACAATGTGGGTGGGCCTCATCCAATCAGTTGAAGGCCTTAAGAGAAAAACGACTGTGGTCCTTTAAGAAAAAGGGAATTCTGCTCCAAACAGCCTTCAGACTCAACTGCCACATCAGCTCTGCCATGGGTCTCCAGGTTGTCAGGTTGCCCTGCAGAATTGGATTAGCAAGCCCCAGCAATGATGTGAGCCAGCCCCTAAAAATAAGTCTGGCCCTGTCTGCATTTAGACAGCTTTTGGAACTGCTTCTCTGGAGAACTCTGAAAAGGTAATGTGGTGTTGCATACCCTGGGCGATGTCCCTGAAACTTTTCCACTGATGCCTGTGAGGAGCAGAGCACAGGGATGCATGTCCTGGTGAGCATCCTTCCTCTCCCCGGATTACAGAGTGACAGCGCAGGTTGGACTCAGCATCAGAAACCCGGGGGTGCCAGTGTGCTGCTCCGTGTCCATACTGTGGTTGGTGGACAGAACAGGAGGAAACCCCAGAGGATCCCCATGCTCATCTGTCACAGAACCCACGTGAGTGTGAGGCACACGGTGGGGTACTGCCGTACATGGGGCACATGTGAGTGCAGAGGTGTGAGGTAAAGGGTGGGTGCCATGGGTGTTGGTACTGCTTACCCACAAACTGCCCAGTCAGGAATTGTGGTAGAGGTCTCAGCGTCAGGTACCCCAGCAATAGGCATGTGCTGCGGGTCCATTGGTCACGCCGCGGGTCCTGGCTGTAAGTCCAGTACTGTGTTAGCATGAGGTACCTGTTATGCTGTTTCATGGACTACTCTGTGTGCTTGGCATTCAGGTGGCATTGCTGCTGCTTATCCATGAGCTCTTCTGTGAGTTTGGGGGTTTGACACAGGGCGGGCAGCCCATGTGACGCTGTGCTGAATTCAGGGACAACATGATGAGGATGTGTGCAGTCCATGGTGGAAGTTCCAGGTTTCACTGATGCTGCTTTTCAAGGTGCTCACTGTGCTTGGTGGCTGTGAGGTTGGAGTGTGTACCTTGCGTGGTGCCCACGCCACTAGTTCGCAGACCGCCACGGGAGTATTGGGTTTTCAGCACAGTGTTGTGTGTCCCAGGTGATACCTTCTTGTTTTTCCATGAACCACCTGATGGTCCGTGGGGTGTAGAGCACAGGTTGGGTGTCCCGGCTGGTGCAGGTGCTCTGCTGCTCCACGGGCCACCCCTCAGGGGGGGCTCTCCCGATGTTGCTCGCCTACTGCGTCGTGCCCCTCACCATGGTCCTCACAGTGCCCTGCGTGTCTTGGAAGGCATTTACTGCCCTGTTGCCCCTACAATCCTGTAGGAAAGGCTCCACGTAACCCTGCTGGGATCGTGTCTCAGTAGAATGAGGCTACATAGAGGCCACCCCTCCTCCTTGAACATTCAAGATGAACATGAGGCCAAAAGAAATGTTTAAGATCTCTGCCCACTGCAACTGACCCCCGTGGAAGGACCTGGGATACTCAAACTGCTACGGAATTCCAGCCCCCATTCACCAGTGTCTTGGCTGGAGAAACAGCAAGAGGGGAGGAGGGAGAAGGTGAAGTCTGAAATTCTAAAGAATGACAAGGTGTTTATAACCCTGCCTTGGAAATTCTGAAGCACCTCACAGAGACTGGCTCACAGTGTTCTCCACACCCTCTTGGTGAACTAACGAAGCCCTGTTCCCAGAAGAGGGGTCCCACAGGCCTCTCCCTCTTTTGTCCAACAAGGGTTCGCAGTTCCTGTAAGAGAAAGAGAACGCCTGCTTGTCGAGCAGATGTCATGAAAGAGAACACTGTCTCCCAGCAAAACGCTCCCTTCAGGAGCGCACGCTCACCGTGTTTCCTGTTGGCCTCACACTTGCGTGCGTGACTCTGGGAGAAGGCTGTTTCCGCACTTCGCAGGGGCTTTGATGGGCCCTGTGAAGCCTGTGTCTTCATGTGATGTTCTTCTCTGTGCCTCCCACGCAGGTGACTGCAGTCAAGTCAGGTCGAATGCCTGCCTCTTATTAACATCTCATAAAGCGGGTGTAAACTCCTTGCTCTCTGCTTTAACCTGGTGATAGAGAAGTGGGGGTGGGGTGGGGGTTCTTCGGGCTGCTGGAGCTAAAGGGGAATCAAGTGTGCAGCACGAGGAAGCCTGGCCCCCGGGCTGCTGTGACCTCAGCCCAGAGAGCACACTCAGAGGGGCAGGAAGTCTTCTCTCCCTGGCAGGGAGCATGTATTGCCGACAGCAAAACAGCTACTAGCTACTCAGAAAAGTTTCAAATAATATTTCAGTGACTGACTTCGTACTTAAATTTGTTAAAGGGGGGATGAGAGGTTTGCCCTGAGGTTTTGGGAGGTACACTGCAAGAGAAAAGTCCCACGGGAAGCATTCCTGGCAGGACAGAGGGCCACGGGCATGCACAGTGCCTGGAGGCCTGGGGCACAACTGCGTGGTAAGCAAGGCACGTGGGGCTGTGCAAGCTCTAGGACAATGCCCTGATGTCTTCCCCACACACACAAGCGCCCCGAAAAACCCCATGATGCCCGAGGGCACAAAATCAATGCCAGCGGTTTTCAGGGCTGCTCAGAACAGGGCTGAGGTTTGGCCTCCATTTAAGCACTTTCAAACCTGCTTTCAATTTTGACTCCTAATGACATAAGGGCTTTTTAAATACAAGGGTCAGGGCAACAAGCCTGCTGATCTGTGTGGGACCAGTGCTTCCTTGGCGAGTCATGTTGCAATGAGGGAAGGAGACTGTAACGAGGCGCCCACCCTCTGCGTGGTGGGGAATGTCCCTTTCTGGCTGACCTGGCACCCCCAGAAGGCTGTGACTTCACTTAGAGTCCTCACTAGTGACGTCTTGGTAATGTCCCAACTATCCCCTGCAATGTTTAATAAGAGTGGTACGGGTATGTACCCCCACTCCACCCCACCCCCACTGGCTCTGTATCTGCCGAAACAACAAAAACCAGCTTTGGACATTTCACCAGCATCATGATCTGTTCAAGAAACAGCTGAGAAAAAATAAAAAGCAAGGGCAATACCGATGTTCATGCAGGGTTATATGGGTAGCAGGGTGGGCGAGACACCAGGTCTGCACATAGCCTGGGGCTAGCAAGGTCCAGAGGGCTCTGCTCACCCGAAGGTATGAGGGAATGGTGGCTGACAAGGGGGTCCCAACATCATTGTGACAGAAATTTTGGGGGGTGAAAAAGACAGGTTTTAGGAAATTTTAGAAATGTTAAAAATCAAGGGGACCACGGAAGAAGCACAGGGCTGTAGAGCAGCAGAAGGTATATGTCCATAGAATAGGGGAGCTGAAAAGGTGCAACAGGTACATTTCCATAGAATGAGGGAGCTGGGAACAGCAAAAGGTCTATATTTACAAAATAAAGAGAAGGAAGCCCTTCATCCAGAAGGAGAAGAAGAAAGCCCAAAGGAAATAGGAAAACAATAAGAAGGAGAGGGGAGAACCTCACATGTCCCATATGAAGTTCAACCTTTGAGCCCAGGAGTTACTATAGTAACCAGTCCAAGGGAATAGTGACCAATCAGATGGGATATCAAGGCACCATGATCTGTAGCCTTTATAAGCCATAGGGAAAAGGAAGTCAGTGGTGGTACCCTTTCCCCCTCCCCACATGGGAGTCTGTTCTGTGGGACTCTTCCCCTTCCCCACGTGGGAGTCTGTACTTGCTCTTTAGTGAATCTCCACCTTTGCTATACCATCTTCTGTCCCTGGATTCATTCTTCGACTTCGACGGACAAAGAATCCAGGTTCCAGTCAAAAAATTCCGTTTCATCATCATGACACCACCCCTCCCAGGGGGCCTTCACTAGGACAGCCCAGACAGTGATGGGAACAGAATACTCTGAGGACCGCTCAGCCATGGGTCTGGGACCCTGTGATATGGGGCTCTACTTGCTCTTAGTGGGGTTTCTCCAATCAACTACCCACCAGCTGGCTTTCTCTCCTCCACAGAAATCATGTCTCCTTCAGGAGTTTCAAGTGGGGCTGTGCAAGGTCTATAGTGTGTGTGTGTACCGTTGACCCTTTGTATGGTGGGTCTCACATCCATGGATTCAACCAACCACAGATCAAAGATAATTGGAAAATAATGTAGAGCGTTGCTGACTTGTACTAAGTAGTGGGGCCTATGATGGTTGCATCTGTAATGAACATGTACAGACTTTTTCTTCCCTAAACAATATTGTGTAACAACTATTGACATTGTGTTTACATTTTTTAGGTAGTATATTTAATGTAGAGATTATTTAAAATATATGGGGGGATGTGCATGGGTTATGTGCAAATACTATGCCATTTTATATAAGAGACCTGAGCATCCCCAGATTTTGGTATCTGCGGGGTTCTGGAACCAATCACCCTCAGATAAATGTGTGTTTTTTCGCCCATGTACTGTCTATATGCGAGGGAACCCTGCTGGTGATGCACCCCAGGGAAGAGGCACAGTGGGCACGAGACCTGCACATCCCCTTTTACTTCAGCTGCTTCTATCATGGACTGTTGTCCTCAGGAAAAATGACGGAGCTCTAAGGCTCACATTCCTTGGGTGTAACAGAGCAGGGCTTTCTCCACGGGCAAAATGGCATCAATGTTCAAACAGACACAGGAGCTCGCCCTCCTGTAGGCACTAGTCAGTGGCTGTGAGGAAGGAGGACCACAGAGGAGGGGAGAGCCCCCCAGGAGAGCCCTGTCTGCGGAGGAGCAGGGCTGCATTCCACCCTCGCTGCCTCCTTCCTCCGTTCCACAGGCCAACGCCAAGCTTGCAGTCATGACCACACACACCCTTTCCACCTGGCAGATCAGGCCGGACAGGTGACTGTTATTCTCGGTGCCTGCTCTTACAGGTGTCTGCATTCCTGAGGGCCTTGTCACCGCGGCCTCACTTGCTGCAGGCGGCACCTTTTCCTGTGCTCCAGGTGGGGGTGAATGGCCTGCCCCGCTCAAAAAATGTCTCCTAAGCCTGAATTCGAGCTCAAAATATCCCTGCCGGCTGCCCTGCCCCCAGAAGAAGGATGGGCTGCTGAGGGTGTGGGCTTGTCCTACCTGCAGTTCTATGGAGGCAGTTAGGGTTCAGAAAGAGGGAAGGAAATTCAGGTGACTTCTGTTGAAGAGGACTGAGATGTGTTCTACCACGGATTCTGCTCACATTTTTAAAACTTCAGCTGATATTGGAATAAAAAAATAATTCCCTTTCATAGAAATCTGTTTGAAGTTCAGGAAACTGTGCGCATGCTTTCTATCAGGTGTGTTCATCTCCTTAGAAGTTGGAGGCCCCGAGGGCCACTCTTCCGTGGTATGTGAGTGTGAGTGTGCAAATACCGACACCTTTCTCTTTATCAGACTCATCCTGGAAGTGAGCAGTTATGGAGGCCATACCTTTTGCTGAAGCTGGCAGTGGGATCTACGCAATTAATTTGAGTTGTAGTTTCAGTTTTCCTGCTAATGAGCTCTGTGTCCTTGGGCAAGTTGCTCATCGTTTGCCGGTAGGGGAGGGTATTTTTCTGATGAACAACCTTCACATTTGTGATGCATTGTCCATCTGTATCAATGTCACACTCAGTATCCAACAAAGTCGTGCTGGGTGAATGTGAACTCCCGCTTCTTTACTTCATCCAGACACTTTTATCTGTAAGACATCCACATTGCCAGTTATAGCAATACACCTTTAGTTACCATTGCATCTAAGACAGTCTTAAAACAGGACCTCAATTATATAAGTGGATAAAGTAGTAACAAAGCAAATGTGTAAGAAAAGGAAGAATATAGGTGAAAAATAAGAGTGGTCTTGAGAGGATTACACACGCTAAACACACACACACACACACACACACACACACACACACAGGTCTGGCCAGTGTGGTTCAGTGGTTGAGCGCCAACCCATGAACAAGAGGTCACGGTTTGATGCCCAGGTTTGGGGCTCAATCCCCAGTAGGGGGCATGCAGGAAGCAGTGGATAGACAATTCTCTCTGATCATTGATGTTCTGTCTCTCTCCCTTTTCCTTCCTCTCTCTGAAATGAATAAAAACAAACAGAAAAAAACACACAGAGAATGATTTCTTTTATCAAAGGCATTGTGCCATAAATTAACAAATGAGAGATAACAAACCAGTTCCTCAGAAAGCCAGGCTGTTTATTGTTATGCAAAATGTCACTTTCTATAAATCCATCAGCAGCGGCTCTTATGTTAAATACACATTTCTCAAAAGACTTACTTTGATGCCTTCCGAATGGCTGCAAGAGAAATATCCAAGGCCACAGCGTGGCATTCCAGGCCCTGCACTGCTCAGTCCAGGTTTCCTCCTGCCTTCCAGCCCACCTCTCACCTCCCTAAACCCGCTGACCCCTCCCCTCTACACTTGAGCTCACCGGCTTTGTTCTACTCTCTGAAATCCCCTCTCCCCACATCTTATAGGTCCATCACCTCCTTCTTAACTTTTCTGGGATTTTTTTAAAAACAGACTTAAGTTTTGGAGCAATTTTAGGTTCACATCCAAACTGAAAGGAAGGTGCATAGATTTTTTTCATATAGCTCCTGCTCCCCACAGACATTCCCATCATCAACACCCCCCACCAGAGCAGTACACTTCTAACAAGCCATGGGCCTACATTGACAATCATCATCACCCAGAGTCCATAGTTTACATTAGGGTTTATTCTTGGTTGTGTCCATTATATAGGTTTGAACAAATATATAACGACATTTGTTCACCATATGGGATTTTTTTTAAAACTCCTTCCCCACCTACTTATTCTATTGGGCAAATTGTAAGGCATTGTCTTGTATATGATCTTCTTTTTACAGCTTTGGCTTATGAATTAAGTCATGCTTGGTTCAGACATCATCATTTGGGTTGTGCTTTGCGGCAGGGTCTGTCCACTTCAGGGCACCTTTACTTGTCATCTCGGGGGTCAAGTAGTGTTTATTCATTTGATTTTACTCTGTCCATATCACCACATCTACCTCACACCTCCACCTCACACCTCCTGTTTGTTGTTTCTCCTATATATAATGTTGTCACACTTGGGCCATACAGATTTTAAACTTTTTGTTTCCACATTATACTATATAGATAGATTCTCCAATATGGCAATATGATGGTCACAAGCAAGGTGGCTATTTAATTTTAAATAAATTAAATTGAAGTAAATTAAAAATTTTCTTTCTTTGGGACTAGCAACATTTCATATGCTCAGTAGACATATGGGCTAATGGCTACCACATTGGTCAACACTGATTATAGAACAACCCCATCCTTGCAAAGGTATCTACTGGACAACACTGCCATATATTTAAAGGTCAACAGATACCATAATTTTTAAAGATGGAAAACAGATCATTGCCCTATACAATGAATTTTAATATACTCACTTTCCTTTTTAATGTTCCATAGTCAACATATTGCCTTATAGCAAATTTTTCTGGTTAGAAAGCGAACATTCACTTTTTAAAATCCTTCTTATTTGTTAACTAAACAAAGAATGTTAAAATCTAAACAGTATTTATGCATTGAGTTCATACTTTGGAACAGATGAAAATTGTCTCCTAAAAAAGGGAAGACCAAATAAGAGCAGAGATCATGGACAATATCTCTTGTTTTTTTAGGTTGAAGAAGAAAGTTCTAGACATGTTTATTATCAATTTGTAATTATTTAACTTCTACTTTAACAGAGGAGTGGAAAGTTCTTTCTTTTAAAAAAAATGTAATTCACTTCAAGTTCAAAACTATACCAAACAGAAACAGCTGTGTCCATATGTTGCTTAAAAATTATTTTCTAAATAGTGACACTAAAATTAAACTTTATGTTAAAAAGAACCCTACAACTGACTGAGGTCACCATGGGCTTCCTCTCTGCAGAAATGCCAGAAGGGCCCCTGACATGGGGGATGTGAGCAGATTGCATGTTAAAATGAGTGGTTGGTTGCCGTTGCCAGTGCAAAGCAGTGAGTGTGTCCGCACTAATGGAGACTCTTATTGACAGCAGTGTCAGCTGGACGATATTTCCCGGTAATAGTGAGGAAATCAGTATCTTTCTAAAAATTACCTTGCATTTTCTTCACATTTGACATCTCAAAGTTGGGAGATTGGGGTCATCTTTCGGATATTTTTTTTTCTTGAATAAAATTAAAGTTAATTTCCTCAGGCTTTGTGATGAATGCAGTACTTGTAAATATCAACTGACTTTAGTAAACAATGGTAAAATTTGTTCTAGTAGAATGGATTCTTAATCTTGATCAGTTCCACTCCAGTCTCCAAAATGCTTTTCCCCAAGTCTTATCTAAATAAGCAGTTTTTAATTTAGCAGAAAAGTGCACACGACACATGACACTCTGCCCATTAGTTTTCACATTAGTGGCTCCGGCAGCCATTTTATTTTCTGTAGTTAGGCAGAAGTTTTGTGAGGTCCAACAGACCTAGGGATTACATCACATGTGGTTACTTAATGGATGATAATTTGTAGGATTTGCAGAGCAAGATCTTCACATGAATATTCAAGTTCAGCCCTTTTTTTTTCTTTTTTCTTTTAATTACCAGGAAGGGACTTTATATTTCCAGACATATTTAAGCCTATCTGTGCAGTATGTAAGTTGGCTTCTCATAGCATTTTCAAATCAGCATCAAGCAATTGATTTTTCAGTAGAAAAGCAAGGAGAGAAACAGAAACATGGAAATCTGGTATCATATGAAAACAGCTAAAATAAAAAAGAATTAGCAAAGAAAATATACTGATAACACCTAGCTCTATTAGGACAGGGCCTTCTTTTCAATGAGACACCTATAATAATAAAAGCATAATATGCCAATTAGACCAGACGACCTTCCAGATGAAACCAGGCTGCGAGGGAAGCCCAGGTGCCGGGTTCCAGAGGGAAGCCAGTGCCAGCAGCCAGGGGAAGGAAGGCCTATGGTTGCACGAATTTCGTGCATCAGGCCTCTAATATTTAATAAGGGGTCAACTTTGCTGGGGCAAAATACTTATTTGTTCAGTTTTAATCACGGTGATTTTGCAGTTTATGAACAGGTAATCTCAAAGTTTATTAATGAATGGAGTCAACTTTGCTGAGACAAAATACTTATTTGTTCAGTTTTAATCACGGTGATTTTGCAGTTTATGAACGGGTAATCTCAAAGTTTATTAATGAGTTACTTGTTTGAAAGTCAGAATTTATTTTCTCATGTTATTAACTGTGGTTGTATTCCCAGATTAGCCAATAAAATCCTGTTTATTCCATAGTATAGCAAGGCTATATTCCCAGCTGCTGTCCAGTGAGCCGGATTCCTGTGAGTGCACAGTTTCCTGAGCTCCAAAGCCAGCAGTGGGCCGGCCAGTGAGATGAGGCACCAGATGGAAGTACTAGAAGGCAGGCAGCTCTCCAAGCATTCATGGAACCAGATCTTAGGAGCAGCCAGGTGGGAAGGTGGGATGGGATAAGGCCCCCTGATGGGGCTCGGTTGGTGGCAGGGACTTTCAGAGTGGGAGGGCCAGCTGTGGGGCATCCAGCTGTAGTGAATGGGGTGGACCTTGATTGCAGGAGTGGCCCTGGACAGAAGGTATGTGGGGGCTGTTGTTCCAGGCTGGGGTGGGGGCGGGGAGAAGGGATGTAGGTAGAACTGCAGTGATGTTTGAATGTTCCACATCATTTCTAAGTCAAATGTCCTGCAGAGCCCTTTCATATCGAGGCTGACTTTCTCTACTGAACCATGAAGGACTGGGGTCAACAATCGCTGTGTTGTGTTAGGATTCTGGGGTTCCCTGCTTGTAAGGATGTTTCATCCCTACCTTTGAGCATCAATTTCTTGATTCAAAAACTAGAAATAATACTTATAATTTGATGTATACCTCACAGGAATCCTGTGAAGATCTAAAAAAAATTCAGGAATCCTGTGAAGACCTAAAAAATTTTTTTAAAAATATTTTAAATAATGTATGGAGCTTATGTGAACACCGTGTTTAAGGAGCTATTATATAATATCTAGGTAATAAATGTGGGACGACACCAGTTCACTAACTGCTCTGCTGTGTACGTCTGCATGTTGGTTCTCATGTGGCTCCAAATTCCTAAAGATGGGATAAAGATGAGTCAGGAGATCCAGATGTTTCAACAGAGAATTTTGTTTGAACTGTCCATTCCAAAGTGTGTAGCTGGTGGGTATAAAAAATGTGCGCAGAGATGATGCGGCAGCCTGGGGAGATGCTGGAATAACTCTGCGGAAAGCACTGCCAGGGGAGTTCCGACCTGTTCGTGAGGGAGAATGGAAACACGGGTGATGAACTCTTGGTCAAGGCCTCCACCTGATCGAGACAAACCCTGGGGGTAACCTGAGCGCAGGGCGGCACAGAGCCCTCCGTCACCCTGCTGCCCACCCTCCTCCGGCCTCCCCAGCGTCCTGCCTGCCA
>NW_005368860.1:787995-811446 GCF_000412655.1 Myotis brandtii
GTTCACCGGCAGGTCTCGCACAGCCCGGGCTTGTCAGCTGCGGCACGTCAGCCGGTGCAGGGACTTGTAATTAGCAGCCGCGGGCGGGCCTCTGTGAGCCGGCTTTGTTTCCTCCGCCTGCCCACTGGGCATCCTGCCTCCACCGAGCATCTCCCCGGGCCTGGCGGGGGCGGGCGGGGCGGGGGGCACAGAGGCATGTGGAGAAAGGAAAACAGGTATGAGTGTTCAAGTCCTGGCAGGAAGCCCCATTAGTCATGTTATCATAAAGGGGGCAGCACCCGCCTCTCAGTTAGTCAGAGCAACAGGTAAATAAAGAAGTCGGTGTCTAAGGGGGTTGCGCCGCCCAGAGTGGCGAGCTGTGTCATTCTATTTCCAAAACAAATGCTCCCGCAGGTCTGGCTTTAATGATTTCCTTGCGTGAAGTGAGCACTTGAGGCAGAGTGTTTAGACAGGCCGGCTGTGGTATTTACTGCTTTCTGCAAGGCACGGGCTTCCCTGGGAAGAACCTCCTTTCTCTCCACTCCCTCTCCTCCCTCCCCTGCCTCCACTTCCCCTGCAAAGAGCATGCCCCTGAGCAGGAGGGAGCAGTGTGGTAGATGCTGGTGTCTACACACACCCCCAGCCCTCTTTCTCCCCCCCTCCCCCCTACACACACACAAAGACTTGGAAGGGTCAGGACAAGAAGAAGAAAATAAGCATATTTGTTAGACAATTAAAGCAAAATCTTTGTCATATGTAAATGATCAAGCATATTCTACTCCTGTTGCTAGAACAGTTCTGGAATAATGATTATTCCTTGCCATAATCTAGTTTATTTAACATCTATATGATACCCAGAGGACATTGACAACATGTGTAGAAATGACACTCCAGGCTTTAATGCATTTAATTTTCTTTACAGTGCAGGCTTTTGGTTTTTCTAGGCGATAGTGGACAAGGTGCCATGTCTGAACGTTTCCACGAAGCTCTTTGAGACCACGGGGCCTGAAGGGAGCTCCATGAGATGGACATTTGAATTATGTGAGCCAGATAATTTTACCAAACTTCCCACAACAGATATGGACTGGGTAGGATCATGAACTGCAGGCTTGTCAGAGAAGGAGATCCTAAGGTTCAGATTGTTATAATGAAACAGGCCATTTTCTAACCTCATAAATGTTTCATTTCTCATGGGGGCAAATGAAAACACAGTGTTTGCAAATGTCTAACATGGTGGCCGTATCTCTTAGTCTTTTGATGGACAGAAGATGAGGACTGTATGCATTTAGAAATGTGCTTGATTTTTATTGCTTTCTTTATAACTGGTGTGTTTTTTTGGATAAAGTCTTCCTACACTGAAGGCATTAACAAACTCATAAAGAAGCACATGGGGTTGACTTTAGGTGGAATTTGCTTCATCTGGTAGACAGTCTTGCAGCTCAGAGTCCAGGTCTGATCAGAGATCTTCATGGAGGTGGGGAAGAAACTCTCTCATTTTTAAAAATATATTTTTACTGATTTCAGAGAGGCATAACTGTTTTTTTTCTGGGTAAGTCTTCCTACACTGAAGGCATTAATAAACTCATAAAGAAGCACATGGGGTTGACTTCAGGTGGAATTTGCTTCGTCTGGTAGACAGTCTTGCAGCTCAGAGTCCAGGTCCGATCAGAGATCTTCATGGAGGTGGAGAAGAAACTCTCTCATTTTTAAAAATATATTTTTAAATATATTTCAGAGAGGAAGGGAGAGGGAGAGAGAGATAGAAACATCAGCGATGAGAGAGAATCATTGATTGACTGCCTCCTGCACACCCCACACTGGGGATTGAGCCCATAACCCGAGGGTGTGCCCTGACTGGGAATCAAATCATGACCTCCTGGTTCATAGGTGAATGCTCAACCATTGAGCCACGTTGGCTGGGCAGCCTCTCTTTTGATATGTGTTTGATAAGGAGAATATACATAAGAAAATCTCTTTATAAGATTTTCTTTTATTTTTGGTTATAGAAATTATTATATACTCGTTGTCTATAAAATGTGCTTTAAAGTAATGGTACTATAACTAATATTTCTACCACTTGCCTCTCACTGTTTTGACATGTTTCTGGGACTCTCTACCATCTTTTCCTTAGTGACTAAGGGATCTTTGAACTGTGCATGACCACCCCAATGCAGATAATTTACAAATTTTCATTTGCAGTTTCACAGATTCTCCCTGTTATAATCTCCTATCTTGTCAGAGGCAATTTTGATATCTCCCCTGCCATGGCCATGTTTAATTTTAATTTCTAAATGTTCAAAACTGAGTTCGGTGGATTCTGGTCCAGAGAGAGGACATTGACTCATCTCTGCTAATGTCCACAAGTTCAACTATAACGCTGGAAACAACACAATCTCAGGAGAATTCTAAAGTTGAAAGAGGGAAGCAGAGTGGTCTGAGCCCAGGACTCCAAGAGCCCCACCCAACAGATAAAGGTCAAGGTGTGCTCATTTCTCCCTACAGATACAAGGTCAGCCTGCAGCAAAACAGAGGTGTCAGTGCAGAGCCCTGCTAACACCAAGAACCCAGAAGATGGGATTTCCTTCCCTCTAGACCTGAGGCCGCCTCCTGACCTAGAGGGAGCCAACACAAGCATGTCCCCACAGAATGGAGATCCCCCTTCCCATCCTAGAAACATGGGGCTAGTGGATCCCCTACAACAGGTGCCCAGAACCATAAACTCTCTTCCAGCCCAAAGGCAGAATTCTTCCTACCACCTGCAGCTGGGCAGCCAGCAAGCAACAGATTTAGCCACTTACCCAGGGAAATGCTGCCAATCAGGTAGAACCTGAGTCTTCCCTCCCCTCCTTAAGAGCAAGGGACAGCCAGACAGCAGCCGTGGAGCCCTAATGTCACAGTAAGCCCTGGCCTGGAAAGGGTTCTTTGTCCCAGAAAGCGTGAGACCCCATCCCCATTCAGAGGCCCCGTGCTTCTTGGCCTGGTGGGCTCCTTCTGTACCCTCAGCTAAGATCAGCAGGGATCAGTGGAGTAGCAGTAGTCTCAGACAAGAGGGCCTTAAAAATGTAGGCTTCAAAGGGGAATTATGCTACTCATAATAAGGTCAGAATTGTGTGACTTAAGAAGAACATGGAGGATGGGGGCAGCCCACGTTCACTGCTGCAATGTTAAAAAGAGATAAGCCAGATGCTGAAGGACAAGATAGACCTGGCGATAAGTTGGTGAGCACAAGAATCAAGTTACTTACCAAAGGAATCAATGCTTATAACATGATTGAAATGACAAAATGCTAGAAATGGAAGACTCTATGGATTTTGCTTCATGACTTTGAGGCTCTATTGTTTGGTGCATATATATTTTTGGATCATTGTATGATACAGAGGATCGATCCTTTCTCCAGTATATAAGTTTTCTAGGGCTGGTGGCTTCAAAAAACTGAAGTGTATTCTTTCAAAGTCTGGAAGTTAGTCTGAAATCAAAGTATAGCTGGGGCCATGCTCCTGCTGAAGGTTTTCAGAAAGAATCCTTTCCTGCTTCCCTCCCAGCTTCCCCAGTGGTTGCCAGCAGTACTTCCAGTGGTTCCTAGGAGTTGGAAGTCCTTGACTTGTACATTCATCACTCCAGTCTCTGCCTCTGTGTCACATGGCATTCTTCCTGTATGTCTGTCTGTTGCTTAAATCCCCCTCTTCTTTTTTCCTTACAAGGGCATCATTCATTTTGGATTAGATCCTTGCTGGGGCCATGCTCCCACTGAAGACTTTCAGAAAGAATCCTTTCCCGCTTCCCTCCCAGCTTCCAGTGGTTGCCAGCAGTACTTCCAGTGGTTCCTAGGAGTTGGAAGTCCTTGACTTGTACATTCATCACTCCAGTCTCTGCCTCTGTGTCACATGGCATTCTTCCTGTATGTCTGTCTGTTGCTTAAATCCCCCTCTTCTTTTTTCCTTACAAGGGCATCATTCATTTTGGATTAGATCCTACCTAATCCAGAAAGACCACATCTTAACTTGATTACACCTGCAAAGACCCGTATTCCCAAATAAGGTCACATTCACAGGTACCGGGCATTAGGACTTGAACATATCTTTTTGTGTTGGGGGGGAGGGTGTTCCAATTCAACCCACAATAAGCCTCTAGTAATTTTCTTCTTCCCCTGAATACATTGCATTAGATATTAATATAGCCACTCTTTCTTTATCTCTTGTATTACCAATGTTGCATGGCATACCTCTTCCCATCCTTTAATTTTCAACTAGGTCATTGTATTTGAAACTAATTTCAAATATACTTCTTAGGGGGTGAGCTTACAACAATAAAAGCTTACTCATCACTCACAGGACATTTTGGATGTGGGACAGTTGTAGTATTGCTCCATAGGTCTTTTTCATTGGGTTCCGACTACTAATAGGGACATTTTGTTATTTGAAATAGAGAAAGGCCCAGAACTAGAAACAACAGTGGCTCTCAAAGCTTCTGCTGGGAATAGCACACACCACTGCTATTAATGTTCCATTGGCCAGTGCAAGTCATGTGTCTAAGCAGCAACAAGGGTTCTTTCTCATTCATGTTCATGTTCTTGTTGGCCCCAGATCAGCTGTGGCTCTCCTCCCTATGTCCTCTTCATGCTGGGATACAGGCGGAAGGAGCGGCACTAACTGAAACCTGCAGCAGACCGCTACCTGGCCTTTGGTTTCTGCTTTCAAACTGAAATCAAGTGGAAATAAGGGCTTCAAATCTTTATCCACTGGGCACTAGCATTCATATTTTGGGGATAATTCCAGACTTCTCAAGAAAAGGAGGAAGACAGTTACCCCGTGCAGTGTGTGTATGTACCATGTGAGCAATAGCGTCGTACGCTTTTTTTGTACTCTCTGGGTCTAGAGTAGACTGTTTAAAGCAAAACTTTTCTTTATTGGGGAGCTTTGCTGGATTCTCTGGAGTATCCTTCTCTAGGTATCTCTCTCCTGCTATTCCCTTGATGTAAATACATCTCTGTTTTGGTGAGTGGCTTGATCTTTCGGCAGCGCCACAGGAACCTAGTAATTCATCTCTAGGTTTTTCCTGCAGGGGTCCTATTAACTCTGCAGGCAGCCCTCTTGCACAGAAATGATGATGGCCCAGACTAGCTACCTCACTTGCAGAGCCTTCACCTGCTCAGTGGAAAATACTCTGACTTATTATTTGCCCTCATAAATCCTGGGCTCATGAGGTGAATTTTTGTAGATAGTATATGGTTGGATAATTTTATTGTATGCTTTCCTGCTAATTTCTGTCTTTTGATTGGAATGTTTAAAACCATTGAAGTTATTAATATGTTAGGGCTCAAATGTTCCATTTCATTATTTGTTTTCTATCCTTTATTTCCTTTTTCTCATTCCTTGGTTTCTATTTTTGGGTTTTGTTTTTGTTTTTTGTTTTTGCTTTTTTTATGGATTACATAAACACTTAGGATTCAAAAAAATTTTAGTGTATCACACATTACATTTAAATTAATGGCTGTTACCTTACACATAATATATATCATATCTACTGGTATTGACCTTTTTATGACTCCAAGTGAAGTACTGGAACCATACTACCATTTAGGTACCATTCATTACCCTCTCAACTTAAAGCAAAGCAAAACAAAACAAAACCAATTGTCTTAAGCATTTCTTACATATACACACTTACTACCACATCAGATGGTTTTATATATTTTGTTTTAACCATCATATATGATTTAGGAAATTCATCAGAAGGAAATTTATTGTGTTATATTAATTTCTATTTTTCCTCATTCTAATGGTTTTCTTTCCTTTCTGAAGTTTTGAGTGGTCTGATATTTCATTATTGCTTAGAGAACATCTTATATGTATTTTTTTCAAGGGCCGGTTTGCTACCATCAAGTGCTCTTAGTTTTTGCTGTTTTTAGAGAATACCTTTATTTCCCCTTCATTCTTGAAAGGTATTTTCACTGAATATTGACTTAATGGTTCACATTTCTTTTCTTTTTTCTAATACTTAAAAAATGTTGTGCCAATTCCAGACTCCATCATTTTGGATAAGAAATCTGCTGTCTTTCAAATTGGTATTCTATAAATATGTCAATTCTCTGGCTGCTATTTTTTTTTCTTTGCTTTCAGTTTTCAGAACTTTGATTAGGATGTGTATTGTCATGAACTTCTATGGGTTCATCTAATTTGAGGTTGGCTCAGATTTTTTAAAATATTGTTTTATGTCTTTCATCTTTCACATTTGGAAAGTTTTCATTTATTATTACTTTGAAACTCTTTTAGCTTCGCTCTCTTTTCATCTCCTTTTGGGACTCTGATAATGTGATTGTTGGGCCTTCAGTTATATTCTCTCTGGTTTCTAAGACTCTCTTCATTTTTTTTTCTATTTTTTGTTGTTGTTATTTGTTTAGATGGACAAATGCTTTTGCTTGCTCATTAAGTTCAGTGATTCTGTCCTTTGTCATCTTCATGCTGCTATTGACCTCATCCAGTGTTTTATTTTTGTTTTTGTATTTTTTCAGCTTTATAATTGCCATTTGGTTCTTTCTTATAACTTCTACTTTGCTTCTATAATTTCTATTTTTCATTTATTTCAAAAGAATTTGAAATTACATGTTAAAGCATTTTTATGATGACTACTTTAAAACTCTTGTCAGATAATCCCAACATCTGATTTAACTTTGTATTGGGAATCTGTTGATTATCTTTTTTAATTCAGTTTGTGATTTTTCTTGGTTCTTTGTGTACCAGATGAATTTTGATTGTATCCTGAATTTTCTGTTTATTATATCAGGAGTCTCTGAGACCTATTCAAGTCCTTCACTTTAATAGGCAGTCACCTGTCTAGGCTAACTGGAAGGTCCTCAGTAATTTTGTGGGCTGTGGCTCCAATGACAATTTAAATTCAAAGTCCTTGTGATGTTATTTGGTCTGTTTGGTTTGTCTGGTGCTACTGGTGCTCCACTGATACCTGCTGATGCTGGCTATAGGTGTAGAAGGAGACCCCCCACACCAGGAACATGGACTGATTAATGGGGAAGGGGTCTGAGATCCTCAGGGTGACCAGGAAAAGGCGGAGGTAGAATGTCAATCACTCACTTCAGATCACTTCCTTAAATCTCCTTGGAGCCAAGTGGGGTTAGAGGCTTAAATGGCTGCTAGATCCTGTAGATGTTACCCTGGTAGGGAGTGAAAGATCAGCTTCCTGCTCAGTCCTGTTGACACTAACCCAGGGGAATTTGAGTACCGTAGGACAGAAAGGAGTGTGAAAGTACAAATCCCCTTTGGCCGACTGAAAATGTAGAGATAGAGAAGGAGAAAGGGATGTGGTTTTCTATTGGTGTTTGCCTACAGTAGAGGACCTATTATCAAAAAAGATTTTTGTTGTTAGGCTACCCTTTTCCTGGTTCATTGGCCAAAAGAAATAGAATTTTCCTGGAATTCTTTTTGTGCTGATAGTGGTTCTGGATTGGAGGCTTCTACAGCACCCTGTTGAAAATATATGGAGGGAAACAAGAAAATCCAGGGAACTCCCTGCCATGTTATTCTTCAAGTCCCGAGCTTCCTCTATATCTTCCTTCCTCTTTTTACCTTTCAGAATCTCCACATGCTTATTTTTGTGCTGTGGCCAAAGTTTTTTAGTTGTAAGATGGAGGGCCTGGTAGGAGCATGACTATTGAGTCTTGGACGGACTGGTAGTCACCCTGAGCTTATTTTGGGAGTCCTGGTTTACTTTTGATAATTTCCTGTTCTGATATCCTATTGACATGTCATTCCATTAGGTAAGCCATACGATGGAACCTAACTCTGGAAAGTTTTGTAATTCTGTCAAATCTATAATTGAATGGGGGATTGGTATGGGGAAATTATTTGTCCAACCATCTTTATGTTGGTAAAATACATGCTTCCTTTTTGTAAAGTGCCAATTGAAGATGAGATTTCATAAGCCAAGGTAAACAAAATTCCAACCACAGAATGAAAAGCTCATGCAAACTGAGATTATAATAGTTTTATGGACAATTTGAAGCTGGCAAAATGCTAGAATGAAGATTAATAGGAAACAGGAACTTTAGGCTTTGTGACTTCACTCAACTCACATTTTGTTGAGTTGAGTAAAGGAAAAAATTTACATTTTTCCCTTTGGTATTAATTTGTCTAACTGAATACAGCAGTTCCAAGACATTTAAGGACATAGCAAGAACAAGAGAGACATTTACAAATAATCCATCTTATTAAACTTTGCAGTGCTTAGACACACATGCAAAATAGTGAAATACCTGAGAACATAGAGCTAGTAACCTTAATCTAGCTACTAACTCCTTTTAGGAGTCAATAGTCAATAGTCAATAGCCTTTTCTAGATTGAGTGCTGTTAATCTCATAAGAATTCCCCTTGGTGTGAGAAACAGGCAGTAGTAGCCCACATATTTCTCTCCATTAAAGAAAAAGAAGATAATAATGTTGTAACAAAATGATGCACATTAGGTTTGTTGAGAACTTTCTCACCTGCTTCCACTTTTCAGCAAGTTTTTCCATTAAGTTATTTAGTGACATTCTGCTTAGGTTAGATTTAGCACAATCTAGAAAGATAAAGTTCTAACATAGCCTGCTACTTTAAAGAGAATGATTAAGCATGAATAACCTGGACATCATAATTTAAACCAAACTCAAGCTTTCACTGGGAACCGTAGGTATAACATCACCTCTGCTTAAAATTTTATTTTCCACATTATTTTTATATGTTTAAAAGGATGCTAACCTTATATTCACTATTGGTAGCATTCAAAGTCTATTAAACTTTAAAACCTAATACAGGCAGGTGATTAATAACATTTTTGCAACATTATCAATATGGCTTTAATATTTTAGCATCTAATCAAGATATTTAACGTGTTTACAATAGAATACTATGCAGCCATTAAAAGCAGGAACTCTTACCCTTTTGTAATAGCATGATGAACCTGGAGATTATTATGCTAAGTGGAAGAGCAAGGCAGAGAAAGACAAATATCATATGATCTCATTTATATGTAGAATCTAATGAACAAAATAAATTGATGAACAAAATAGAAACAGAGGTATGGACACATGGAACAGACTGACAGCTGTCAGAGGGAAGAGGGAAGGTAGAGAATTAAAGAAGGTGAAGGGATTAACCAAAGAACATATATGCATAACTGCATAACCCATAGACACAGACAACAGTGGGGTGATGACCAGAGGGAAGGGGTGGGAGTGGTGGGGCTGGGTGGAGGTGGGTAAATGGAAGGGAATGGGGACATCTGTAATAATGTCTTTACATTTCTAGTGTGTGGTTTCTATACCTAGGATGTAAGTTCCACGAGAGTAGCAATAGCATTTATCTTTTGCTGCCCTATCACTGTACACCAACATATATGAGAACCTCAGTAATAGTTGTTGAATGAATGAATAAATAAATTTACCAATGTATTTTATACACCATTCAATAGATTAGGATAATGAGACTCTCAGAAGTGTAAAGTGGACATCCTGCTGGCTTTTGTCATTATTAAAAGGGGTTATGTCAGAGCCCCCCGCCCCCCAAAAAAAGGAGGCTGTAGTACATTAAAGATGAATGTGTTTTTCATAGGTTAGGTTGCTTACATATAAGTGCTGACTAATGAGCTTCTTCATATTTGAGTTAAATATTTGCCTTATCCCACTTTTATTGTCACGTTTAAATTATTGTCCCTCTTAACGTTGTCAAAACTGTAAATTTTTAACTTTGCCATCATCTTATTCTATTTTCTATATAATCCTCATTTCAGCAAGCTATAGACTTTCAGGTCATGTGCTTATAGTTCTTGAAGATTTTTAACCCCTAAGTTATTCTTTCTAACACAAAAGCAGTCATCAGGACTGTTGGTTTCAGAATCCATATAGATGGTGACTCAGATATTCTAGCTTCTCAGCTCCTCCAGTGATTCTGTTTCTACTCTTAATATGCCACTGACACCCATATCTAGTACGGGTCTTGTCAATACCTCCCATTATCTTAAGTTCCATTATTTTACTTGTCATCTACCTGTTAAACCATTCTAGTACATGATGCCTTACAAATCCCCATTCTGACAATTCTTTGATCTCACTAGGATCTAAAATTCATTGATCTTTCTTTCACTTTAACCCACTTTCCTAATGTCTTATCCTCCTTTCATACCAGCTAAAATGCAATAATCCATCATTATAATTCCTCATTTTTATCATCTGTTATCCCCTTGCTTTTCTTTCCCATCTTCATACACCTTTGATAAAACTCTAAGCCTCGTCATATCCAACTCACTCCATGCCTGCACCAGGGCATCTGAATATGGCAGGGTAAAAACATACAGTCAACAACTTTAGGTGGGCCTTACTAACTAGAAATCATATTAAATTTATTCAGATTAATATTTTCACCTTTTTCTCTTTCTTCAAATTCTCAGTCACTCAGTCTCAGATGATGACTTTTTTTATTGTACCAAGAAAACTTCCTATTGCTTCAAACATTATAGCTATCAATCTACCTACACATTTATCCATCTTCCCACCTTGCCTTCTTGTTACTATAAATGAATGGCCTTCTGCTTCTGTACTAGATCCTATCCCTTCTCACAAACTCAATAAAATAATTCCAATTTTCCCCACTAATATGTTAAGACCATCCTAAAAGACAAACCCTCCCTTGACTTTATATCTGAATACAGGTGCACATATATACTTTCCCTTCTATGCTCTTTTCTATTTACTTCTTAATCTTAAAAGCTCACTAGTTATCTTCCAGGAACTTAGATATATATCAGGTACTTAGAAAAAAATTAATATCTGTTTTTTTATAATTTTCCTCAGAGTTTATAATCTAGTTGCAGGGAAAAGATGGATGTAGATGAAGCAATTGAAGGACATAGGAGTTCTTCTTCATCATTCTCCTGTGTAGTCTTTACTTCAACTACAGTGCATCAAGCAAACTATAAGCTTCATCAAGTTGAAAGCAAGAGTCAGGTAAAATGTCCTGGTGGGAGAACAAAATCATCACAAAGCATGTTGCCCCACCAAAGTCTTGTCAGAATATTATTAGTGAGGAGCAGATTTTTAGTTAGAAGGGACTATAGTACAGAGGCAAGAAACTAGCTAATCAAGGGAAAGAGTACATTTATTTAAAATCTATGCTTCTGGGGGTATATGATAAATATATGTATAAAATCTAAAATTTGAAAACCTAGATGGCAGTGTAGATAAACGCTGATACTCGCTGCCTCCCACAACCATATCAAGATTAAAACTAAAAGACAGAGCAACCATCATTCAGAACTTCCTGAAATCTGGCTGAATAGAAGTCCTACAGCTAGAGAAGTAAAGAAGAAAGTACATCAAGACTGGTAGGAGGGGCAGAGGCTCAGAACAGGCTGGTCCTACATCTATGTGTGACATTTTTTTAATTGGGAGGGATATCTCTGCTGCAGAAGCCTTCTCTGAGAAGCAAGGGGTCCCAGCCCCACACCAGACTCCTAGCCCAGGGTTCCAGAGCTGGGAAGAGATGTCTCAGCAACTTTTGGCTGTAAAATCCAGTAGGGATTGTGTCTGAATGACAGGGAGGGTGCTAGAGGCCCAGGCAGTCCATCTTAAAGGGCTGGCACAATAACTTACATGGTCCCGCACCCTCTGAGCTCCAGCACTGGGTAGCAGTTTTGGGGGAACTGGGGACATATGGGGAGGAAATGGATTATCTGGCATCAGGGCAGGAACTTGAGGGCAGCTTTCTCCCAGATGGAGGTGCTCACAGGGGTCATTGTTCCTGTGCTGAGACCTCTCCTGCCACAGAGCTGACTGGCAACCATATCTGAATGTCCATCAGCCTGGATCACACTTTTTGCTCCATTCTGGTGATTCCCTGAGACCCTGCAGCCCCACCCAAGCAGTTTGCAGCAGCTTTTCCATATGAATGGCCTGTCCTGACTGAGGCTTCAGAGTTTCCTAAAATCTCTCAAACAAGCAGCATCTGGACTCAGTGTGCCTCATACCTATCAATAAGAGACCCAAGACCCAGCACTATCACCTGCCTGTCTTGCTTCACAGATTGGCCTCGCCTGGGCACTTCCAAGCCCAATACAAATAGCAGCCATCTGCAAATCACTCAGCAGCACCTCCAAGGAGGCCCCAGAGCCAGTGCAAATGGTGGACAGCTTGAGACCATACCAGATTACAACTCTACACATCCACAAGTGACACACTCAAGGGGAAAACTCAGTGAGCACCAAAGCCCCACTGAAGCAAGTCCTGCACAGCAGCTCTTCCACTTGCAGCTGGTCCTCACAGCCAATTGGTCTGGAGGTCAACTCTTCCCAGAGATGCCAACAGCAATCGAGACTCAACTACAACAAGACTGTGCACAGAGCCCACACAGGGGCACACCTAGAATGCCCAGCTTAGGTGACTGGGAAGGCTGAGCCACTAAGCCCTACAAGACACCTACTACACAAGGTCACTCTCCTAATTCCAGGAGACATAGCAGCTCTACCTAATATATAGAAGCAAACCCAGGGAAGTAGCCAAATTATGGAGACAAAGAAACATGTCACCAATGAAAGAACAGAAGAAAGAACAACTGAGATTGAATAAGGCAATGCTTTGTCTTCTATCACCTACTTTCGTTATGCAAACAACCATCATTTTTGCAGTCTACTCAGTGCCACATTTTTAACATTTTTGTGGGTTTTTTGTTGTTGAAGATTTTGATTTTTAATATGGCCCACAACCATAGTGTTAAAGTGCTGTCTAGGGTCCCTAAAAGGACAGCTGTGAAGTGCCTTGTGGAGAAAAAACATGTATTAGGTAAGCTTTGTTTGTGCATGAGTTATAGTGCTGTGGGCCAGGAGTTTAATGTTAATGAGTCAATAATATATATTCAATAAGTTGTCTAAACAGAAACACATAAAAGTTATATGTTAATTGGTTGACAAAATATTGTGACCAGAGTCTCAAAGAACCCTAATCCTGTATTTTCCCTAGAAGCAAGGGTTCTGTATTCATTATTTTAGTGTTCACCATGTTTTTATACAACACAACTACTGCAAATAACAAAAACAATATTATATATATATACACACACACACACACACACACACACACACACACACTCACACACACACACACACACACACCAGAGGCCCCGTGCACGAATTCATGCATGGGTGGGGGGTCCCTTGTCCTGGCTGGCGATCAGACCAATCAGGGCCATCTCACCCAGTCCCCATCGGGGCCAATTGGAGCTGGCTGGCTGGAGGAGGGACTTCGGGAGGTTGGCGGGCCATGGGAGGTTGGCTGTGGGAGAGCACTGTCCACCAGGGGGCAGCTCCTGCATTGAGCATCATAGCTACCAGCCGGTCAGCCGGTTGGCCGGTCATAAAGGCCTCTTAGGCTTTTATGTATGTAGATAATATATGTAATATATATTTAAAATTCAGGTTTATAATAAATTGTTTTGCTGTACACTGTGTTCAGCACGTGGGGTCACAATGAGGTGGGTCACTTTCAGAACTTAGTCTGATGCTTAGCAGTGTCTTTACTTGCCCATAAAAGTGGTTGTGTGGTAAGTTATAACTAGAAAGAATGATCACTTTCTTGATCTATTTTAGGTTTCTTCATTGACTAATACTTTAGATAACTGATTAGTGCAGTTGTTGATGTCTGTAAGCAAAGCACAGATTATAGCTGGAATCTGTATGTTTATTTCTCAGTCTTTTAAATAGACCTGAACTTTACTCCAAGAGGATGCATAAAAATTAGTCTTATACAAGTGCCCACATCTCAAGTGTTTCCCTGGATGTCTTAACTCTGCTGAGAATTCATGCTCTCCATCTGCCTCCTGGACTCTTTGATCACACAATTTTGACTTCTGTTGCCATGGTCCACTCAGATGTTTCCCTTGAGTCTTCTGTCCCCTTGGAAATTTTGCTCTGGATTGATAGTCCTACTGCACCACTTTTCACTGGTGATGCCCTTTAGTGTTCCTCCACCCAGATTTTTGGGTGAGGGATCTATGTGCTCCCAGACCCTGCCCTTCAGTTCCCTCCTGATCTCCTAAAAAATCACCATATTGCATTAATTACCAATGCTTAAATATCATTCTAAAAATTCTTTCAGTCATTTAAATGGCTAACCACGTAGCATTTTTGATGAGCATTTTCTCTTAGTCATTTGATTTCAAAATTAGGAAAGGAGTCATCACAGTGAGGATTCAACATTACATCTGTTCTTCATGTAACCTTTATCACCAGAGATGTATTATATACCTGTATGGCTGAGAAAAATATGTCAAGGCTTTTCCTGTAAACACTTGTCTCTCACAGGTGGAAGTATGAACAATAAATCAAGTTTTTGGAAAGAGTTGGACCTGTGTTTACACCAAATGTATAATTACTAGTATAGAAGCACTTCAAGTGCATTCCTTACTTAAGTGTATTTTACTCCCACTTATTTTCTGCCAAATAGAAGTTTCAGTTGCTAAAGGAATGATGCTAACAACGCTCATGAACTCACATACTATGACAAGGTGAATCATAAGTAGTCACATGTTTTATGGAACAGAGTTTTCCCAGAAAAATATGCTTTACCTTCATTTTATCAGAAGGTAAGAACACACCAGTGTTCTAATTATGCTCAGCTCTGCATCATGTGCAGATCCTTCCAAGGCCCTGGGCTTGCCCAGAGCCTTAGTGAGGAAAGACAAGTGACCATTCCATGGCTACATGCAGTACCAGGTTCTCTGAGTGCATGATCTGTTTATACAGAGAGAATTTTGACCTTTTAATTATAAGGATTCTAGCAAAGAACTGAGACATTGTACAGCAAATAGTGTAGACCTCTAATGTCTTGTGTGATATAGAGTGGCTTCCACAAGTTCTCAAGTTCCAACTCCTGCAGCATCTTTCCGGGAAAAGCTTATTTACTAAAATGACTTTATTTGCCATTCTTTTTGCAGGTTGTCACCCTAATTTTTCCTTCCTGCATGTCATGTACCTGAACAATTGAAATCTTTAGTGGTGGTACTAAAGCATTCAATTTATAAGTAACTAGAGGCCTGGCGCACAAAATTCATGCACGGGGTGGGGGCATCCACTCAGCCCACCCTGCACCCTCTCCAATCTGGGACCCCTCAGGGGATGTCCAACTGCAGGTAGTCAGACATCCCTCTCACAATCCGGGACCACTGGCTCCTAACTGCTCACCTGCCTGCCTGCCTGATTGCCCCCCTGCTGGCCTGGTCACCCCCAACTGCCCCCCTGCCAGCCTGTTCGCCCCCACTGACCTGGTCACCCCTAACTGGCCCCCCAACAGCCTGGTCGCCCCTTACTGCTCCCACTGCCAGCCTGGTTGACCCCAACTCCCCCTCCCCACACTGGCCTGTTCACCCCTAACTGCCCCCCCGCCGGCCTGGTCACTCCTTACTGCCCCCAATGCTGGCCTGGTCACTCCCAACTGCCCCCCCTTATGGGCCTGGTCGCCCCACACAGCCTGCTGCTCGGTCGTTTGGTCATCCCTCACTGACGCCCCTGCGGGCCTGGTCGCCCCACGCAGCCTGCTGCTCAGTCGTTTGGTCATCCCTCACTGCCCCCCCTTATGGGCCTGGTCGCCCCACACAGCCTGCTGCTCGGTCGTTTGGTCATCCCTCACTGACGCCCCTGCGGGCCTGGTCGCCCCACGCAGCCTGCTGCTCAGTCGTTTGGTCATCCCTCACTGCCCCCCCTTATGGGCCTGGTCGCCCCACACAGCCTGCTGCTCGGTCGTTTGGTCATCCCTCACTGACCCCCCTGTCGGCCTTGTGGCCCCACGCGGCCTGCTGTTCAGTCATTTGGTCGTTCCTCACTAATACCCCTGCTGGCCTGGTCCCCTCACATAGCCTGTTCAGTCATCCGTTCAGTTGCGATGGCCGCTTAGCCTTTTACATATATAGATATGCTCAGTCGTTTGGTCACCCCTCACTAACCCCCCAGCTGGCCTGGTCACCCCATGCAGCCTGTTTGGTTGTCCGTTCGGTTGCGATGGTCGTTTAGGCTTTTATATATGTAGATGTTTGTTATTGAAATAGAAAAGATTCCGCTACCCTTCCTGAAGGTGAGTACAATTGATTTTATATCATCCAGAATATAGATCACCAGAGACATAAAAATAATGTTACTAAATAGCATCTCATTAAAAATAGTAATAATGATAATACTTTTTATTGTATGCAAGTCACTTTATATACATCTCTAATTCTTAAAACTCTGCAAAATAGTTACTTTTATGCTTATTATACAAATATGGAAACAATATTTAAGGGAGATTTAATAGTTTGATAGCTAATGAGTGTTTACAACTGGAATTCAAATGCATGCATTTCTAACTCAACTTTCCACTATCCAACACCCAAATTAGCTCCTTCATTTCCTTTTTCTTCTTCCATTCCCTCTTTTCCATCAAATCAATCAACATTCTTTTTACTAAATTGTTAATGTGATCCAAACACCGTGACACACTCTTGAGATAAAAACAATGAATACAACTTCATGCTATCTCTCTACAAATTTCTACTCCAATAGAGGGCACAGACATGAAATATAATAATTTCATTAAAATATGCAATTTTAAAAAGATAAGTATAAAGTACAGTGGTGGCCAAAGAGGGTCCAAGTTGTATAAAATATGACCTTGAGAAGGATGCCAATGGGAATGCCTGCCAGAAGTACTAAAATGTGCACAGGTTGAAGCGAGGGACAGAGTGGGAGGAAGTCCGAAAACAAAGCCTAGGTGCAGAGTGCTAGGAGGGGACAGCAGTGGGTCAGGCAGACATATGGTAACTGAGAGCCGGGCCCCAGAATCCAATGGGCTGGGTATGCCCTCCTGCAGGTGTGACTGAAGGCAAGGCATTTCCTCCTTGTATTTCAATTTTCTCATCTTTAAAAAAATGGGTGTATAAATAATGGTGCCTTCTCTCACTTAACAAAGATTAAGTGAGATAATATTTGTAACTCAGTTAGAAGAGTGCCAGGCACATAGCGTTTTATATAGTGAGCTTTGGATAAAAACAGTCTTGGCTATGCATGCGGAAGACAAGTTTTAGAGGTTTTGAGGGCTGGGCAAATGTGCTTAGACTTGGACTTGGATGAAAGGGAAGCCATTGAAAGACTGTATCCAGTGGAGTAATGGGATTAGCTTTGCTTTTTAGAAGATCGCTCTGGTGGCTGTGTGGAGGGTCCTTGGAAGGTGGAGATGTGAGCTGCAGGGAGGTGTTTCAGGCCAGCCATTCCCAGTCCCCACTTGGGAACAGTACATGCCGCATTGTTTAATTGATGTTCTCCTCCTTTTGTAAACGCCTACGTTTCCCAAAATGGCCAGTTTAAAGGAACGGCAATCATTTGGATATGTAAACTTAAGTAGAGTCTCATTACCACAGTCATATCTCATACTAATGTGGTTTTAATTATTTCTCTGAAACTTTAGAAAAGAAACCTTACCATAAAACATAATTTGCTCTATAAGAAACCTCTCAAGGACTTTTGAGTTTAGCAGAGATTTCAATTGCACCCACATTGTGAAGCTGGAAAATTCTGTTTATAAAATCTTCTCTTTTATAGTGATAAATTTCAATGAGAAACTATATTAGGGAATACAGTTTTGTTTCTTAAGTTAATTACTCTCATATTAGGTTCTTAAGTAAACTATTCTCAAGTTAGATATCTGGCTCTTGTGTGTCTGTAAGCCACGAGTTGCTCTACATTTTACCTTTGAATAGGGACCACTTGAGTAACAGTTTGGCATTACTTACAAAAACTCAGAAATGTCTTTCTTTGGCATATGTACCCCCGAGAAATGCATACATGCGGCACTAAGAGATCTGTTCAAGAATATTCATAGCAACATTATTCATAGTGGCTCCCAATTGGAAATGACTCAAATGTCCATTAGCGCAAAATGGATGTGTATTTCATGGCACATGCATGCAATGAGTTCTAAAAAGCATTCAATAAAATGAACAAGAGGTACATTCAGCAGTAGGATGATTCACAAACTTAATGTCAAAATAAAGGAGCCAAACAAAAGAGGACATATACAGTATGATGTTATTTAAATAAAGTTTTAAAGAAGCAAATAAACTGGTGTTATAAATCTGCATTGTGGTTACTTTCCTTGAGAAGGGAGTTAATAATGATTGGGAAAAATATAATGGGTGTTTCTGGGCTCCTAGCATTGTACTGGTTCTTGATTTAGGTAGTGGTTGCATAGATTTTCACTTTGCTGTTCTGTCTCCTTCTCTCTCTCTCTTTCTTATTCTCTCTCTCTCTCTTTCTCTCTCTCTCTTTCTTTCTTCTATCCCCAGCTTCATTTTCATCTTCACCTTCACATTCATATCTGTATCTATATCTATCTGTGTTTTCAGTTATCTGAGCTTCATTTCAACATGTTAAAAATAATATTCTAGTGTTTCATGCATATGTTAAGGTCATAAAGATAAAACCTGTATATAAAATGTTAGACTTATAAGTTTAGAAAAATAATCATAATTATTGAGTTAAAAGAATATTTTAACATCATAGTGTAATATGAATTTTGTTCTAGAATTGGTCATAATGTTCTATAATTATACTAGAATTTTAGACTTATAATAATAGAGTATTAACTCCCACCTCTTTTATTTCTTAGCCAACATTCCTTAAATAGAAAGTAAACATAGTTAACTGCTAGTGAATTAAATTTTAAGTAAACAGACTTGGAAAAATTTCAGTGTTCAGAGCTGAGTCATACTGAACACTTTCAATGTATGAAAGTCTTAAATGACATGTTAATATAGATGTCTATGATGCATACAATGTGATAACAAGGTCAATGTTTTGTGCTGCTCAAGTAGTGATTATATCAATGATGCATGCTTATCAGCAAGTTTTGGTTTAGCCTATGAGGTTGTAGTTGAGGCCAAGTTAGTCATATCTAGAAAAGGATATGCTTTTTGTGTGCCCAGTTTTACACACAGACACACACACACACACACACACACACACACACACACGAATATAATCTCCAAATAAATGCACACATGGTTTAAACATGAACATCTGTCGAAACATGCAAAATTTTAGGCTATGGAATACATAATAAACCCATAGTTTCTATCCAATTCATGTTTGAAAAAATGTAGGCTTCGCTATAAAGAGCATTTGTCTCCTAATCTGATTTTGTTTGAGACTTCTCAGAGCTCCATGTCCTAGATCGACTATCCTTGGGATCTTCAGTTTTTTTATAGCTATTCTGATGGTGGTTAATAGTATGTCATTGAGTGGTTAGGATTTTTTGTTTTGTGTTTTTTACTTTTAAAATATTCATTATGGATTTTTTTAAACATACACAAAAGTAGAGAGGATAGTATAATGAACCCGATTTTCCCAACATGTAGCTTTAACAATGTTTAATACATTGCAGATTGTATGTCTTGCATGTCCCCCTTACTTGCCTCTCCTTCTTCCGCTGTGCAGGTTATTGGAAGTGTATCCCAGACATCAGAAATGGCACCCTTTAGTTATGGTGTACAAGTACTATATATGTGCTGGAGGGTATGTTTTTGTTATATTTCTTAAGCAATCAAATTTTCTTTAAAAAATCTCCAATGTAAACAATTTCATATCTATACTCATTTACAGAAAAAATAAATTATAAAACTTTAGACACCTTTAAAAATATTGGGTTCTTAATTTTTTCATATTAATAAAAAATATTTTTAAAATTTTGCTTGGTAACTTGAGTGCTGAATTCAGAATGTTACTTGTAATGCCATAATGTCATTTGTAATGGAATTTGTATATATCACATATAGCTGATATATTTTTTTTAATATATTTTATTGAGTTTTTACAGAGAGGAAAGGAGAGAGATAGAGAGCTAGAAACATCGACGAGAGAGAAACATCGATCAGCTGCCTCCTGCACACTCCCCACTGGGGATGTGCCCGCAACCAAGGTACATGCCCTTGACCGGAATCGAACCCGGGACCCTTCAGTCCGCAGGCCGACGCTCCATCCACTGAGCCAAACCGGTTTCGGCTAGCTGATATATTTTTAAAGTTTACTTTTCCCCCTAGTATAAAGGTAAAAAAGTAAACTTATAGCATGGAAATAACATGGCTCCCTTTGAAAATATCCAGTGTTAAATATTTATTATGTTTATTTTCATTTTTATGTGAATATATTTTATATAGTTAAGTTCACACCTGGTGTTCTAATATTTTTCAAAACTTTAATAATATGCAACTTTTTTTGAATAAAAATGTGAGCAACCCATGGTTTGCCAACCCACTAGGTACCAGGAACGCAATGACTTGGAAAAAAACAAATTTGAGAGCTATTTGCTTAAAACTAAATTTTTATTCTATAAATTTATCTTTCAATTTAAAATGTAAATATGACAGGAAAGTTTTTATAACTGGTAAAATATTTTTTTTTAGATTATAACCAAAAGTGAAATACATTAAAGTGTTCCAGAACTCACAGTTCCTAGGGATCAACAAAGCCCATTTCAAAAAACAGTAAACTACCCAATTGATCATTCATAATCACAGATAATTAAAGTTTTTTTCAACCTTGAATTTAACCTTCTTCTCAAGTAAACTCTTACCAGAAGGATAACACTTAGCAAAGTGAAGCAGTCAAATGAACCTGACCTGGCCTGGGGGTAAGGGGAGAGTCAAGAAGGATTTCTAGGTGGTGAGAGCTGCTCTGGGGTGTGGAGGTGAATCGGGCTGGTTTGCTGGAGAGCCAGATAGAAGATGTACAGAGAAGAGACGTCTGTGCACATTGGCAGTCAGCACAGAGAGCGGTAAGTGGGTTGAAGGGGAGGAATCCTGCAGTTTTCTCTAAGCAAATGAGAGCTGTTGAGGAGCATTAAGAAAAATTTAGTGGCACCATTAAAGTCAGCATTTGCCTCTGTGTAGTAGACATTAGGAAGCCTTTCCCAGGTCAGAAAGATCTCTTAGCAGCTGTGATGGTGGTACCCCTCTTCCTGTTGTTTTTTTGTTTGTTTGTTTTGTTTCTTCTTTTCAGTCAGACAAGTCTTAGGGCTCCCTAAGCCCAGCTGGCTGTTCTCTGTTCAGGCATTACCACAGGTGCACAACTTACACAAGGGGAGGTCTGCATGGGGTGGGGGCGGGCAAAGGAGGCAGCTGCTCTCTGGCCTTCTCTCAGGTGGTTGGATTGGCCCGGGGAAGGCAGAGCAGCGTGTCCAGCCCTTTCTGTGAACACACGTTCCCTTTTGGTAAAGATCACAGCTTCACACCCAGCCAGATGCTGCTGTGGCCTCTGGGAGCCCCGCTCTCTTCTGCCCGTCACGGGACCCCAAGAGCTTTACTTTTGGTCGTTTCTTTAAGAGAAACAAACATTGTTTATGAGATATACCTACAAAATTATAACATTGCACATGCTTTTACAAGTCAAACATGCAAACCAGAAGAGAGGAAAGTGCCTGGGTGTACCTGGGTCTAGTGAGGAAAGGAAAAAAGGGGAGATGCTGGCACTGAACAACCAGCCTCTCTCCACAGGGCTCACAATGGCAGGAAGAAGGAAGTTCTGGCCAGAATTCCCATGTCTCCCAAGGTCCTCAAGCAAGTGGGGCTCTAGCTCTGCTACTTCTGTCTGTCCTAGCTCTAATGACCTGGCAATTGGTTTAGTCTGTGCTCCGTTTTCCCCTCTGTGTAATGGAAATAATAACAGCTCCATATCTTAGGATTCTCATGAGGATAAAACAGATTGTTGTGTTGAAGTGTTTTGAACAGTGTTTGATAATCAATGCATTTATTCTTTATTATTATGTAGCCACTGGACACATATGTGTTGGATAAGTATTTGATGAATAGGTGAATAACTGAGTAAATGATACAAACATGGTGTCAAGTTACAGTTTGCATATGGCTTAGTTATGGTCCATAACTGCTCAGGCTGGCACACCTTATCACTACATGGCATATAGACAGACACGCACTCTCACCTACATGCACACCACACATGCAATTACACCACACACAGACTCACAAACAATACACACACTCTCTCTCACACACATCCTGCTCGAAGCAATTAGATTACTAATCTAGTGGATAATTGAGCGTTCTGCCTCTTTCTGACTACTGGTATTTGCTGCCCTGTGCCTTTGTTCCTAAGTTGAGTTCATGATGGGGATGCTTCCAGCATTATTTCTTCACTATGAAAAGTGCTGGTACAGACCACATACAGTACTCACGCAAGGTTGAGTTGGAGAGTCCTGAGGATTGTAGAGATTGGTTTCAGTCACATAGACCTGGAATGTGCGCATCTGGGGCAGGATAGAGTACGATTTGATTATCATACACACAACTTGTGGTTGAATAAATTGAGATCTGTCTGTGTTGAATGTCCTGCTGGCATTGGGTTGCTGATGTGCCCTGCTTCCCAGCCACGGTCCCTTAAGGTAAGATGCTTGTGAGTCAATATACAGGTAAACACTCAGGAAAGCAGGTGTTTGGCATGTAAACTCAGAAAAAGAAAAGCTACCAATGGTCCTAAGGACAGTGACTATGTGCCTGGGTTGAGGGGAGTGAGCAGGGAGGGGGCCAGGGTGGAGCTTTCCCCTTGGAGGCAGGTTACTATTGTACTTCTAAATGAAGCAGATGGCTGCATTTGGGAATGCCACATGTAGGGCTGAAGAATGAGCAGTTTACTTTATGCAACTAGATTACCACATCATGTATAGTTAGGCCCTTGATCATTTCTGGGCTTTGGGATCCAGCAAGTGAGTTCTCCTATCACTGGTGCTGGAGACAGGCTCCTTCATCTCTCATGGGAACAAAAATCTAGTTTGAACACCGAATTTCTGATTGTATTCAAGGTTGTTTGCCTTTGGAGACTTTAAAAAGACTCTCTGTCAGATTATCTGGGTAATTTGATGTAAAAATGATGTAACTAGAATCAGTAGGGTGGCTTCATTCTCTCCATGAGTAGCTCTCCTAGAGGGAGTGAAAGAAGAACCTGGAAACAAGACAGTCATTGTCAGCAGGGCCCCCTTCAGGGCCCTCTGGGACCACACAGTGGGAGGGGACTGTGGTCACAGGATGGTAATTGCATTGGTTCCACTTGCTGGTCACAGTGGCACATGCTGGTTACTCATGCTCCAGCCCGCAGACCCTGGAAGTTCCTACTCCTTTTCTCCATACCCATCCCAGCACTTGTTATCTCATCTCTTTGAAAATGGTCATTCTAACAGTGGGATTAGAAATTGGTACTATGGGAGAGACCAAGATGACGGCATAGGTAAACACCGGAGATTGCTGCCGCAAACAACCACTTCAAAAATACAACTAAAAGACGGAACGGACATCACCCAGAACCACAGGAAAGCTGGCTGAGGAGAGACTCTTCAACTAGAAGGAAAGACAACAGCATACCGAGGCTCAGAGGAGGCGCAGTGTGGAAAATATAAAGGTGCGG
>NW_005368860.1:812958-829009 GCF_000412655.1 Myotis brandtii
ATGGGGGGGAAAAAAAGAGGAACAAATGTAATCTGAACAATAAAGATTTAATTAAAAAAATAATAAAATAAAAAAAAAGAAATTGGTACTATGAAAAACAATATAAAAACACTAACTCAAAAAGATATCTGAACATTTATAGTAGCATTATTTACAATAGCCAAGACATGAAAACAAAGTAAGTGTTCATCAATTGTTGAATAGATAAGGAAAATGTAATGTGTTTATATATATATATATATGTGTGTGTGTGTGTGTGTGTGTGTGTGTGCAATGTCATTCAACCATAAAAAAAGGAAATAATACCATTTGAAACATCATAGATGGACCTTGAAGGCATTATGCTAAGTGAAATAAAGCAGACAGAGAAAGACAAATACTGTACTTACATGTGGAATCTAAAAAACAAAACAAAACAAAAAACAAAAACCTAATAGAAAAAGAGATGAGACTGGGGACACCAGAGATAGCGGATGGAAGAGGGAACTGGAGGAAAGTGATCAAAAGGTACAAGTTTCCAGTTATAAAATAAATAAGTACTAAGGATGGAGTGCACAACATGGTGACTATAGCTAACACTAACACTGTTCTGTGATATATAGGAGAGTTATTAAGAGAGTAAGCTCATAACAAGGAGAAAATCTTTTTTTAATATATTTTAAATATATTTTATTTAAATATATTTTAATATATTTTCATTGATTTCAGAGAGGAAAGAAGAGGAAGAGAGAGACAGAAACACCAATGATGAGAGAGAATCATCAATCGGCTGCCTCCTGCACGCCCCATACTGGGGCTCGAGCCCACAATCCGGACATGTGCCCCCACCGAGAATCAAAACTGTGACTTCCTGGTTCATAGTTCAATGCTCAACCACTAAGCCATGCTGGCCCGGCTCTTTTTTTTTTTTAATTCTATCTACATGGGTGTTAGCTAAACCTATTTTGGTAATTATTTCACAATATATGTAAATTAAACCATCATGTATATTTTAAACTTATAGAGAAATGTTTGTCAATTACTAATCAGTAAAACTGGAGAGAAAAAAAGAACTCCTGTATCATGAAATCTCTGAGGTGACACGTGGTGAGTAAAGGCACAACCATCTTGGAGATCCTACAGAAGCCACAGTCCTTGGCTTGCCACCGCACCCACTGTCAAGTACGTATGGTGTGGGCCAGAAAAAAGCTTTCTCTACCCTCAAGGTTCTTTTGACTGGCTTACTAATTAAAGACATGAGACAGATTAGCAAGATAAAATAACCAAATATGGGAGCCCCCACATACATTAGGGAGTCAGAGACCCCACATAAATGAAAGTTTCAGAGGCAGAAAGGAAAATTGAGGTCTATAAGACATTCTGAGCTAGGGATGGTCAGTAATTATTAGCTTCCCTACCATAGAGTTAGGTAAAAAGTCATTTCTGGTTTTAGTTCTTATTGTGGGCCAGGCTTCTACTACAAATTATTCTAGATAGTTAAGGAGATGGGGTGGGGGTGGCTCAAGGGCAACAGAGACCCTGCTGGTGGGATCTCTGCTGCCTTTAGCTCAAAATAATCCGCATGCCACTGAAGCACATCATGGGGTGGCTCCTCTGAGCCTCTGCAGTTGGGAAGAAGGGCTCTCCTGACAGTCTCAGTCCTTCACATTTCGAGTGAAAATGTCAGGATGGACATCGTGGTCTGTTTTTATAGAAAAAAATAATAATTTACAGAGACAGAAATCCAATTGTTATTTTGTTATATTGAGTTTTGATGGTATGATTGCCTGGGGAGTTATGAATTAATCCAGGTTACCTGTGACTCCACGTAGGAAAATGTCAGGCTCTTGAAGCACTTCGGTACAGCAGTCTCACTCCGCCAGGGCCTCAGCGAGAGCCCACTCTGAAGAGGATATATAAGATGGAGGACAATCTCTAAGCTCCTAATGGCTGGTGAAAATTACGTTAGTAAAACTCTCAGGAAATTACTTAAACGTAGAATGGAGAAAGGAAAAAGGGGTGTGGTGATAATGACAGATTATTTCTGAAGTTCAGTTTTGCTGTTTCTGATATGAAATTGGGTTTAGGCATATTCTCAAGCAAGCTCTTTGTGGTTTCCACATTAACATGTTAATAACAGGAGTTCCTGTCAAAGTTAAGGGTTACAGAGATAATTGTGCCCCCCTTCTATTCTGTTAATATAGATAGCTGGGAAGATAGTAAGGATAGTCTATTTAATGACTAACAATTTCTTGAAAGAAAGGAGCTGTATTAGTATGTAAGAACAATGATCCCATTCAAAATAGTGATAGCAACAGGAATTTTCAGAAAATACATTTTAAATATGTCAAATAGCTGTAAGTGGCTGTAAGTACATCATTCATTTTTGAACACTTTTCTCAAAATAAAATTTAGAATTTAAAAAAGGTATGTACTAGATGTGATGGATATTGAATGGATTCTGGAAATTTCCCATTACACATAAGTTTGAAACAGTAGTGGTAAACCTCCCATGAAGGACATCTTATTTGTCATTGCAATTCATATTTTAGCATGTTTATCTCTGACTCAGATGTTTTGTTTTGTGTTTTTTTGTTTGTTTTTAGAGGATTAAAAAATATTCCTTAAGTGAATCCAAGTGCATGGGTAGGCAAAAGTGGGTTCACAGTTGTTCCTATGGAAAAAGACTTGCAAGTTATGGTTATTACAATAGCTTTATTAACTCAAAAGAGTCCTACTCATAACTATAAACCTACTTTTGCCCACCCTTGTATTCACCAGTATATTTCTAGTTCTAAAATGTCATCAGATTTCTAATAAATATAGACTTATAAATATAAGCATATACTGAAATTATTTATCTTTTTATCATTTACCTTCCATAAACAATACCTAATGAAGCCATCTCCATTTGCATCTGAGGAAAAGCTTTCTTGCATAATACCTTTTCCTTTAAAAGTTTCTCAGAGGCAGTTTTCTCATCCTCTAGCCCAGCGGTTCTCAACCAGCGGTTCTCAACCTGTGGGTCGCGACCCCTTCGGGGGTCGAACGACCCTTTCACAGGGGTCGCCTAAGACCATGGGAAAACACATATATAATTACATATTGTTTTTGTGATTAATCACTATGCTTTAATTATGTTCAATTTGTAACAATGAAATTGGGGGTCACCACAACATGAGGAACTGTATTAAAGGGTGGCGCATTAGGAAGGTTGAGAACCACTGCTCTAGCCTAACCTGTGCGGGAGGGCAGCCATGCCTTCAGGCTCACGTCCTCCCTCCAGCTGTGTGCTACCTGGGACAGGAGCCAGGGGACTCCAGGCAGGTGTTGGGCTCAATCCCTGTCTTTGGTGGTGTCCCAAAATCCACAGGGTACAGAGGCTCAGGACAAAAATGTGAAATTAGCCACTCAAGTCAAATGGAAAATTTCAAGATGTTAGAAAATATGGGGACAGTTGATGGCTGAGGTCATGGCTCAAAATGATTTTCTGGTTTACCTGTTTATCCAAAGCATTTCACCCATTCCTTAAAAAAAATAAAATAAAAATAAAAGAGAACTCACAAGAAGAAGGAAAAATACAGTTGTTAATCTTTTTTGACAAGCAGGATACAAAGTATTTAAGTTGATATTCATAGATTTAGCATGATCTGTATGAGCTATATGACAAAATTCTTTAGATTTTTTTTATCCCTTGTTCTTCGTGTCATTTCTCAGAACTCATTTAAGTATACATATTTACAAGGAAATAGAAGCCATTGTAGAACTAGAAATAGACTAATGGGTGAATATTTAGATTTACTTGAGAATTTTTGTTTTCCTGAGAGAAAGACACTCCCATCATTTGGTTGTTTCTATGCCTTAGGGTTTTCAAAGAGGCTGAGGAGGGATTCTAGAAGAAATGGAAGGATGTCAGGAGAGGGTTCTCCGTGGGATTCTTGGTCTACATAGAAAGAAAGAGGGCATGCTATTTACTCCAACTTAACTCCAACTGACTTTATTGTTGGAAACTTGACCCAATATAAATGCTGGTCCTGTGTTCTTTACAGTCTTCACTACCCATACTTGGGCCCCACTGAGTTCCTTACATTTCTCATCAACTTCCCAGTCCCTACTCAGCACCCTTATCCCTGCAGCAAGTAATCAAATAGGTGAGGGGGATGTTCTCCCCAGGGGGCTTTCCCTTGTGTGTTTGGGGGGCACATGGGGAAATGCAAGGGGCTGATAGTCTACAGAATATATGGCAGTGTTTCTGACCTACAGATTCCATGGGATATTGAATTCTTTGGTTTAAGAACTTCCAGGACTCTTCCAATATGTTAAAGTAAACTTTGAAACTGCAAAACCAAAACAAAACAAAACAGGATATGCAGCATGTGACAGACTTCTAACCAGAGGATTCTTTGCAAAACATCTGAAAAGACTCGTATTTTCTGGAGCACATTTTGGGAACCACACACTGGTTTCCAACCTCCCTCCGTGAGCTCCTTGCAGGAGCTGTGAAAAGAAACAAAGAGGCAGGATTCAGGCCTATTTCAAGAAGAGTCTTTCTTACTCATTTCTTTTACATATCTGGCTCTTCAATGACTAAGCTTTTCTTTGAAGAAAATTTTCCTTGACCAGAGAAAGGATTCTAGAAATATTTGTGGATGCTGAAGACTGGATCTCAATGTCAGCTATTTTCCCCACTGGCTTCGCTACTCCTTAGACTTTCTGATGATATTTTTGGAATGAAACCACATTCAAACTAGAGTATGAAATCCAAAAGCCAAAAATGTCTGATATTTTTTCCCACAAGTGCGTTAGAACCATGAGCAAATAAAATGACTCCTTCTGAGTGGGAGATCACTGAGGTAGCTGAACAGAAAGTAAGAAAGATGAAGGCAATTTGATCGATTTATGTATAAATATGTATAAATTCTTCATGTAATGTATTAGCTGGAAACTCAAATAAGCACAAGGTCATCCTGGACAAAGATCATGAGTCACCGAATCCAGCGCAATGAGTGCCTGCAGGATAGAGGGTTGCACACCAGACACCTGCTCCATTAGATGGATGCCACAAAAATGCGTCACTGTCTCTTGATAAGGGGACACACTAAAAATTGTGGATTTTAATCACAGGCCTGAAAAAAAAACAAATAAAATATGTGAACTAGAAAAGATGATTCTTAAACATCAACCTGAGATCTTTTGCTTATACTGCATTTTCCTAAATGTCAAAATAATGCATTATTAGGCATAAGTCTAAATTATTATTTAAAGTGAGGAGATGAAAAGTCAATAAAGGCTGATAAATGCAACTGTTTAGCGTCCTGTGGCCACACTGGACCCTAACGTCTACAGCTCAAGTTGTCCCAGGAGCCCACTCACTGGGGTGAAGCAAGCAGAATTAGGGGGATAGTTAAGGAAACCCCTGGTAGATGCTACAAAATCAGTCCTCTAACCTCTTGGGTTTTTTCTTTCTTTTTAATTTTTTTGTTTTTAGTTACATACTTAATAACTTGTTCTGGACAAAATCCTCTCATCAGGCTGTGGGATAAGTTAAAAATGAGTAGCAGAAATGACAACTTATCTTTATTTCAACATGGAAATGTGGTTTCTCCAGATGTTTCTAATGTTCCAAATAGGTTTTTCAAAGAAGGAACATTGAATCAAGGCTGCTAGCCTAAAAGACTCTACACAACGATGGTGCTTCTGTAACACACACACATACACAGACACACACACACACACACACACACACACACACACACACTCCAGAAATGTTGAGTGTCTTAAATTGATGCACAAGTAAAAATGATTTGAGGTGAAGCTCAATTTTTCTACCTCAACAGAATGACAGATGACAGTTAGAGAGATAGTAGGCAGCTATTTGTAGAACCGTTAAGGGTACAAAAGAGCCTTAAACAGTCCAGAGGATCAAGTGAAGGGTGAATCATTCTGGTTTTGAAGACCACAAGAATCAGGAACACAACCTATAAGAGTACAGACCACACCATTAGAAAATCACATATATTGCTCCTCCATAACATATGAGGAGAAAGCAAAAGAGATGGGGAGAATAGTTTGTTCATTAGTTTCCACATGAGTGAAATCAGATGGCACTTGTCTTTCTCTGACTGATTTTTTCACTTAGCTTAATGTTCTAACAAACAAAATAGAGACAGACTCATAGATAGAAACCAGGCTGATAGCTTTGGGGTTCGGGGTGGGGCTGGGTTAGGGTGGAGGGATTGAGCAAAAAAGAAAAAAAAGAGAAAGAACTCATGGACAACAGTGTGGTGATTGTAGGGGTGTAGGGGATAAGTGGAGGTGGAGGAAGGTATGGGGGATAAATGGTGATAGAAAAAATAAAATAAAATAGAGAAAAAATAGATGGCAAGAGACAAAAACAGGGACAAAGAAGTCTCACAGAGTTGAAAATATGGCTTTTGTTAGAATTGTTGTTTTCTAATCAGGTCTTTAAGTTTCCTATGAGGGAAATATGGAAATGGTGGCTAGAGCACAAGGATTTGAGAAATGCACCAATGTAGTGAATGCTTAGGTGCTGCTGCATGAAGAAACAATTACTTGATTATTCATAGATGTATGTCTGTGCTTTGTATTATTTCAGCTTTAAGGTGTTTTGTGATATCATTAAATTTTGACATTGAGAAGTTAAGTCATTCCCACAATCAACTAGATTATGTCTACTTTATGACAAAACTATTATTCATGCAATAAAAAATGTCTGCTCATCACTTCGGTCCCAGGAATATATAAGGCATTGGGCAGTAAAAATGTGAGCTCAGTCTGTACTCTTAAAGAATTCATAGTCTAGTGAGGAGATAGGCACATAGGCAAATGATTATAACATAAATTATGTGTGATGCATAGTAGCAATATAGATAAGAACCCATATGTAGGTCTGGGAAAGTCAGGGGAGGTTTCTTAGAGGAGGCAACAGTTGAACTAAGATTCCAAGGGCATATAGAAATTATTCAGATACAGAAAAGTAGAATGGGTGCCAGGAATGGTAGACACGTGATGTATAAGAGTTTAGTTTGTTTAGAAAATTATAAATTGTTCAATGTTTCTGGAGTGTGCAAATATATAAAATAAAACAAATTATATATTTTTGAAGGATCAACAAAAGCTTGTAACAGCAATTTTCAACCGGTATGCCACAAGAATTTTTAAAACATGCAATGCCTAACTATTTAGTTAGGGGCACTGACCTCTTTTTCCTTAGATTGTCAAGTTAAAAAAATGACAACAGCTAAGACAACAATAGCCAGCCAGAGTGAATGCCCTGTCTTGAACCATACATATATAGGTCATGTAATAGAGTAGTATCTTATTGGTCACATCATATAATAAGGTTGCATCTGATTGGTTAATTCTTGGTACCAGAAATCCTTATATACAGTATAGGCACCTGAATTTTTAGTCACTCTGGAGCAAAAAGGGTAGGTAATTACTATTATCATTTTGTAAATCATAAAAATCACACCCATTTTTTGTCAGATCAGCAAAAATTATAATATAGTTTGGTATGATACAGAATTTTAGTAATTAGCTTATGTGTGCCATGAGATTAAAAAGGATGAAAATCATTGGCATATAGGTTTGGGTAATGTCTTAATATGTATAAAAGTTGCCTTTGGAATCCTGTGCTAAGAAAATATTTTTTGTTAAATTGCTTTAGTTAGGAAGCCAAAACTCTGCTTTGTGCTTATCTGCCATCTTTTATCTTGGTTACAAGAGTGAGATAATTGCATGAAAGAACTGCAAAGCACTGCACATTATTGCTTATCCAATAACCTTATGTTTCCCTTGAAACTTGAACCAATGGGTTAGAAATTCTCTCCTACTAATTTTTCCTCATTCATCAAGGACTGAGCCTAGAGCCACAGCCATATAAGATATTCCAGAGGTCTAGTTTGAAACCAAAATTATTTGAATTTATTTTCATGATCCCAAAAATAAACATTTTCTGAATTTACTAAGAGTTCCAATCCTCCAGTACAGCCTCTCTCATCCTTTCTCCATGTGCTGGTCTTTGAGTGGCCTAGCAATATGGCTAATAAGTTATTATTATTACTCAATATGGCTAATAAATTGGCCATGCTGTTTTTGTGGTAGAAAAAGTCAAGTTCCTGGATTTTTCTTACATACTGTATATGTAGGAAAAGTATTTTTTTAATATATTTTTATTGATCTCAGAGAGGATGGGAGAGGGAGAGAGAGAGATAGAAACATCAATGATGAGAGAGAATCATTGATCGGCTGTCTCCTGCACGCCCCCTACTGGGGATTGAGCCCACAACTTGGGCATGTGCCCTTGACCAGAATCAAACCCCGGGACCCTTCAGTCCGCAGGCTGATGCTCTATCCACTGAGCAAAACTGGCGAAGGCAAAATATTTTTTATAATAGGAAATGAGTTATACAGAAATATCAGATCTTAACAACTTTGTAGTCTTCTGAGTGTTTACTTATTACTTGACAAAATATAATTTTGTGATTACTAGATATAAAAAGCTCTTTTGGCCAATAAAAATATTAAAATGTTGATATGATTTACAGAGTTTTCTTTTTTATCTGATGCTTTCCAAAGATGAGTTAGCTGAGTTAAGTTGGGGTTTGAATCCCACTCGTTTGGTGGGATCCATGGTTGATAATGTTGAGCAGTGGTTAATCTAAATATAAAAACCCAATGATTGCTTAATTTTTTCTTTTTATATTTTTACTTGTATGGGAAAGAGTAAAACAAGGTACCTGATCAAGTACTAGTCACATTTTTCTCTCCCTTTTTGTAAATGACAAGGATGGGTACTTTGTTACTTCACTAATTAACTGAGTTAACTTGTAGGAAAGAGCCAACATGGACATTGAGAGTTATTGGATGTCAAACTTTCAGTGGGTTTTCTGTCAATATTCAGCTTACTTTTTTTTTAAGATTTTTATTTTAGTTTTAGTATATTTTTAATTTCTTATTTTAGGTTGAGTTAATTTAAAGGCATTGGAGGGTTGTCTTGGTTTAAAAACAAATTTGATTACTGTCTTTCTTTGAAGAGTTGTGACATCTGTGTGGTTGAGTCATTCGCACAGGTGGTAAAGAACTTTCATAATAAAAACTATATGCTCAACCCCAATAAAACACCAGCTTCCAAACCCAACTTTCACTCAGGCTGTTCAATCTAAAATCTATTTATAGTCTATTTGAATATTAAATAGTATTTCAATAAAATACTTCATTTTGCTTTAGAACTTATATTTTTCAACTTCCTAGATTAAAAATTACTAATTCAGAATTGTAAGTGCTGTAATTCATATAGGGATAAGAATATACTTATGAAAAACAAAGTCTATCATTGTATCTTAAAAGGTCTTAATTGTGACCTTTTGACTTTAAATGACCTTAAATGTTCTGTTTTTGAAGTGTATGGGTGATTTGGGAGAAGGTTAGAGTAAATCACATGGTGTATTGGTGGCATTTAATTCTTTCTCAGGAAAGCAAGTACCTCTTAGTGGCAGGCAGAGGCCAGCCCCACCATCGAAGCCTTCTCCTTCTCTGGGCTTGGGTTCTCGGGCACCTAAATAAATAATGATTATATGATTACTGTGAAGGAGCCATGGAGTTACTTATCAGTGCACTTATTTCACTTTCAACAAAAGGGTTGATCTGTCCTGGTAACTTATTGCCTGCTTTGGTGTCCAGCCAGTGGTGAGAGTTTTGACAGACAGAACGCATGGGTGTCCATGGCAATTGTATTTATAAAAAATGTAAGTGAAAAACCTATTTCTAATTTTCTTTTTCAACTCTGTTTCACAATATGTTTTCATCTACATATCATTTTAATCTTCCTAATGCAATGAAATTACTTTGTTTTTTAAATTATTTTATCTTTGACATAGACTCCCATAACAAGTTAAGTACGTAGGGAAAGAACACAACAATATGAGTCAAACTTTGGGCATAAAGTGGAAGATATACACAGTGCTCTGTTTTTTTATTTTTTAAATACTTCTTTCAGACGTAATTTATGCTTTCAAATAATCTTGCAGGTTATATAAATACATTATATAGAAGGTGAATATGTCACAAGGCTGTCCAAACTCATTGGATCCTGAAGAGCTTTTTGTGTGCGTATTTCAGTGATTTGTAGATCTGAGGAACACCATTCTAACTTTTTCAGCTTTTTGAACTATCCTGGAAGAGACAGTGAAACTTATGGGCCTACTGTCCATATACTTTAATTCATTAAGGTAACCTGATTAGCTCTGTGTTCATATGCATCTTAGCTGATTTTATGTTAAATAGCGACAAGAAGTAGGTGAGGAAGACTTATGGAGAAAGGAGGAATGCCCCTTTCTAACAGATAGGATAAAAAAATGTTTTGATTGAAAACCAGTTTCAGCTGTAAGAAAAAAATATAGGTTGAGCTCCACTCACTGTGTGACACTGAGGCAAGTGCTTGTCATAGATTCATGCAATGTCTTTGTCTTTGCCCACCTGGATTCAGGAATTGTCTCCACCATGTAGGTGATGAGACCACGTACAGCTCACCCACCGTGTATCCCAGGTGGTAAAACTGCAACTTGGGTCATGGTCAGTGTGATTGCAGAGCCCTGCTCTTCCTATTACACTCTGTGCTGATACCACAAGACCTGAGTAGCTTGGATTAGAATGTGACTACATTGAATAGTTTGTTTGTTTTTAATTAGTCTCATAGATGGGTTTTATTGTCCACCATTATTTCAAATGGCCTAACTGCAATTTCTTAGGACAAGTGAAAATAAAGCCCCATTTTTGCGTCATATTTGAGATTGAAAAAAAAAGTGGTTGCCTTTAAAATCAATTAGGACACCTCCATGGAAAATTACCTGGGCTGTTTCATGGTTGGCAAGAGCAGAGGAGGGAGCTGGCATCCTGAAGAGGCACAGGCCTGGCCTCGGGTCTAGCCAGCACCCACTGGCAGCAGCGCAGCCCTGGAGCTGTCAAGATTTTCCTAAATTGTAAAAATCTGAAAGTCACATTTTAGAATCGTCTTTTCTTCTAATTCTTTATTATTGCCTTTTTACTGCCTCAGGAAAGTAGTAACACAAAAGATCCTTTTACATCTTTTGCTTTAAAACGCAGAATCCAGGAGGGATTTGTCTGGCGAGGTTCATGAAGGAAAATCTGTAGTTGATCAGTGTTCATCCTACCAGTAAAAGTCCAATCACAGCAAGCCGGCTCATTCATTTTAGCTTATAAACTCAAGAAAATGATTTTAAATTAGGGGGAAAAACCTGGATTCTCACCCATTTTAATTTCATAAAGAAATCATTATCACTCTGGAAGCTGTAATTTCTTTTTCTTTCGTTCTGTAAGATATAATTTTATTGTGCTAAATTCCCACCATTTACCTCTCGATATTTACAGTATATTTCAGCTTAATTTCAAACTCTGTCAAAGTCCTTGTGCTGTAAACTATTTTTTTAAAGATTTTTTTTAAAAAGTTTGTGCTTTTTTTAAAAAAATTTTTTACCAAGAGATCTTTATTCAATACTTCTTCCCATTGAGTGCCTAATGCAGGAATTGCCTGGAAAATAGTAGTATACAATGAATAACAAAGAGTAAGTGAAGGCTTCTAAACTTGTACACGTGGTTTACAACCAGTGTTTACAGAAAATGATTAACAAGGACAGCAGAGTCTGGGCCCCCTACCCAACCTCCCATCGCTGTTACCCTGTCTCCAGACCAGCTGTGTCTGCCTCACCTGGGAGATGTTAGAAATGGAATTTCTTAGGTCCACTACAACCTTCTAATTCAGAAACTCTGGGGGTTGGACCCAGTAGTTGGTGTTTTAACCAACCCTCTAGCTGAATCTGCTGCTCTCTGAAGTTTGAGAGCCACTGATGCTGTTCATGCAACGTTGTTGGTTCTTTTTCCCCTCACTGAGGGCCTCTGGAGCCTCCTTCTCCTGCTCTCTGCGGGCAATAAGGTTGCTTTCATCCACTTGATCCCTGGACCTGGAGAGGGATGGGCCCGGCTTCTCCATTTCTGCTTGTCTTCAGAACTGGAGGAGGCTGGAAGAGTCTTGAGTTCTCACTGGGCCAGGGCAGATGCAGGGCATTCGCCTCCTTCCTGCTGCAGAAGACTGAGAGGGGGACCATTAGTCACTAATGCTTCAATGAGGGGCCAGAAGTGTGTTTTAGGCCTGTGTCAGAAGAATGTCTTTATGCATAAATACCTATAACTAATATTTACAACCAGTGTATAGGCGCAAACCCAAGCACACATTGGACAAGCTCCGTCAGGAAGAGGGCAGAAACACGCAGCTTCATGGCCACGCAGAAGCTGTCGGTGCTCTCACTGCTCCTGCTGCCTTTAGTTCAGCCATGCTCTTCTCTACTCTCAAATGGGATATTTCTCCTAATAAAGATCCAGAATACTGGATACCATGTCCAAATAAAGCATCGGATTAGGGAAGATTGGGTTAACTGGAATGGATCAAGGGCAGCATTGAAAAGGAAGTCCACACTAGTCTAATATTAACACATAGAAACAGATGCTAACGTGATGATTTAGGTCATTTTGTACTTCATTTCCCCCAAAGACCTTACATTATTTCTTGCCTATTTCTTTAGTAAATTCCTGCTGAATTACCTTATAATTCAAACCTTTACTTCATTTATATTTTGTGGGCATTGGATGTGGTGATCTCCATTATATTTTGATGTAAGAAACATGGTTTTATTTTTTATTTTTATTTTCTAATTTATTTTTAAAACATTTTTTCAGTTACACTTTATATTATTATTTTGTATTAGTTTCAGGTGTACATCACAGTGGTTAAACAATTTTATACTTTACAAAGTATCCCCCTGATATTTCCAGTAGCCAACTGGCATCATACATAGTTATTACAATATTATTGACTATATTCCCTGGGCTGTACTTTATATTCTATGACTATTTTGTAACTACCAACCTGTACTTCTCAATCCTTTCACCTTTTTCAACCAGCCCCCCAAAACTCCCTTCCCCCTGGCAACCATTAGTATGTTATCTGTATCTATGAGTCTATTTCTGTTTTGTTTGTTCATTTATATTGGTCTTTAGACCAGGGGTGGGCAAACTTTTTGACTCGAGGGCCACAATGGGTTCTTAAACTGGACCGGAGGGCCGGAACAAAAGCATGGATGGAGTGTTTGTGTGAACTAATATAAATTCAAAGTAAACATCATTAAATAAAAGGGTACGGTCTTTTTTTTTTTAGTTTTATTCATTTCAAAAGGGCCGGATCCTTGCCCACGGCTGCTCTAGAGTGATGCTTTCTTAATGCAAATAACTCACCTGCATTGGCTTTAAGGTCTTCAGGTGTGACCATGACAACAAATCGGATTGCACGTTCATTTCGAAACATCTCGTAGGACCACCGACGGATAGACCGCATGCATTTCACTGCTGCAATGCCATTGTTGGCAATAAGAACCTGGGAGAGTTAGGGGATGGGAATTGGAGAGAAAAATAGAAAAAGCAAGCAATGATGGAGAGAAAGAGGTGAGACAATTTTTGTAAATCTATCTTAGTTATGAAATAGCAACAAAAATAATGTTATGGTTGGGGGTCACCACAACATGAGGAACTGTATTAAAGGGTCTCGAATTAGGAAGGTTGAGAACCACTGGCATAGATGGATCTATTATGCTGTTGCAAATGGTAAACTTTTGTTCTTTTTTTTATGGCTGAGTAGTATTACATTTTACAGTAGGTTCTTGGGTTATGTCGGAGATTCGTTCCTACGGCCCGACATAATGCGATTTTCACCGTAAGTCGGAACCCACCTACATAAACACCTACGTCACTCACATGGAGCACATACACAGCAGTAATGAAGTGAAACAGTAAAAAAATTAAAAGAAAGATAACAATTCCTGACCATTACTTGTGATAAATAAATAATGAAAACATAAAGCACATATGTACATACATCGAAATGACGGAACTTTTATTTTTATATAAATACTGTAAATGGGAGATGGCGACATAACCACGAAATGACGTACATCGAGTCCGACATAACCCAAGGACTGCCTGTATATACTATGTACCATGGCTTTTTTATCCACCCATCTATTGAGGGCACTTGGATTACTTCCATAGGTTGGGTATTGGAAATAATGCTGCAGTGAACATAGGAGTGCAAATATTCTTTCAAATTAGTGTTTTGGTTTTTTCAGGTATATTCTCAGAAGTGGAATCACTGGATCATGAGGCAGTTCCATTTTTAAGTTTTTGAGAAAACTCCAGTTTTCCACAGTGGCAGCACTGGTCTGCATTCCCACCAACAATGTATCAGGGTTCTCTATTCTCCACATCCTTGCCAACACTTGCTGATTGTTGATTTATTGATGACTAGAGGCCCAATGCACAAATTTGTGCATGGGTGGGGTCCCTCAGCCTGGCCAGCCATAGGGGCCAAAAGGGGCCAGCAGGGGGAGGGGCTGCGGGAGGTTGGCCAGCCGCAATAGGTTGGCTATGGGAGCGCACTGACCACCAGGGAGAAGCTCCTGCATTGAGCATCTGCCCGCTGGTGGTCAGTGTGTGTCATAGCGACTGGTTGACTGGTCGTTCGGTTACTTAGGCTTTCATATATATAGATAGCCATTCTGACAGATATGAGGTGATATTTAATTGTGGTTTTAATTTGCATTTCTCTGATTAGTGACATTGAGCATCTTTTCATATATCTATTGGCTATGGCCTTTTTGGAAAAGTTTCTATTCAAGTCCTTTGCCCATTTTTTTTTAAATTTTAAATGCCTAACTTTATTGGAGGTTCAGAGGATTTAAAAAAATTAATTATTTATAGTTTAACTAGGGGCCTGGTGCATGAAATTCGTGCACTGGGTGTGGGGGGGGGGTTCCAGTAGCCAACTGGCATCATACATACTTATTACAATATTATTGACTATATTCCCTAGGCTGTACTTTATATCCCATGACTATTTTGTAACTACCAACCTGTACTTCTCAATCCTTTCACCTTTTTCAACCAGCCCCCCAAAACTCCCTTCCCCCTGGCAACCATTAGTATGTTATCTGTATCTATGAGTCTATTTCTGTTTTGTTTGTTCATTTATATTGGTCTTTAGACCAGGGGTGGGCAAACTTTTTGACTCGAGGGCCACAATGGGTTCTTAAACTGGACCGGAGGGCCGGAACAAAAGCATGGATGGAGTGTTTGTGTGAACTAATATAAATTCAAAGTAAACATCATTAAAAAAAAGGGTTTGGTTTTTTTTTTTTTTAGTTTTATTCATTTCAAAAGGGCCGGATCCTTGCCCACGGCTGCTCTAGAGTGATGCTTTCTTAATGCAAATAACTCACCTGCATTGGCTTTAAGGTCTTCAGGTGTGACCATGACAACAAATCGGATTGCACGTTCATTTCGAAACATCTCGTAGGACCACCGACGGATAGACCGCATGCATTTCACTGCTGCAATGCCATTGTTGGCAATAAGAACCTGGGAGAGTTAGGGGATGGGAATTGGAGAGAAAAATAGAAAAAGCAAGCAATGATGGAGAGAAAGAGGTGAGACAATTTTTGTAAATCTATCTTATTTTGAAAAGGCAGATTTTCTATAGGAATTTGTATTCCTGGTCTAGGTAGTTAAGAACTAGCTCCCACATGACCAAGGGATATTTTAAAATGTTAGCTAAGGAAATACTTCAATATGTGCCTGACTCAACCTTATTCCTTTCTAGCTTCCTTCTTTTAAAAATCCTCACCCAAGGATATGCTTTTTTTTTAAATTGATTTTTAGAGAGAGAGGATGGCTAGGGAGAGAAACATCGATGTGACAGAAAAACATCAATCAGTTGCCGCCTGTATGCACCCTGACTGGGGATTGACAACCCCACAACATGGGCATGTGCCCTGATGAGGAATTGAACTGGTGACCCTTCAGTGCACAGGATGAAACTCAACCAACTGAGCCGCCTGGTCAATGCATAACTTCATTTCTCTCTCTCTTTTTTTTTAAACCCTCACCTGAGGATATTTTTTCCATTGATTTTTAGAGAGAGTGGAAG
>NW_005368860.1:829147-841088 GCF_000412655.1 Myotis brandtii
ATAGAAACATTAATGATGAGAGAGAATCATTGATCAGCTGCCTCCTGCATGCCCCCCACTGGGGATCGAGCTTGCAACCCAGGCATGTGCCCTTAACCAGAATTGAACCCAGGACCTTTCAGTCCACAGGCCGACGCTCTATCCACTGAGCCAAACCAGCTAGGGCTATAAGTTCTTTATAAATGTTGGATATTAACCACTTATCAAATGTATTATTGGCAAATATTTTCTCCCATTCAGTGGGTTGACTTTTCATTTTGTTGATGGTTTCCTTTGCTGTGCAAAAAATTTTTAGTTTGATGTAGTCCTATTCGTTTCTTTGTTTTTTCTTTTGTTTTCCTTGCCTGAGGAGATACATCAGAAAAATATATTACTAAGAGAAATGTCTGAGGTTTTACTGCCTATATTTTCTTCTAGGATTTTTATGTATCCAGTCTTGCATTTAACTCTTTGATCCATTCTTAGTTTATTCTTACATATGGTGTAAGGAGGTGGTCTAGTTTCATTTTATTCCATGTATGTGTCCAATTTTCCCAGCACCATTTATTGAAGAGACTGTCATTACCCCATTTTATGTTTTTGTCTCCTTTGTCAAATATTAATTGACCAGAGTATAGGTTTATTTGTGGACTCTCTATTCTTTTCCATTAACCTATATGTCTATGCCAGTATGAGGCTACTTTGATTACTGTGGCCTTGTGGTATAGTTTGATATCAGGTAGCATCATTCCTCCAACTCTGTTCTTTTTTCTCAAGATTGCTGTAGCTATTTGAAATCATTTGCGGTTCCATATAAATTTTGGGGTTATTTATTAAAGTTCTGTGAAATACACCATTGGTATTTTGATAGGAATTGCGTTGAATTTATAGATTGCTTTGGGTAGCGTGGACATTTTAACAACGTTAATTCTTTCTATCTTTGAGCATGATATATGCTTCCATTTATTTTTATCTTCTTCAGATTCATTTTCAGTATCTTGTCATTTCCCAAGTATAGGTCTTTCACCTCCTTGGTTAAATTTATTCCTAGATATTTTATTTATAATTTGATGTAATTTTAAATGTGGTTGTTTTCTCAATTTTCCCTTTCTGATAGTTCATTATGGGCATATAAAATTCAACTGACTTATGGAGATTTATTTTGGTGGAATCTTTAGGGTTCTCTATATACAGTATCATGTTGCCTATTAATAATACAGTTTTATTTCTTTCTTTCCAACTCGGATGCCTTTTATTTCTCTTTTTGTCTGACTGCTGTGGCTAGGACTTCCAGGACTATGCTGAATCAGAGTGTAAGCGTGGACATCCCTGTCTTTCTCCTGATCTTAAGGGAAATGCTTTAGTTTTCCCCCATTGAGTAGGATGTTAGCTGTGGGTGTGTCATATATGGCCTTTATTATGTTGAGATATGCTCCCTCTATTCCCACTTTGCTGAGAGTTTTTATCATAAATGATTGCTGGATGTTTTCAAATGCTTTGTCTGTATCTATTTATATGATCATGTGATTTTTATCCTTCATTCTGTTTATGTGGTATATCACATTACTTGATTCATGGATATTGTACCAACCTTGCTTCCCAGGAATAAATCCCACTTGTTCGTGGTAGATGATCTCTTTAATGTATTGATAGATTTGATTGTCTAACATTTTGTTGAGAGTTTCTGCATCTATGTTCATCAGGAATATTGGCCTATAATTCTCTTTCTTTGTAGTGTCTTTATCTGGTTTTGGAGTTCGTATAATACTGGCCCCCTAAAATGAGCTTGGAAGTCATTCCTCCTCTTGAATTTTGTTGAATAGTTTGAGAAGCATAGGTGTTAGTTCATCTCTGAATGTTTGGTAAAATTTACCTGTGATGCCATCCTGTTCACGAATTTCGTTTGTTGGAAGATTTTTGATTACTGCCTCAATTTCATTAGTTTTAAACAGTCTGTTCATATTTTGTTTCTCTTGAGACAGTTTTGGAAGATTGTATGTTTCTAGGAATGTGTCCATTTCTTCCAGAATGTCCAATTTGTTGGCATATTATTGTTTGTAATATTTTGTTATAAGATTTTATATTTCCTTGGTGTCAGTTCTTACTTCTCCTCTTTCATTTCTGATTTTATTTATTTGGTCCTCTCTTTTTTCTTGATGGATCTGGTTAAAAGTTTATCTATCTTGTTTATGTTTTCAACGAACCAGCTCTTGGTTTCACTGATCTTTTGTATAGATTTTTAGACTCCACTATACTTATTCCTGCTCTGGTTGTTATTATTTCCTTTCTGCTACTCACTTTGGGCTTTGTTTGTGTGTTTTTTCTAGTTCCTTTAAATGTAAGGTTAGATTGTTTATTTGATATTTTTCTTGTTTCTTGAGGTAGGCTTGTAATGTTATAAATTTCCCTCTTAGGACTGCTTTCATTGTCCCTCATAGATTTTAGGTTGTTGTGTGCTCATTTTCATTGTAACAAACATGGTTTTAAAATAAGCTCACTCTATTTTACTTATGAGAATACATATCAGCATGTGGTTAATAACGTGAAGCTTGCCCTGCCCTTTACCTATGAGAATACCATGTATCAGCATGTGGTTAATAACGTGAAGCTTGCCCTGCCAGTGTGCCTAAGTTGGTAGGGTGTCATCCTGTGCACCAAAAGGTTTGGCCAGGGCAATGCCCAGGTTGTGGGCTTGATCCTCAGTAGGGGGCATGCAGGAGGCAGCTGATCAATGTTTCATTCTCACATCGATCTTTCTCTTTCTCTCTTTCCCTCTCCCTTCCTCTTTCTTTAAAAATCAATAAAAATACTTTAAAAAATAATGTTTGCCAAATTGTTCTGTAATATAAGAAATAGGACAGTCCTTCACTATATAAATTTATTCAATAATACATTTTTGAAGTAAAATGATATTCAATTTAATTATCTATTATCTTTTTATTGTGTTTTGGATAGGTTTAGATATTATGAAATATCTAAAGAGATGGAAGAGTTGCTTGTAATCAATTCTGAGATAATAATTTTCCCTAAGAATGCCTATTTTCAATTTTACATGGATGCTAATAAATAATAATTCATTAAATTGAAATGACATGAGTAAAAGTAAGCAGAGAATTGGAGAATAAATACATCAAATAATGTATGTACACTTGACAAAATGTCAAATATATTTAAAAGATAATAGTGCAGGAATAGCCTAAGCACGTTGCTTATGCAAGGTAGCCATGAATATGATCGGAAGAAGCCCATGAGCTACTCAGGTAGGAATTTACCTGACGCCATCAGTGGAAGCCACCAGATCCTGAAGGATGACCCTCTGGTGGAGCCAGAGGCCTGTCAGCCGGACCCCCCTCAGTCCATCACTGTGGGTAGTCCTTTCAGCTTGGGGAGAAATCACATTTAGAAGGTTCTCTGAAAAGAGCACGTTCCAGTCTCTGTGGTGTGAGTAGACTAAAAAGAGCCAGTATGTGTTTCTGGGCCCTAAAAATGTACATGAGGACTGGCAAGACTGGCTACATACACAGGAAATTCATATGGAAATCTGAAAATCAAAACACAGGCCAAGTCATATTATTATGTAGAACTGTGTGACTTGTGGGGGAGCAGAGAAGTCTGGGATGCGGGAGGGGATAAACTGGCTTTGACGGAAATCTCACCGCCCCTGCCCTCAACACAGGTGCACCTGGAGTGTGGAAATATTCCAGACCCCACCTGCTGGTGAACCCGGTGCTGCTATCCTGCTTCTTATTCTGACATTTTGGATTGCATTCGATGAGGAACTCAGCTCAGGTGGGAAAAGAGGCCTGGGGCTAGGAGCTGAATGTAAGGTTAAAGCTTGGCTGCTCGGAGTAAGGTAGAAGGATCAGCAACACGGACATGGCCTGTGAGCTGCCTAGAGTTGCAGACTCCCAGGCCCCGCCCCAGGCCCACCAAACTAAGATGTCAATGAGACCCACAGGTGACACTTTGCACATTGAGATTTGACAAGCCCAGCACTGTGACGGGACCTCAGAGCCTACAGCTCAGAGCGATCGCACATGGCTGAAGGTGACAGCCTTTTTCACTGTCCTCTCTGCCAAATCTAAATAAGAGCACTGACAGAACACAGGAAAATTTTAGACCTCTATACATGTGATGGATATGTAGGCAGAAGTTGGAACTCCTAAGAAATATAATTCCCACTCATTTTCTTTGTTAGGAGACCATATCACTATTTTATTCACTCTGGATCTTTCCTTCCCATTCCTCAGAATCAACTATCACTACCTCTTAACTATGTAGTAGAAGCAATATAACAACCAGTGCTGCTTACTTGGGGAGGGGTAAATCCCAGCCCCAGAATACACTTGAGCCGAAAGCAACCATCCTTCTCTACCATCCTAACCACTGAAATGGGTGCATGACAGGCCCATTCCCCTGGCCATTGTCTAGGAACATTACTTAGTGATGTTCGAAGGGCTTCATGATGCCCTCTACAGATTTCCAGAGAAGCTGGCTGAGCAAATTACACTGACCATTATAACCAGAGGAGCTTGATTAAATGAGCTAGTGTGCAAACTATATAAACACACCCGCCTTTATTCACAGCAGCTCTCCCACTCATTGCTATAAATACCTCACCAGCCCCTTTGGAGTTGGTGGACATGGATACGCTGCCATTTCCTCTGCTAATCTCCAATTGTTTGGGGGTCTGGCCCAGTGCCACAACGGAAAAGTTGCCATGCTCGCTGCTTTTTTACATGCATGCCTTCCACAAAGTAATTATTACTTCCTGGAGGGCTGAGGGGCTAAATTTAACTTTAGCCAGAGATTTACTCCTGGGGTCACATTTATACATATTTACCACTGCAAATTAAATGAAAGGTGTCCCCCCCCCCTATATGTGTCTATCTCAGGTAAAGGGAAAAATTTTGTTCCTCATCTGCCTCTCATGAGAACATAAGAATGATAGAAAGTCACCTTATTTGAGAATTGTTACTTCCCTAGATGACAGAACACTCATTCTCAAATTAATTTTGCTCAGAATCTTTCCCATGTCGCAAGGGGACCATTTCTTGTGTGTGGATCTTAGCCAGAGAAGCCTATGACTTTTCAAAATTATAATTGCCTCATTACACCAGAGTGTCCACATTTTAGTGGTGAAAGAAACGACTGTTTAGCTTGGAAGACTTTTTAGTCTAGAAAGATAAAAGCCTGGGTGAAAAGTGTGGGTGTGCGAGGGAGTAACAGTGGCCTTCAGAAGAGGAAGTGTTAATGTACAGAGGATGGAGACCAGCTGCTTTTCATCTCCACTGAGAACAGACTAGAGGAAATGGGCTCCAGGAGAACTTGGGGAAGCTGCTTAAGAAAGAGTGTCCTTTCTTACAGGGCCAGTCCTGGAGGAAACCGAGCCAACAGCATTTCTAGAAAGAAACTGGGAAGTGGCTCTGAAGGAGTTATATGTTACTGTAAAATTCCCAAATTAAGAACGTTTCTAAATACACCCTTAAATTATTTAATTTTCAGGGCACATAATCATCACCCTTTTCAACAAATCACTATTACATGCTTACAAAATATAAGTCAGTGTACTGACAGTAGCTCAGCAGTTCTTCATTTCTGGGTTTGGATTTCAATTTTGCAATTTACTGACTTCATTACCTTGGTTTCATTATCCAACCTCTCTGAGTTTAATATCCTTATCTGTATACTAGTGTTTCTATAGCATGTTTCATAGAAAAATGGTTACCATCGAAGATAACATATGTAAGTTTTCTAGTACAAAAACAGGTATATATTAAGCATTTAATAACATTGGGTATTTGATAGTATGATCTGCAAGGCCTATAAGTGCAAGGGACTGTTTAGCACTTAGTTACAATACTAATGGTTTATTCCTAACTTATACTTTAGGAAACTGAAACACCAATAGGTTAAGCTAAGTTGCATTAGGGCATAAAGCCAATAACACATATGTTGAATTTAAGAGCTGGTGCTCTTCCTACCATAACACACTTTCTCATATTATATGAAACAAATTAAGGATATGGAGATTGCTTATTAGCATATGCACCTATTATTAAAATCTGTAGTTTTCAAAACTCAAGCTCTCAGAGTGTCTATCAAGCCTGGTCCATGTGCACTATATTTGCCCCTTTGGAGCATCTCATCTATTGGCAGGGGGAGGTTGTTACCACTAAGTTAGACGATATAGCAGTAAATTTGCTTGGAAGATCTCTCAAAAATTATGAAGCCTTTGCAATAAAGGAAGGTATGTTGAATTTATTTTAGATCTGCAAACTATTTTTCATCAATTTCTATTATCTTATCTAGTTATCCAATCACCAGCAATTTGTTGATGTCTGTGTTTCAGAGGCTGTGCTTGGTACAAGGAATCTATGATTTAAGGATGCTCTTCTACTGAAAAATAAAAACATCAACAAATACTTGCTATATAGTAAGGTAAGTACTATATTATGAATGACATAAAGCTTTCCCAAAAAAAGCAAATTTGGAAAAGTATTTCAAAGGAACTAATATTTGAGCCAGGTCTTATGTGTGGTAGGAGAGCAGACATCTAGTCAAAGACCCTGGTAAAATGCTAAAAATTCTAAAAAATTACTGAATGTATAAAAAATCTTAATATCTTATGTATAATAATTCAGACTCATGTTACCTTAATGACAGTAAAATATTTGAACCAAGAATGAAGTTACAATGATGAAGACAAAGTTGAAATACAATGCAAAAAATATTCCCACTAATTCTTCACTAAGATTTAACCCAATAAACAGACTTTTCCTTTTAGAATATTATTTGTTTTAGACACCAAGAAACTACTTGCTTATAGCTCTACAAATAAGGGAAGGAAACATGTGTAGATGTGGTTCCTGGTATAGCCAATCAGTTATACCTGGAATATCGCATAAGATATTTCTACACATACCCTAGCCAGTTTTGCTCAGTGGTCAGAACATCAGCCTGCAGGCTGAAGGGTCTTGGGTTCAATTCCAGTCAAGGGCACGTACCTTGGTTGTAGCTCGATCCCTGGACCTGGTCGGGATGGGTGTGGGAGGCAACCAATCGATGTGTCTCTCTCACATTGATGTTTCTCTCTCTGTCTCTTCCCCTCCCCTTCCACACTCTCTAAAAAATCAATGGAAAAAATATCCTTGTGTGAGGATTATCAATAACAGCAAAAGATATTTATACACATTAGCTTGCCTGGAAACTTTCAAGCAATTGTTTCTAAACTAAATGCAATAGTTTCTACACCAAATACACTAACTACAGTGGTATTTTGATGACTTTAGAATGCCCCAGTCAAGCTATCAGCCATTTATTCTACATTTATAAATTGCTGTTCTAAATAATTTTACCTTTGTGATATATGTTCTGAGATATAAAAACAATAAAAGCCAAATATTAAATTGAAGGGCTTTAGTCAAATACACACCCCTTTTATATATTGACTAAATATTTAAATGTAACATAGAGTAGAATGTGTATGAACATTAAGGGAATAGTTTGGCATTTTAGGTCTCTTGTTAATGGCCTGTAACTGATATCTTTGAGATACTAATTTTGTCTTTTATTTGGACATTATAAGAAAAAATAATTCTGCAAGTTCTGAGCATACCAGAGAGAGTTATAGCAGTAAGAATCATCTTTATAAAGGGTCAAAAGTTTGAATTCAAATACTGAGTTTGGTGATTGTTAAAGTGACTATGATGGTTAGCATTTTTACATGAGTTAGTAGACATCAATTTGGAAGGCATGTGCTTGTATATGGAGTGGTGGTCATGCTATATTTTATCAAGTACTTATTGTGTTTGGATCAAAATATCATAAGGGAAACCTTAAGTTTCTACTATGTAGGACAACTCCCATAAAACCTATTACATAGTTTATGTTACTAGATGTAGGGTTTTTGTTTGTTTGTTTTTGTGGGGTGTTGTGTGTGTTTTTTTTGGCATGGTGTACTTTTCCAACTGGTGTGATTTGTGATAAATCCATTTTTTCCTGTTCTTTTCATACAGATTTCTTATTTTTCCTCCCGCATCTCTGTAAATAATATTTCTTTTAAAAATCTTAAACTGTTTCAGTGGTTAATATGATAAAGTTTATACTTTGATTTCATAAAGCAAACATAATAAAATCATCATAAATAAAAAATCTTAATATTCTTGAGTATCAATAATGTAAATACTTTTAGCATTCATGTTATATTTTTTAAAGGGCTCTTTTAATAAGCTGCCATCATGATGATGTCTTTCTAATGGTTATCTTAAGAGTAAAGAAAAAGTCCTAGTAGTTTATTATAAGCGACCATGTAAAATATCACTTAATATTCATAAAAAACACTTCACTTTTTCTCTTATTAACAAAAGAAACAATTCTTTGTGTAGCAGTTTGGTACTAATCATGAAGTAAGTAAAGTCCCTGAAAATAGTATACAAACATTAGATTTTAAATCAAAAATGTTTATTGTAAAAAAGGACCTTGAAAATTGTTTTTTAAAAAAGAGACATAATTTCACAAGTCTCAACATTAGCTATAGAAAACATCTTTTTCATACAAAATTCATTCAATCATATAAAAATAAACACAAATTTACATTAACTCAGCAACTATACAATTAAGGCACTTGAAAAGGGTGTTGCATAGACTGCATTTGGTGTATGCATTTAAAATAGTTTAAGTACATTACTGAGTTTCTAAGAATCCTTTCTTGCACTTATTCCCATCTTTAATTAATTTTAGAAAAATCATTAAAAATTATCTTAAAAGTAAGACATGGAGCATGCACCAGGAATGTTCAAAGCTAGTCTTTTCCTCCTCCCCAAGGCACATACTGTTTATTGGCAAAACAAACACAAAAACAAAAACACTTTTAATACAGTCTCCTGTGTTTTGTTCTTGTTCTTTTTCTTCCTCTCTCCCCTAAAAATACGGTTTAAAGCATTGCAGGCGATCAAAAAAAGCTTTAGTTCAACAACGGTAACCAGACATTAGACATGTAATGAAGTAAACCTGGAATAGTTTATAAGGCACCTGAGATAGTGTCTGGCAGATTCTCTTCCTATAAGAAATTCTATTACAAACTCTATTACAAAACAATACTGTTCTTTTTAGTTGAAATGATTTGGCAGCAATGTAAATCTTTGCATTCTTTCTTAGTAAGAAAAGATACAATGTGCTTTTTGCTTCGCCTTTGAAGAGAAAGATCCTTGTCTTTTATTCTCTCTATCTAGCTGTCAGTAAATATATAGGACTTTTAAACTTCACATGGAAAGGATTAACTTTTAACACATGGATTCCATGCTCTTGCAGCTTTTAGTGTGTGTGTGTGTGTGTGTGTGTGTGTGTGTGTGTGTGTGTGTGTGTCTATACATATTATTTGGTCGATATGCACAAGAGAAAATGCCTTTGGACTTTTCTTGATCATTTGGTCGGAGTGAAGAAATGCATTCTGTTCGAGTAAACATTGATTGCGTCACTCAATGTGCGACACAGCAGCCAGATTCCTCATGTTTGTGCAGAAGAGACATTCTGGAGAAGGTTTTGGAGCAGTTTTTGCACTGGTATTTCTTTACATCAGAGTGGGTCTGCAGGTGAGCCCTCAGGTTGGATCTGTCTGCAAATGCTCTGTTGCAGTGAGGACAAGAAAAGGGCTTCTCCCCTGGGGTGGAGGTGGGGTGGGAGGAAAAGAAAGACAGTCAGTGTTTTTAGAGGAAACGTAAAGACAGATAACGTTCATGAATAACCACATTTTGCCAAAAGAATGAGAAGCAGCAAAACTTGATTAAAATTCCCCATAATACATACTTATTTTAGTATCTAACCCCTTTAAGATACATTTGAATGTTGCATTAAAAAATCACATTAAGCATACTGTTGCTGCTGCCAGTATGTAGAAATGATTCATGTATTTTTAGGACTTGCACTAATTAAAGCTTTCTGCTTCAGCAGGTGAAGCTCATGTTTAGCTCCTCCCAACATTTCCCAATATTTCCCCTTTTCCCTCTTTCTGTATTATGACTAAGCCTGGATAAATGCCTTGACTCCCTGCAGAATGTGCTAGGAATAAAAAAAAAAATCAGCAGCAAAAAGCAAAGCAACTGAAAGCAAATTCAGTTCTAATTAATGCAACTTGCTATAGGGTGATATATATTGCAGCAAAAAGGCGACTAACAGGAAACTATAGGAGGAAAACCATCTATCAATCAAATGCTTTGAGATAGCAACATTTCTATTTGCTGATTATTGGAAGCGGTTTCACAGAACAAACATTCAAGTACCTCTTTCCTGATTTTCTAACTGATCTTTGAGACCAAACCTTCTGAATCTACTTTCCAAAGTCTCAATCCTGTTTGCAGTCTCTGGAGCAGAGGCTGTTCAAAAAGAAACGAAGCAGTGTGTGCTCCAAGGACTTTTTGAGTCATCAGGAAGTAGCTAGAAATGATCATCCATCATTAAAAGCACTGTGTCACTACTCAATGCAAACCCCAATGCCAACCCAGAGCTTCCGTCTGCTAGAGAGCATCGCTCCTGTCTACGTTTTCTCTTACCAGTGTGAGTTCTGATGTGTCCTTGAAGTAACCAGGGTCTGGAAAACGCCTTGCCACAGATCTTGCAGACACAAGGTAAGGTGTGGGTCCGAATGTGCATCTTAAGGGCGCCCAGGCTCACATATTCCTTGTCACAGTATTTACAGCTGAAGGATTTCCTAGACTGGGCATCACAGTGCAACTGCTTATGTTTGGCCAGCCCAGAAAAAGTTGAATAGGTCTTATTGCATAAATTGCACTGAAACTTTTCAGCTTCAATGGCATGGGGGTCTGAAAGCTTGGACTGTAGTCTTTCCTCTTCATCACTAATGGGGCTTTCTGAGCCACTGTGGTCCTTGGATGAGGTGTCGGATGGAGAAGGGGGACTCACTCGACCCAAGGATGAGGCATATCCAGAAAGAGAAGAGAGGCCATTGGGTAGCGGGGCGTGGAATGGAGCTGCCGTAGTCCACATGGTGATGGGGCTGTATGCTCCTGAGCTGAGGATCTCTGGTTGTGGTATGACAGGCATGGGGTAACTCTCATAGAGATACGGGGAAATGATCACTAGGGGAAGAAGTGAAAAGAAGAGAAGATTAAGGTAAAGCATTAAACATACACTGAGAGGCTACTTGGCAACACGTACAGCGCTCTCTCATGGAGATTTCATTTCATCTCCACCCTTGCTGCTAGTGGTAGTTAGTGTACTTCATGCACAGCTATGCCTCCTGCATAGAGTGTGACAGGAGCGAGACCAGCTCTGCGGTGAGGAGCACAGCCAGGCGAGTGCCTTCACAGTCAGCAGGGAGAAGGAAACGCTTAGGTTTTATTTGTAAAGATACAGAAAAGCCGTTTTTCGTTTTATCCATGGGCTGGTTGCAGGTCTGTGACTCCAAGTACAAAGATGTGTGTAAACCAAGCTGCTTTCTAAAGGAAAGGAGCCTTCTTACATGAAAAAAAGCAATACTTCAACAGTTACGTATTGTGTTACTCATCTTCCATATATTCATTATGCATGTACATACAAGCTTTAGAAAACGAAGTTGCAAAGAGTTGAATGAAGTTTTCCTTGTCAGTTAAAAGTTTCAAAAGTTTTCAATTCAAATTTATCCTAAATGATCAAAATAATCTGAACTCTCTTTTAGGACGTGACTTAAAAGGAAAACAATCTAGTATTTAGTTCTTTTGTAATAGTATTGGAGTTGTAATAGATATTTATATATTTTAGATGTATATAGGTATAATTCCTTTTTTTAAATTTCTCTCCTACCCTCCCTTCATTCCTCCCTCCTTTCCTTTTTATTATTATTATTATTTTTACCTGTGTGTGTGTCCAGTTCGCTGTAGTTCGGCTTTTTGGAGGCGTTGAAATGCTTCTTGACCAGGAAAGAGCGCGGCATCTTGCGGGCGGGTCTGGCGGGCGCCGGCGCGGA
>NW_005368860.1:841225-851647 GCF_000412655.1 Myotis brandtii
CCGGTCGGGACTGAGCCCGCGCCGGGGCTGGGTGGGTTTTTTCCTCTCTCCCGCGGGCAGGAGCCAATCGCCGCCCAGAGGTTCGGGTTTCAGCTCCTCCCTCTGGGACAGCTGTGAACAGAGGAAGAATCTGTTGTCAGACCCAATGATTCTGCTTCAAAATGGGCTGTGCTTCGGGATTTCAGTGGAGAGAGAGAAACAAGTGCCTAAGTATTTTCAAGAGGTAATTCCACTTCCTTAGCTCTGCCAGTTACCGTGCTCTCTGCGCGCTGGATCGTCCCGGGAACCGTGATTTCTATAAAAAACAGGCTGGCCTCCGGATGCCAGGCAGAGCCAGCGCCCAGGGACCAAACGCTCGCGGGGCTGGAGGGGTGCCCTGCAGGACCCCGGGGCAGCCCTGGGGTGAAGAAAGCCTGTATTTGGAAGTGACATCTGGAGAGGTTTTGCTTGCACCGAAGCAAAACAATGATCTCTTGGCTTTTGAAAAAGGAAGGCAGAGGCGAGAAGCAAAAGGCCCCGTAAGCGAGGAGGAAGAAAAAAAAAGGGCCTCCGGGGCGCCGGGCCTGGACGCCGGGGAGGAAGGCACTGCGGGTCCTAGAGGCACAGCGAGGCAGAGGCTGCACTTCCTGGGGAAATGAAGTAACCATGTCACCATGTTGGCCTGCTGGCTGGACAGACGTGCTCTTAGGCCATGAAAGACCTGCAGATGGAAGGACTGGGAGACCGCTTGGGGCTTGGAGGGGAGTGGGGGCAGGGAACGATAGGAAAACTGTCCTTAGGAACCATGAAAAATTCCCACAAACGCACTTGACGAGATTCTATCTCTTCGTGTGTCACTGTCACGGGGAGAAGACGTGAATGGGCCCTTGGAGACGCAATTCTTTCATTTCCAATCCGCATCCGCTTGTAAAGGCTGCTATTTTCTTTAAAGTCATCAATATTCATCTGAGGAGCTGCTAGTTTCTGGACTGTGTTTTTAAACAAAGGATACCATTATGAGTACTGCTCGGATAAAGTTTGAAGAAGCTAGCCTCGTAACCAATAAAAGTACTTTAATTTTGTATGCAGCATTAAATCTAAAAATATTAAAAATGGCTCATTTGAAACGTAATTAAAAGTAACATTTCAACTGTGTTTTCCAGCATCTCTGTCCATTCCAGATTTTTCCCCCCACCTTTTACTTAAAATATTAAAGAAAAAACAAATTTGCAGTAAGGTCACTTTAGCCTTGTTCCTAGCAGGTGCTGGGAGAGTGGAAAGGAAAACAGCGGTGATGAAAGCAGGACTTGAAGAGGACAGCGCGATGTCAGAAAGCCTGGCTTCTTCATCTCGGGATGAGAACCGCAGCCTGGGTGCTGGGGGCGGGGTGCTCACAGGGTTTCTGAGCCATTTCAATGATCCCTTTGTTCTTCCAACAGTCACTAATTTAAATGTTGGAGAAAGGAATTTAGATGAATCTTTTTTAAAAAAATATATATTTTATTGATTTTTTACAGAGAGGAAGGGAGAGAGATAGAGAGCTAGAAACATCGATGAGAGAGAAACATCGATCAGCTGCCTCCTGCACATCTCCCACTGGGGACGTGCCCGCAACCCAGGTACATGCCCTTGACCGGAATCGAACCCGGGACCCTTCAGTCCGCAGGCCGACGCTCTATCCACTGAGCCAAACCGGTTTCGGCTAAATGAATCTTTATGTTAAAAAAAACACACACACCAGTATTTGTAGGAGACAGGAAAATATGAATATGCATTAGATTCCTCCACCAACTGTAAACTGGAGTAGAATTCAGAGCAAGTTTTCTGAGCTTGCTACCTTCGCTAAGGGTTTGTTCAGACCTGGGCACCTGGTTTACGCAGCAGGGATCCTCCTTGCCCTTGCCGCTGCATTTCCTGCAGAAGGCACACTTGGCTAGAGGATCACACAGAGAACACACAAGCTGCCATGTGCTTTGACTTCCTCCTCTCACCTGAGGCAGAAGTCTGTTCGCCACGGTGGTGAGTGTTATTGTGTTATTTACTTGTTGGTAGTTATAACACAAGAAAACCTGCTAAAGTGTGTATTTTAAAAAAATCTATTTAAAAATGTTTAACAGTGATTCACGACGCTTAGAAAAAAAAGAAGCAAACTTGAATTTGGATTACCGATGCATAACTGAGCCAAGTCTCCCACTGCACGTCCAGGGAGGCTCATCACCAGACACAAATCAGAGTCAGGAAATGTTACCCCACCTACGGGGACGAGCGGACAGTGTTCGGGATCGTGTATGAGGCATGTCATTACACAGGGCTGCGTGGTAACTAGTCACACGCAGCCCTGTATGAGGTCTGGTCTGCTGTCAGGAGAGGGAGAGCCTGCGAGGTGATCGTGTGAGTCAGACAGGTGCTCTGCTCAGACACAGCAGAGAGCATTTGGCACCAGAATGGTCAGAGGGAAGAAAAGCCCCCACTCTAAGGCGTACTGCTAGGACTCTCCTAAGACAAGGTGGAAAGTTCTCGTCCTGCAAGCCAGAGGGATCATCTGGAGAAGTTGGCATTAACCACTGACTAAAAGACTCTCTTGCCCAGGAACAAAAGTCTTTGCTAGGACATCAACAAGACACCAGGTTTCAATGTTTTGTTTGGGCCACAAACCCAAGTGGGGTAGGTAATGCAAGAAATTAGTCTTAGGCTGACATACTTAGGGTCATTGGAACAGAGAGAAAATGGGGCTTATCCTGACATGTTACTGTGTACTCAGCCCAGACAGGGTGAAGCTGGTAGGCTCAGGCCCTAGCCTCCCCACAGTTCAATGTGGGGTACTGAGAAATGAAAAAAAAGGAGGGGAAGCAGTGCTCCTGGGTAATGTCCCTGGGGCCCTGGCTCCCAAAAGAACTTGGTTACCATGGGGGATGAAGGGGATTAACATGTAACCCTCCCTATGGTTGAACCACACTAGAGGGTCTTTTCTTTTACCTGTTTTCTGTGGGGTACACGGGATATTGGAAGCCCATGCAATGTAATTCCTTAATTGTCATGAATTTTATTAGGATGTGACTCATGTGATAGTCTCTTATTTTCTCTCTTGTATGAAGAACCTGACAAAGATAATTTGGAAAACTTCGTCAATGAAAGGTCTGGGACCTGGTGGGAGAGCCATTCTCCCGCCCCCTAGACTCTCCTGTACTGGTGGGGTTTCTCCTGGGCCCAGTCTTGCCTTGCCAAATAGGGAAATAAATTATATTCATGAGAGTCGAGAATGCAGCTTCGGCTTACTTACCTGGCACAGAGATTTGTGTGCATGTAGGTGTTTGGGGAGGTTAAAAGCTATGCAGATGTTGACTGCTAAGTTTAGAGAATGGAATAAATCTGGCAGCAGAGAAACCACGGTTGGCAGAGGCAGGAAATGCCATCTCGTGCTTTGCCCTGTCTCCTGAAATGCATAGCATCTCTTTCTAGCTTCAGTTTGTGGCGTGATCAACCTGAAGGGGGCTGGGAAGGATGACCTCCTTGAATGAGGTGGAGTTATGGAATATTGTTAGTTTGACTGTGATGTCTGGAGAATATGATAATGCATTACTAATTTTTAAACTGCATAGTAACAAAGTATTTTTATATGTAACTTTGGAAAATGAATGACAAAGATGTGATGTCATCTTATGGTTTTTATATATATTTATATTTGTATACAGGTGTGTATGTTTGTATTTGTATTCATAATTCATAATTTAATTCAGTCTCAGACAAGGTAAACCAACCCCTAAAAGAGAAATAAATGTTTCCTTTCAGTACATGAGTTTCTCTATTTGTAAAGTATACTTTAAACTTTTTCCTCATTTAAGATGATTTAGAGGTAAATATTCCTCAATATAAAAGGGAAAATAATCAGAGTGAGCATAGAATTCTTCATAATAAGGAGAACCCCATTTCTCTGAGGACATACATGGAACTACATACACACGGAGTGAGCATAGAATTCTACTCATATATTTTGAGCTTCATAATAAGGAGAACTCCATTTCTCTGAGGACATACATGGAACTACATACACACCCAATATACATAAATGCTGTTAACTGAGTTAAATGTGATCGCGTGTGCGCACTCGTGTGTGTGTGTGAATTGTAGTGAAATACAATAGCAAACAAATGATGTCAGGATGTCCCTCTGCTCTTTAGGAATGTCTATTATTTCCGGTGTGTTCCCAGGGCCATTTTCACCAAGCTAATAGTCACTAGCATTGTGGAGTTAGCTCTAACACTGTTAACGCAATAAATACTATCATACAGGATAAATAGATAGTTAAGAAAGATCACTTCGAACAGAAAGTTCGAACTTATTAAATATGGGAACAACATTTAATGAGATTCATTTTGTGACAAATGCTGATGTTTAGAAATCACTTGTTTTCAGAACTGTATTCCTAGTTAAAGGTTTTATAATCTCACTTCCTGTTGTGTGGCTATAATATGGTTAACGTATCATGCAAGGTAGAAGATATTCATCTCTTCAATGTTATATTGCACCCTGTAGACAATGTTGATGATCTTATCTATAAGATGAGCAAGAAAGACTGTTGAAAATGTTGAATTTATAGTTTACACAACAGCTCAGGCATATGTGGTTGCAAAGAGACATCTATTGGTCAGTTTTGGAAGACTCGCTTTCTTTTTCTGTAACTTTTTAACAAGGTCTGCCACCTAGTGGGAAATGGGTGGTTTGACTAGACACCAAGAGCATCAACCTGACCTCATTTTGTAATTGCCCCAATTTCAGAACAATCTTTTAATCTTATAAATTTTTAATTTATTTTTAATTTAAAATGATGTATTTGTGTTTGTAGAAATGCAGGTTATATCTATACAACAAATTATGTTGGATTTATAAGATAGGTGAGGAAGGGAAATTTATTATGTTCATAAATCTGCGTCGTCAATGATTAAAAAGAAAGTAGGCAAAAATATGAGCATTATGTTTAAAACTTAATGAGTACCTCAAATGACTTATTCCCTATATCTCCACAATGACCTATAAGATAGAGATGTTTTAAAGGCCGGGAACAAAGCCTGAGCCCAGTTTTCCAGGGACATCCATAATGAAAAGTGGTGGAACCAAGATTTCTCCTCATCTGGAACTCCAGGGTTATGTACTTTAATATAGGCTCTGCTACAGCCCTGCCGTTTGCTAAGGCAGGCTGAGGACACTCAATGTCTGACAGTTTGTGCTGTATTGGTGGTGATACAAGCTACCATTCTTAAGTGTTTAATATGAGCTGGCCACTGCATTAAGCACTTTACATGCATTTTAAAAATACCCCCAATGTAGTTAATGCTTCAAGGCAGATATTATCAATATTTATAGATGAGGAAATGAAGACACAAAGAAATGAAAAACCCTGGTCAAATCACACTACTAGTGTGGGGTAGATAGAGGTGGGATTGGACTCTGGACCAGTTAAATATCAAATCATCCTTATTTGATCACGGCTATCACTAGAATTTTACATCATGAAAGTGAGTTAGACTCATGACCAACTGCAGAACATGACCACTTTGAAAATTTGCCTTCTTCCTTTCTTTTCAGAGAACACTTACATGTGAACTTTATATATAATCTGTGGTGTGTGGAGTTTCTGTTTATATCCCCATCCCACTCAACATGATTTCTGCAGTGGGTCTATCTTTCTTCATCCTAAACACACTGGGGCATTGTTGCTTGATTTTAGACTTGATACCATTTTCCATCAAGATCTGGTTGTGACTTCTGGGAAGATACTTGGACTAGAATCCTAAGTACTTAACTAGATAGCGGCCATGGTCCTTTGGCCTGACAGCCTGTAATCATTAATTCTTATTCTATAAACATCATGTGCTTTTTCAAAATGCAAGTGATGATCTTTGTCACCTCACTCTGTAATGGGATTATGTGGGAGGAAATAAACCCATCAATAAAATTCAATGATTTCAAGGAAGGCACTAGAGAAGGAAAATACTCATAGACACAGACAACAATATAGTGATTATCAGAGGGAAGGGGGAAGGGGAGAGGTAGAGGAGGGTAAAGGGAGGCATAAATGGTGATGAGTGGTGAGCACACAGTACAATATCCAGATGATGTATTATAGAATTGTATACTTGAAACATACATAATTTTATTAACCAATGCTACCCCAGTAATTTTAATAAAAATATAAAAAGCAGAATGTTTTTAAGTATAAGGGAGGAGTTCTATGATCTGGAGCTGTCTCTTTTTCTACAGACATGGGTGTGCATGGGTGTACATGGGTGGTGTGCCTGCATTGGGCCTAGCACGAGCATCCATTGGTTCATGTATGGGGATGCATGTTTGGTAAACTTGTGGGGTAGATTGGTCTGCATTGATTTACAAGAGGGACTTGAGAGAGCTTCATCCTTAAGTGTCAAAGAGGATAGCACAGTGCCTGTTGCTTTGCTGTGTCTTTTTCTGAGCACCCCAAAATGCCGTGGGGAAGCAGGGGTCGAGCCTACTCAATGAACCCGAAACATGAATTTACTATAACACTGGTACGCTTTAGAGGGTAGACAGTACTGCTTTGGAACCTCTGAGGCAGAGGTCATAAAAAGGGGGGTGTGGCTTGTGAGAGCACTTCCCATGTCTCACCGGAGCTTGATCTTTAAGTATCAGAGAGGATAGCACAGTGCCTATTGCTTCGCTGTGCCTTTTTCAGAGCACCCCAAAATGTCGTGGGGAAGCAGGGGTAGAGCCTACTAAATGAACCTGAAGCATGAATTTACTATAACACTGGTAAGTTTTAGAGGTAGAAAATACTGTTTTGGAACCTCTGAGGCAGAGGTCATAAAAAGGGGGTGTGGCTTGTGAGAGCACTTCCCATGTCTCACCATGAAACACTACAAAATGTGGACACCTGGACGAGTCCAGGGCATCAGCTTTAGTGGCAGTCATGCCAGCAGGCATTGGCAGTGCCTAAGACATATGGGGGTACCCGGTGGGAGCGGAGGTAATGCCCAGTGAGAAATGAGGGCCTGCCTGACACTCTGGTTCTCAGCAAACTAACAGGAGTGTCCTAGCAGATAAAGAGGAAACTAGAAAACATGGCGGCATGTATGAGAGCCATACTGAAATAGGAGGAGGAAGGACACTACATATTCTAAATGAAAACTGAACACTTGCCCTGTACACCCTGAAGAACAGCTTGGTGGGACGCCCAGGATGACTTTCCGGGGTACTGAGGTCCTAAGTCAGTGGGAAGGAAAGCACAGATGTCTCCTACATACTGAACAGAGAACAGTGAGGATGAGTGCCCAGTCTGCATGTGTGTGCCAACAGCACTACTCGCAGGGACCCCTGAATCAGAATTGTCTTCACTTAGCACTTTGCCTCTTCCTTTGCCTCAGATCTGAATCATCAGCACGTATATCTGGACATTAAAATTGAAATCCTTTAAAACAGCAGACTGTGAAACCCCCCAAGACAGTTTAGAGAAACAGAGTCCATGTACCAACAGCACTGCTCACAGCGACCCCTGCGTCAGAAATGTCTTCACTTAGCACTTTGCCTCTTCCTTTGCCTCAGATCTGAATCGTCAGCACGTATATCTGGACATTAGAATTGAAATCCTTTAAAACAGCAGACTGTGAAACCCCCAAGACAGTTTAGAGAAGCAGAGTCTAAATTATGCGATGCTTATGATTACCTCCCTAATTTAGATCTTGGTTCACCAACTTGGTGAGTAATTCTCTGTAGGGTGCGGCTATAGGGTTAAGACTCGGACTGACCTGTTGGCAAAGCCACAAACAAGTCCCAGCTTAGAGGGCACAGCCCTCTTAGCATAATTAGGCTTGACCTTATGATGCTCCCTAGATCTTATCTGGGAAGCTAATGGGCTGAGGGAGATGCAGCAAGTGCTGCCAAAACAAGTGAAACTCACAAGAACATTGTAACTATGGTGACCACTACCTTGTTTACCTCTGGCTATAAAATAAAGGCTCAGCTTGCTGTCTGGATCTCTCTCTGTGGCCTCAGCCAGGCACAGGAAGATCCACCTAGACCCAGCTTATTCTCTTTGTCTGTCATTTCTTCATCCTTCACTGCCCTCACTCAGGCTCACCAAACCCTTGGCTGAGCTGGCTCAGCACAATTCTCCAAAAGCAGGTCACTCAGAGAACACAAGCTTTGTGAGAGTTTCCCAGGCCTCACCAAGCACGTGGTTCCTTTTCTCTGCTCCAGAGACATCAGCCATCACCAACCAGTCAAACTCAGACCATTTGGTAGCCCCCCGAGAACAGATCAAAAGCAGGGTAGCCCTAGCTGGTTTGTCTCGGTGGATAAAGGTCGGCCTATGCACTGAAGGGTCCTGGGTTCAATTCCAGTCAAGGGCACATGCTCAGGTTACATGCTCAATCCCCAGTAGGGAGGCATGCAGGAGGCAGCCAATCAATGATTCTCTCTCAACATTGACTAGAGGCCCGGTGCACAGATATGTGTGCACCGGTGGGGTCCCTCGGCCTGACTTGCACCCTCTCGCAATCCCAGACCCCTCAGGGGATGTTGGAGAGCCAGTTTGGGCCCGATCCCTGCAGGCCCAATCCAGACAGGAGGGAGCCTGATCTTGTGCTTTGAGTGTCTGTCCCCTGGTGGTCAGTGTGCATTATAGTGACCAGTCAACCAGTTGTTCGGTCATTTAGGCTTTTATATATATAGATGCTCTCTCTCTCTCTCTCTCCCTTCTTCTCTGAATTCAATAAAAATATATTTAAATTAAAAAAAAAGCAGGGTAGAGCAGAAAGACCCTTGTTGCTGCTCTGATTCACCACTGATAAATTGTTTTGCCTGGATAGAAATACCATTTTGTATGCTGTGGGTTTTCACAATAAGTGTTTTTAAATTATACTGTGGCTGTTTAAAAAGAAATACACACACCCCACAGGTAGAATGATCTTTTCTAAAATTGCTCTTTGGCCTGCATTTAAACATAAGAGTCTTCTCGTAAAGCCAGGATGAGAATGGAAAAGAAATACCGTGCTCACCTATCCCTTTTGGACTTTAACTGCATGGTCCTTGGACATAAACCTTTCACTGGTGCTGAGGGCCACGCTCCTGTTGGCCAGTTGACAGGTGAGGTGGCAATCCAGTTTAACTGGCAGCAGAGAACAGGCTAGAAGAGGTCAATGCGGGGGGGAATATATGTAATACTTTCGTCAATAAAAATTTTTCAAAAATCTAACATTAAAGTCATTTTCAATGTAACTCTTTCCAGTAATTAGAAATGATGGACCGATTGCACAAGTGTAAGCCCATTGGGAGCTCAGTAGGTGGGTCCCTTTGTCATTGTGCATTCCCAGACACAGGCAGAGATTCCTTTCTTCCCTCCCCACACAGTCACACAGACCCACACTCGCCTGAGGGATAGAATTCATTATTGTACTTCCAAAGAGAGGGTTGGACACAGTACACTATGGAACCATTTAAAAGTGATTATGGATGAAAGTTAAGGGCATGAGAATAATCCTGAATCTTCAAGTTCTCGTGAGTGTTTGGAATTACATTGTCCATGAGTGAGTAATGATCCAGAGTTGGCAACTGTACTTCAGAAAAGTGTAAAGGGAATTTGTATCTTAAAAGAAAACTGTGATGGAATAAAATCCCTGAATGTTAGACCTGGGGACTTTAGCCATCTAGTGCAACACTTTCCCTCTATCTTATGGTCAGGGAGTGCGAGAAGAGTCTTGCTCAAGAGTGTGGACCTTCTTATCATCACAGAGGATTAGATCTGAAATCTGCTGACTTGCAATACAAGGCACTAGCAGGGAGCTAGTGCCCTGTGATAGGCCACTTTTTTTAAAAAATGTAATTGATCAGCTTCTGCAAACTCTCCTTGAAGGCCTTTAAAGAAATCAAAATAGAAACCAGGAATAGTTCTCTATTTCATAACTGGTGAACTTAGTACCCTATGCTACTCTGCCCTCCTCTGCCCATGAAGTGGTCCAGTATTGCCTATAGTTTATTCTGCACAGCCCCTCGGCCCTGCACATTTAATGTTGGTTTTTATTCTGGCACATCTTCACCTGGTTCAGAAGCACATCAGAACAGATGCCAGCATGCTAGGTTGAAGATTATTGAAAACAGTAGATATTGCTTAAAATTCCAACTGCCAACTGTACTTCCACCTTAGGCGATATCACCTTATTGATAGAAAGTCAATAACAGAAGGTGCAATCTGTCTTGGTTTGAACATTTTAGACCAAACTTCAAAGGGAGATTTTTAACCCACAAACCCCAAATGAAATATCCATCTATATAAGGGAGTGCACTGACCACCAGAGGGCAGCTCCTGCATTGAGCTCTGCCCCCTGGGGGGCAGTGCATGTCATAGCAACCAGTTGACTGGTTGTTCAGTTGCTTAGGCATTTATATATATATATATATTAGAGGCCCGATGCACGA
>NW_005368860.1:852041-852428 GCF_000412655.1 Myotis brandtii
GCTCCTAACCTCTCACCTGCCTGCCTGCCTGATCACCCCTAACCGCTTGTGCCTGCCTGCCTGATCGCCCCTAACCCCTCTGCCTGCCGGCCTGATCACCCCTAACTGCTCCCCTGCTGCCTAATAACCCCCTAACTGCTCCCCTGACTGCCTGATCACCCCTAACCATCTCGGCCTCAGCCTCCGCCACTGTGACTTTGTCCGGAAGGACATCCGAAATGACGTCTGGAAGGTTGTTTGGTCTAAGTAGCATATTACACTTTTATAAGTATAGATAGGTACATATACCACATTTAAAAAAAATATTTTATTGATTTCAGAGAGGAAGGGAGAGGGAGAGAGAGATAGAAACATCAATGATGAGAGAGAATCACTGATCGGCTGCCT
>NW_005368860.1:852731-854311 GCF_000412655.1 Myotis brandtii
ACAAACCACCATAATGTTTACATAGAGGCTGTAGCAATTTACATTCCCATCAACATGCACAGAAGTTTCCTTTTCTCTACATCCTTTCCAGCGCTTCTTGTCTTTTTGATAATAGCAATTCTAATGAAGGTCTGAAGTGCTGCTATCACATGGTTTTAATTTGTATTTTATTGAGGATTAATGATGGTAAACACCTTTTCATATGCCTTTCAGCTGTATATATGCCTTTTTTTTTGGAAAAATGTCTATTCAGATCTTCTGCCCACTTTTTATTTGGATTGTTTGTTGCTATTAAGTTTTATGAGTCCTTTATATATTTTGTAAATTAACCCTAATACACAAATTGACCAAACTGCAGAACGACTGGTCACTATGATGCGCACTGACCACTAGGGGGCAGACACTCAATGCAGGAGCTGCCCCCTAGTGGTCAGTGAGCTCCCATGGGGGGAGCACCGCTCAGCCAGAAGCTGGGCTCATGGCTGGCGAGCACAACAGCAGTGGCGAGAGCCTCTCCCACCTCCGCTGCAGATGGGCAGTAAGGAGCGAGGGGGTCCCAGACTGCAAGAGGCAAGAGCCCCAGACTGCAAGAGGGATGTCTGAGTGCCAGCTTAGGCCTGATCCCTGGGGATGTCAGACCTAAGCTGGCTGGCAGGCAGTCATCCCCCAAGGGGTCCTGGACTGTGAGAGGGCACAGGCTGGGCTGAAGGACCCCCCCGCAACCCCCAGAGCATGAATTTTGTGCACCGGGCCTCTAGTCAAATATATGATTTTCAAATATTTTTTTCCCATTCAGTAAGTTGTCTTTTCATTTTGTTGATCAGGAAATGTGTGGCAAACAAAATTATTTTTAGTAAAATTTGTTATGCAGATTTAAGTCTGTGCCTTTCTTTCATAAGAGTTGCTAAGAGTCATCCCCCTCCTTGATACAGAAGAAAACGGAAATTTCATTTATAAATGAAAAATTCTCTTACAAATGGAAACTTTTTCTCTTTTCAGAACTTCTCCCACATTTGCTTTCTCAAAATAATCAGCTCAAAATAATGCCAAACAGGCATATTTGGGGGTGGCATATTCCTGATTACAAGATACTAGAAATTCCCTGTGGGCGGGCTCACATGGGCATCACCCATCACTGATTGATTTGAGCTAATGTGTGTGGGATCATTTTGGTTGCAGTGATAGCGCCCCTGCTTGCATCTCATATCCCTCCAGCAGGCTCACCCTGTACATTTCATGATAGAGCAGGAGCCTCACAAGAGGTTTAGGTACACAGGTGCTTTTCCAGTATTTTGCTTGGGTCTAGTTTGCTATGGTCTCATAAGACCCAAAAGTAAAAGGGTGAACATATCTAACTATATCAATATGAATGTTAAATGTGAATGCATTAAATAATTTGATTAAAAGGCAGAGATTTTCTTTTGTTTTTCTTTAAATATTAATGATTATTGCATATCCTATCTAATAATAGAGAAACATGGTAATTAGCCGTACCTCCGCTACCCTTCCCATTGGCTAATCAGGGCGATATGCAAATTAACTGCCAACCAAGATGGCGGCAGGCAGCCAGGCAACTTGAA
>NW_005368860.1:855794-878012 GCF_000412655.1 Myotis brandtii
CACAAATTTTTGTCCACTGGGCCTCTAGTAACATTATAAAAAATAATAAATTAACAAAACAAAAAAAATGAAAAAAAAAGAAAAAAATTGCAAAGCCATCAGAGTGTGTGTGTGTGTGTATGTGTGTGTGAGTGTGTGTGTGTGTGCACGCATGCGCCTCATATATACCATAAGTAGGTCATTATGTTTAATTTAGAACAGGTGACTCAGACTATTCATCACTAATAATTATGTTGTCTTATGAGTTGAAAGGTAGGAGTCAATTAGAATGATTCTGCTCTTGGTTTTTCTGTGGATTACAGTGCATTTGAAGCTATTTTTTGGATTTGAGTTTTTTCTGACTGATAAATTTTTAGAAATGTGTTTGAGGGAAGAATTATTTTTCTGACTTTGGATATGAACTTTTTCACTTATCTAGGAAGATTTCATTTAAACTTTTTAAGTCTGCATTTGTATCTATTTTAGACTCATTTCAGCAGTACTGTATTTTCTCTTTCATGACTCTCATTTGAAGCTGTGGATTCTTTTGTGATATTTGAATTGAAAAATGTAACTTTATAATAAAAAATAACATTATTTTTTTTAAAGGCAGAGATTTCCAGAATGGATAAGAAAATGTTTACTAGTAACTACATGTTCTCTACAAAAGACACTCTTTAGATTTAAACATGCATATAGGTTGAAATTAAAAAGATGAAAAAAAGTCCTAGCTGGTTTGGCTTAGTGGATAGAGCATAGGACTGCAGACTGAAGGGTCCCAAGTTTGATTCTGGTCAAGGGCACATGCTGGGGTTGCGGGCTAGATCTCCAGTAAGGGTCATGCAGAAGGCAGTCGATCAATAATTTTCTCTTATCATTGATGTTTCTATCTCTCTCTCCCTCTCCCTTCCTCTCTGTATCAATAAAAAATTATATAAAAATATGAAAAAAACCTATAAGTGTTGCAAACAGCAACTATAAGAAAGGTGGAGTGGCTACATATATGAAAAAAACCTATAAGTGTTTGCAAACAGCAACTATAAGAAAGGTGGAGTGGCTACACAAATATCTTTAGAATGAGAAAAACTAGTTACTAGAGATAAAGAGGGAAATTTTATTATGACAGAAGTGGTTATTTATTAGGAAGTTGTAGGGATTATAAACACATATACGAACCCAGCAACAGAGCCTCTATATGCAGGAGAAGCATTGGCAAAATCCAATGCCTTATTAAGATAAAAATGTGTCACAAACTAAGTGTGGAAGGGATCTTCCTCAACATGATAAAGGAAGTCTATGAAAAAACCACAGTTACCATCATACTTGATGAAAGACAATATTTCCCCATAAGGAGCAATAAGGACCACTTCTACTCAACATTGTACTGGAGATTCTAGCCAGGGAAATTAGGCAAGAAAATGAAATAAAAGACATCAAGATTGGAAAAGAAAAATTTAAAGTGTATTTCTAACAAAAATAATCTTGCCTATACAAAAAAATCCTAAGGAATCCAAAAAAAATTATTAGAACAAATGAACATTTTCCAGGAAGGTTGTATGGTACAAAGTCAACATACAAATATCAATTGTATTTTTATATTCTATCAATGAAATGAATAAAATATTTGGGAATAAAGATAAGGAAAAATGTGCTAAATGTTTACACGAGTGGGACTTTTCCATCACTAATAGGAGTGAGGTCCTTGGGGCGCTGCTGGAATGAGCACTTCCTGGGCCCCACTGGAGGATGTGATGTGGTGAGAGGCTTCATTTCCATGGAGTTACATTTCTCGGGGTGCAGTCTCATTGTCCTTAAACCATTCCTGGAAAAGGTGCAGCTGGGGCTTCGGTAGAGCTAAAAGCAAAGCCAGTGTCCAGAGTTTCCATTTAATTTATTATATACAATTGGAATAATAATGTCTAGGCAAAATTGTGCTCTGGTCTTTTATTTAGCACCAGAGGCCCAGTGCACCAATTCATGCATGGGTGGGGTCCGGCTGGCCAGCCCTGATTGAGACTGATCAGGCAGGGCCGGCGGGGCGAGGGGATGTGGGTGGTTGGCGGGCTGGCCCCGCCCCCTGGTTGAACTCCTGGTTGAACTCCCAGTCTTCTTCAATTTCTTTGAACAATGTCTTATAGTTTTCAGTGTATAGGTCCTCTATCTCCTTGGTGAAGTTTATGCCTAGTTATTTTATCCTTTTTGTTGCAATTGTAAGTGGGATTGTTTTTCCATGTCTCTTTCTGATATTCTGTTGTTAGTAGATAGAAACACAAGGGATTTTTGTATATTGATTTTGTATCTTGAAAATTTATTTGTTTGTTGTTTTGAATAATCTTTTGGATGTAGGGGATGTATACAAAATGTACAAAGAATATAACTCAACAACAAAAATATAAACAATCTGATTTTTAAAATGGGCAGAGGAGCCCTGTCTGATAGCTCAGTTGGTTGGAGCTTAGTCCCGTGCACCAAAAAGGTTGCAGGTTTGAATCCAGGTCAGGTTACATATCTGGGTTGAGGGTTCAATTTCCAGTCAGGGCACATATGGGAGGCAACAGATGGATGTTTCTCTCTCACAATGATGTTTCTCTCTCTCTCTCCCTTCCTCTGTCTCTAAAATCAATAAAAACATATCCTTGGGTGAGGATCAAAAAATTATTTTTAAAAATGGGCAGAGGATTGAATATACTAGCACACTTTTCCAAGGAAGAAATACAGATGGCCAACAAATATTTAAGTGTATTTGTATTTGTAAAGATCTTCTCCTGTTTGGTTGGTTGCCTTTTTGTTTTGTGGATGATTTTTTTTTCTGTGTAGAAACTCTAGTTTGATGTAGTCCCATTTATTGATTTTTGCTGTTACTTCCCTTGTCTTTTGGGTTAAGGTCACAAAGACCCTTCTGTGACCAAGGTCCATAAGTTTAAAGCTTATGTTCTCGTCTATGTATCTTATTGTTTCCAGTCTTATGTTCAAGTTTTTAAACCATTTTATTTTTTATTTTTTTTAAAATATATTTTATTGATTTTTTACAGAGAGGAAGGGAGAGGGATAGAGAGTTAGAAACATCGATGAGAGAGAAACATCGATCAGCTGCCTCCTGCACACCCCCTACTGGGGATGTGCCCACAAACAAGGTACATGCCCTTGACCGGAATCGAACCCGGGACCCTTCAGTCCGCAGGCCGACGACGCTCTATCCACTGAGCCAAACCGGCTAGGGCTAAACCATTTTAAATTAATGTCTGTGTATGGTGTCAGATAGCTGTCTAGTTTCATTCTTTTGCATGTGGCTTCCCAATTTTCACACCATTTATTGAAGAGACTTTCCTTTTACCATCGTAAATGTTGGGCTCCTCTGTCGAAAATTGATTGCCCACATATGTGTGGGTTTATCTCTGAGCTTTCAAATCTGTTCCATTGGCCTGTTTCTGTTTTTCTGCCAATACCACACTGTTTTAATTGTGTAGCTTAGTAGTATAGTTTGAAGTCAGCGAGTGAAATACCTCTGGATTTGATTTTTCCCCTCTGTTGTAGTACCATACGAAGTTGAGATTTTTGTTCTATTTTTGGTATATTGATGGGAATTGCGTTGAATCCGTATATTGCTTTAAGATGTCCATTTTAACAATATTAATTCTTCTAGTCTATGAACATAGAATACCTTTCCATTTATTTGTGTCTTCTTCAATTTCTTTGAACAATGTCTGTTCTTAAGCCAGTGCCATGCTGTTTTGATTTCTATGGCTATGTAGTATAGTTTGGTATCAGGTGAGGTGGCTTTTCTAATCATTGCCTTTATGTCTAAATTTGGGAACAATGAGTTGAGTAGCTCTACCATGTGCCCACGCCTCATCCTCACCCCCTCCCTCATTCCCAGGTGTGCCGTGCGTTTCATAAAATCCTCATCTTGTGGCTCCTGGGCTGGCCGTGCCCTCCCACTGCCCTGCACCTTTGCTGTGGGGCTGATCCCAGTATCTAGACCCGCTCTGCCCTTAGTGCCTGCTCTTTCATCCTGGCTCTACCTTTTCCTCTAGCATGACCTGGGCCCATCGTTTAATCTCTCCAAGTCACCACTTCATCACAATGGTAGCTGCGTCTCAGAGGTGTTGCCACGATTGGATGAGACAGTATGTGGAGCAAATACAACACCTCCTGATGCACACTAAGCCTCAATAACCGCTGCCTGATGTCACTGTCACAGGGGCTATGAACACACATAAGAGCAGTTACGATAACCTTGAGACGTCTGGGAAGGTTGGAGAAGTTGGCATTTCTTACGTGTGGTAATAGACCCCTGGTTTATCATTACCACGGAACTGTGACATGATAGTGCAATTGGCTATTTATATATCTCGCCAACTTGGCAAGGCTGAGGGGCAGGCTCATGTCTTGGTTACATTGTCCTCACAGCACAGCACAGGGGCCGCTTTGTAAAAGCTCAGTCCTGTGGAGTGAATGAAAGAAGGCACCAGTTTAACTGCAGTCAGCGTCTCCCCGGAGAGCGCTTCTCCCTCCGGAGCAGGGAGCTCACCCTGCTTGTTCCCCACAGCAGTCAGCACCCCTGCACTTCACAGCCATTGAGCGGGCGGCCTCTCACTTCCCCACGAGACTGGAAACTCCCGAGAGAAGCCACCCCCTCCGCCAGGCACGTCGCAGAGGCACTTTGGGGAAAGGAGGTGGGGCAGGGCTGAGATCACTCTTGGAAACGGAGTTGCTAGGGCTTCAGTCACTGCACTGAACACACAGGCAGGGGCCTTGCATGGCCTCCTCACACTTCCTGCCTTCCTCCCGCTTGCACAGCCCGAGACTGAGGCAGCGCTGTGGCATCGCTGCTAGAATGAGAAGAAGGGGAAGCGGAGGGGTCGGGGGTCACTGGGACCTCTGTCCTGCCAGCCCGTTGCGTTGCATGGCGCGCATGCACTTAACGACGCGTCGGGAACTGTTCAGCAGCGAGGTTTGCCCTCCGCTGGGGATGAGCTGAAAGACCACACACACGTGTTCGATGAAGTTTCTATCTCTCTCTCCCTCTCCCATCCTCTCTAAGTAAAATAAATAAAAATATATTTTTTTAAAAAGGAACAACTTTTCAATAGCAACTTGTTATTGTCTAAGTGAATGCTCAAATCATTTCTACTTGAAGTATACAGTAGGAAAGTTGTATTTTGGGTGATAGTGTCTTTTGACTGGATGCTCCAGACTTTGCTTACTTTTTCCCTCTCATAAGGTCTTTCTATCAGAAATTTATCCCACTACCCTTTTCAGTTACATGGCCCATGATCCAAATGGCTCAATCAGAATATCTCATTTCCCTGACCTCAGTGATTTGCTTAGGCATGAGGACATGCCCTCAGGCAAATCAAAACACCCCTACGATGTTTTCCTGAAGCCATTGGGCAAAAAAAGGACAATCTAGATGATCTGAAGCTACCAGCAGCCTATGAAGAACTATAGGTGGTGATCTTAAAGACTGTAGAAAAGGCAGAAGTGGGAATAAAGCTAACACCCAAAAGAGAGGTCAGATAGGGGAGAAAGAGAATAATTTTTCCCTTCTTGGATTCAGCTATGTCTAAAAGTAGAACAACTGTTCTTAAATTTCCCAGTTACGTAAATCTATTAACTCTTATACTTGTTGCTTAAATTAGGTTGCATAGAGTTTGTGATTCTTGCAACCAAAAGCATTTTTAAAACTTCAGCTGTATAGACACATATAATCTGATACATTGATGTTAGCAATCTCTTAAGTAAAAATGGAATTTACCAGACTAAAATAGAAAGAGAATTGATAATATAGTAAAAAATAATAAGAATAAAAGATATGGTTGGGGCATTACATGATGATAAAAGGTCCAATCTACCAGGAAAACATAGCAATTTTAAATATATAGGCATAAATAAATAAATAAATAAATATTCACCAAACAACAGAGTCTCAAAATACATGCAAAAAAAAAAACACTGATAAGACTGAAAGGAAAAACAGACAAATGCACATTATAGTTGAGGACATTGACACTCACTCATAACAAGTAACAGAATGACTAGACAAAAAAAATCAGCAAGGATATAGAACGGAATGACATCATCCACCAGCAGGATTTAGTTGATATATTCAGAACAATTCGCCCAACAATGCAGAATATACATTTTTTGTAAACATCCATGGAATATTCACCAAGATAGACATATCCTGGGATAAAACAAGCCTTAACAAATTTTAAAGAGTTGAAGTCATACAGAATATTTCCTCTGACCATAATAAAATCAAATTAAAACTCAATAACAGAAAAACAACAGGAAAAATCTTGAAATACTCGGAAATTAAGTAATACACTTCTAAATAACTCATGGGCCATACAAGAAGTCTCAAAGAAAATAAAAAAGCAAACAAACATAAAACTGAATAAAATACATATCAAAGTATGTGGGATGCATCTTAAGCCACAGTGAAAAGGTAATCTATAGCACCTAAGAGAGAAACAGCCTCAAATCAACAACCTAATTCTTACCTCAAGAAACTAGAAAAAGAGAAGCAAAATAAACATGAAGCAATCATAGGGAAAGAAATAATAAAGATAGAAATAAATACAATTGAAAACAGGAAGATAATAGAGAAAAGTCAATGAAACAAAAAACTGGTTTCTTCAGTAAAGTTAATAAACCTATGGCAGGACTGAATAAAACACAAGATAAAAAGAGACAAATCACTGTATCAGGCATGAAACAGGGAATATTACTATGGATCCTATGCCATTAAAAGGATAATAAGAGAGTAATACAAATAACTTTATGCTTATCAATTTGACAACATTGAAGAAATGGAACAATTTCTCAAAAACCACAAACTACTATCCATCAACCAAGATGAAATAAGCTCCTGAAAAGTTCTATAACCACTAAAGAAATGTAATTTGTAATTTAATTTCCCAAAATGAAGTCTCCAGACTCAGATGATTTCACTGAAAAAATTTACCGAACATTTAAAGAAGAATTAATACCAATTTTACATAATCCCTTCCAGAAAATAGGAAAATCTTTCCAACTCATTTTATTAGGCATGACCCTGATACTAAACCAATAAAGAGCTGTGAACTGTACAAAACAAACAAACAAAAAACCAACAACAATAAAAAAAACTATACACCAACGTCTCTCATGAATTTAGCTATAAAAAATCCTCAGCAAAATATTAGCAAATTGAATCTAGCCATGTGTAAAAAGAACTATATGCCTTGAACAAGTGGGACATATTCCACATATGGAAGACCTGGTTCAATATTAAAATATCAGTCAATGCAATCCACCAGGTCAAAAGGCTAACAGGAAAAAAGTATATGATCATATCAATCAGAAAAAGCATTTGACACAATCCAACATGCACTTATGATAAAAACTCTCAGCAAACAGGAAGGAATAGAGGGAACTCACCTCACTACAAGAAAGCAAATATAAAAGAATCCTTCAGCCAACATCAGACTTAAAGATTGAATGCTTTCCCCCTAAGATCAGGAACAAGGTATCCACTCACCATTCTTATTCAACATAACCCTGGAAGTTCAAGCCAACCTTTCTTTAATTTGAGTCTAAAACAGGCCCTCTGTTAGCAATGGGTTTGGGAGGCCAGCAATTGTCGCAAAAGAGACACACCTACATTTGGAAAGGAAAAGTGGGTAGAGCCTCTGACTCTTAGGAAGCGTAGAGGTATAGAGGGGTGGGCGGATTGAGCAAGAATCCACAATTGAAAAAGGCCTTTGAATAATTTCTCCCTCTATCAGGTAAGTAGCAGGAGACATGAAGCCAGTATCCCTGGTGGCAGGGCCCCCCCGCACCCCCATGTTCCCCACCCAATGGCCCTTCAGTCACAAAACCACATTCTACACAGCACAGCAGAACCCGTGGCTCTTTGCACCTAAATAACAATTTCAATGTTACCAGGCCAGCTGGGGCTTGTTTTTGCATCTGTGGAAAGATAGGAAGCTGTCAAACAGAAAGTTAGGCTAGGTTTACACTGACAAATCTGTAATTTTGCTCATGACTTTAGAGCAGAGGAATGCTCCATTGCAAAACTGCATTGCTGCGACCAAGCTTAAAATATAAATAGTGGCACATATATAAACTATAAGTTGGCTTAAACATACATACAGGTTTAAAATACATATACATTATGTTTCAGCCAATTTGGTTGCTTGATGCTGGTTCTGATTCTTACAGTTTGAGTATTACCTTTGTTCTTTCCTAAGACAAATTCTCTCCCTCATATAGGGAAGCTCTCCCCTTCTCTCATCTTCCTGACTCAGCCGCTACCTGTACACCTTTCTCCACCTTGCTGCCGGTGTGGCCCTAACCCAGACACAAATGGGATCAAGTCATTTCCCTGCTTAGGTCATTTCTGGTGGTTCCTCCTCCTCAACCATGTCACTGAACATGTAGGCCACGGTCAGGAGCCTGCCCAAGAATTGTTTCTGTCCATAACAAGGTAGGTTCAGAAGTTGAGAGTAAGCGTTTGGAAACTTTGTAGCAAGCATATCAAACTCAAAGGCTAACATGGGCCAAATAAACAAGGTTTAAGTTTATGTGGGCCGCAAAAAAAACAAAAGCCTCTATTTTCATAGAAACTAGGTTTATTTCGATAGAGACATGCTGAATACAAAGAGCTGAAATAAATGAGTCATCATTAGCATAAAATAATAGAACATTTTAATAAAAATTAATATTTGTTCTTGAACATTAACTTACCAGACACGGAATAACTGCAGAAATTAATAAGTGTAACGCAAATCTATTTTTCTTGTTCTCTGAAAGTGAAATATTTCCTGTTGCACACACCAAATAAGTCAGTCCAAGACTAATGACGTGGCAATTGGCTGCTAAAATATTCGCTGCCAGTATTAGCAGTGAGAAATGGTGCACTTGCGCATAAGGCACATAAGGGAAATGAATACAACACGATTATAGTAATCAGTCATTAGTGAACATTGTAGTTCGTTGATAATAATTATGTATAACAGGATATCGTAAAAAATTAAGTTATGAAATTTTTATTAAAACGTTTCTTACATACCGTTATATTGGCTGGGCCGCAAAAATATTCATTGTGTGCTGCATGCGGCCCGCGAGCAGCGAGTTTGACATGCTTGCTTTATAGGCATTAGACATGGACATATTCTCCAACTGTGTCACCAAGCAGTGTCCATACAGGCTGCTATGGAACTCACATTGTGAGGCATCTGCTTTACAAACTCCATACTCTATTAGTCTGGGAAAGATTGGGGGGTAAAACCCAAGATCCGGTCCTTCATCACAGCTAGTTGCAGAAGCAGAGCTCCAGCACAAAGTCCAAAAACTACCCCCCCACACCCCCACCCCACAAGTTCTTACTATCTGGCCTATGTCTGTGGTTCCTCCAACATCTTCTGGAACTCCTGCATCTTGCCCTCTCCACCAAGCTCCTTGACAGTTCTCCACATACTGTGTGTATAATTCTCCTTTCTGAATGCCTTTATCTACCTTGGCTGACAGGAGACTTTCTCTCATCCACTAAAACAGCTTCTGTGAAACCACTTCTGATGCCATCATCAATCCCCAACACAGATATCCCCTCCTTTATCCTTCTGTGCTACTCAGTACATCACTCAAGAAGCATGTTTTTTTGCAATGTCCAATAAGGATGAATAGAATAAGAAAACCTAAAACCTGCCACCAAATGATTCCTAGTCTCATGAATGTTCTGTGTATTGTCTCCCCAAGGACAGAGGCCATGTCTTAAACACCTTTGTGTCCCAAAGCCTCTGTGCCATGAAAATGGTAGGAAAGGAGGGAATGACACATTTGGAATTAAGGTTGGTAAGAATGGATGAAACACAGGTACTGGGAAGTATTTTACCCCCTCAGTTAACCTGTCTTGGCTTTCATTTCCCCTTTATCACATGTGGGATTTCAATACCTACAGTTACTTTCAAGCTCAAATATTTTCTCTAGAGCCAGAAAATTCATATTGTGGCAGGCAGTAAGAAGCTAAAAAAATTCCCGGGCAAGTGGAATAGGGAAACTGAGACAAGAAAATCAAACAAGGCCAAACAATTTGAACAACTTACAGCCAGCTAGAATCTCAAGACCTTATCTCTCCTAACCAGGGACACTTGAAAGTAAATGGTTTATACCTCTCCTCCCTAACCAAGACTACATAGTCTAAATCACCCTGGCCGGGAGATAGAGGACAGAGACCCAGTTAATGCCACTTGTGCCAGCCAAACCCAAGGACAGCTGATGTCAGTGGAACAAATAACAAAAACCCTATTAAAGCCAGACAGACCCAAGATAAAAGTAAAACAGTAAAGCAGACCAAAGAATAATCCCAAACTCTCCTATATGCTCATTTTAATGCATCAGCATATTAAGAACACACCTGGAAACCTTTCCCTAAGATTCTCATCCACACAAAGAAGATAAAAACTCTCAGGACAAAGACACAGCATGGGCTCACTCTAGAGCAGCAGTCGCCAACCTTTCGGACCTCACGGACCACCGGTTGGCGACCATTGCTCCATGTCCAAGCCCCTTCTCAGGCATGAACTTTTTTTAACATTTAAAAATATATATTTTTATTGATTTCAGAGAGGAAGGGAAAGGGGGGGGAGAGAGAGAGAGAGAGAGAGAGAGAGAGAGAGAGAGAAATACCAATGATGAGAGAGAATCATTGATCTGCTGCCTCCTGCACACCCCCTCCTGAGGGTGGAGCCTGCAACCCAGGCAGGTGCACTGACCAGGAATCATGACCTCCTGGTTCATAGGTAGATGTTCAATCACTGAGCCGGCTGGGCAGACATGCACTTTTTCATCCCTCCTAAACTCTAAGGAACCAGGGAAGCAGCAGGCAGCAGCAGCTCATCCTGGGCTGTCTCCAAGGCCCCCTTTCTTGTCTGACTTCCCAATGAGCTAACAGTAGCCCCTCCTTGTCACACTTCTTTCCTTTAACATTTCTAGAGGCTAAAGCAGAGCACCGCCCAGGCTTCCCCCTGTTGCTTCTTCTACCCTAAATCCTTCCTTTGTTTCACTATCAGAAGCTTTGATAAACCTACTCTCAAAATCACCTGGACTTGCAGAGTGAAATCTTTCCTACATGAAGTCAAGAACGCACATACTACAGGCTCGCCTGAGGCAGACCCGCTCCAGGCTGTCCCTGTCTAGTATCAATATCATTGAACCTACCTTCCTGCAGATTCCCCTAGAAGATGGCCCTTATTATCTCCCCACCTCTACCCCATACCTTCCTCAGAGTCTAAACACAAAAGCAGCAGACACAGGAATTCTGCATACAGGAATGCATGTGGCTGTATTTTCCTGAGACTTTTCATCAGGTCTTTATCAACATCAACTCCTTTTGGTGACAGTGGCCTTTCAGTGGCTTGTAGACTGCTCTCTAACCAGGTAATTAAAATAGAAACAAACATGGACTTTAAATTTGGACTTTAATTGACTGGTGTCATCTCCAGCTATTGCTGGGAAATGGAGGCGATAATGCATGTTTCAACACAAGCATGGTACAAGCCCCTAGGTATGGGAACGAAGATCCAATAGTCATTCACACATACAACAACAGATCCGGAACATCTCAAATAAAGCTATCAAGCCAGAAATTGGTTTGCATTGTGGGTAACTAAGTGAACATTGTTCCCCATTAAATCTACTGACTTGAGTGAGATCAGTGCTTTTCATCTCCCCACTGCCTCTCTCTAGATACAGATTTCACAAAAGTATAGGTTCAAATATATGTAGTCCTTTGGGTTCTCAGATCAGATTCAAGTCTCCTGTCCCCACGAGGTTTCAACACAATAGAAAATTCTTTCTAGACTTGATCCAACATCCAATTCTTTATAGATATATATGTTTTTATTGATTTTAGAGAGAGGTAGGGAGAGGGATAGAGAGATAGAAACATAAATGACAGAGAAACTTGATTGGCTGCTTCCTGCATGCCCCCTACTGGGGATGGAGCCTGAAACCTGAACATGTGGCTTGGCTGTGAATTGAACCAGTGACCTCTTGGTACATGGGTCCATGCTCTACCACTGAGCCACAATGGCCGGTCCCAACATCCAATTCTTGATTTGGAATAAATACATTCCATCTGACCAAAACCTTTCATTCCTCATATTTAATGTGAAAGAGTTGATTTAATTCTTCTTTTGAGTCACAGCAATATCATGGACAGTGGTCATTTTCCATTGTGTTGCCTTCCTGGAAAAGTCAACTACATGTTGTGAGAGCGTGGACTATTGTCTGAGCCTTCCTCTTGTCTAAAACACATATCCCAAACCCCTCCTCACCTGGCTAGATCTAGCTCACCCTGCAAATCTCAAATCAGGTAACACTTCCATAGCCCCTATGTGTTCCCCACGCTGGGGCAAATGACATTCTTTCCCGTCCCCATAGTCTCCTTGAAAACCTTCCTTTGAAAGTGATGTGATAGCAACTCCAATGTCAAATTACTCCTAACCTGGTAGTGAGCGGAGCAAACAGAATGCACTAATAATGCACTAATTTCAATGTCTTCTCCCCCATGTGGTATAATTCTAAAAAATAAAATAAAATAAAAAATTCAAACTAGCAAAGATTGAAGATCCTGACATTTTCATTTCCTCAGATAAATTCTTCCCAGGAATACTTAATTGAGTAAGAAATCGCTAATAAGATGGTCAAAGATGCTGCCCGTGGAATTTCTCCACAAATTTATGCCACGGGCAATGTCGCAGTCACATAAAAGCCTCAGAGCTGAAGGATGTTTTCTGAGATTTCAGACATAAATCCATCCTATATATCACCCCCCTTTTATACTACCTCTCCCACCCCCAACCTCCCAAAAAACCACCTCTCCATGAATTCAACATGCGAATCCTTGTAGGCAAGTGTTTAGTCCGAGGCCACAGGAGAGAAAGATTCTGCTATTCGTCTCCGGGGTGTACCCTGCAGAGACTTCCATCACCACAGAATGCCACTGCATCTGTTCTCATCTCTCAGAGCCCCTTCACTTCAACTGACAGGACGGCTTCCCTCTCCCCTGTCCCTGGTGCCATACCTGGGGGCCTGCTACACATATTAGTGTTTCAAAGCAATATTCCCAGCAGGAGTTCCCAGGGGAGGCTACACACCCAGGAGGAAGGAGATAAAGGTATGAAAACTCAGTTTTAATTGCAGGTGAATTTGGGAAGCCTGTTTTGATGAACAAGTAATGCTGTAATGTAATATCCCTCACAGTTCAATGAAGAGGTGGTTTTTTTTTTCTCCTTCAGAAAGTGAAAGAGGGTGTCAGATATCTCTGCAACACCTCCCCCAAGTCCCAAGCAATAACTGGATTTACACTGAGGAATTTGATTGCCAAGACCCTAACTGACAAAAATCAACCTTCCAAGGGCTCTGGCGCCCTCTGCTGGCAATTGGTGCTGACAGCCATCATATAGGAAAGGATTCCTAGTCACCTAAGGTTAGACTTGATCTGTTCCACTTCATTCATTTAAAGATGAAGAAGCTAGAGTTGAAAAGCCTCACTCAGTGCTGTAGTTTAGCTTGTTAATGGGAATTGTGCTGTGGTCTGAGAAACACCCTACCATGTTAGAACACCCCATTTTTAATACTATTCATTTCCTTACTATCTATGTCCTTAAGCAAGTCTCCCATGTCTAAAATAAGATAATAATGAAGATTAAATGGTTTGAAAAAATCGAAAAACATACCAATCTTTGAAAGATATTATTTACCTGGTAGTTTATAGCTTTCCATCATCAAGATTGTCCGGATAATCCTATATAATAAAGAGCTAATATGCAAATGGTCATCACAGCCTCATGCCGTAATGGCTCAGACACTCAATACTGGGGAGAGAGGAATGGGGACCAGCCAGGCTATGGCCCGGGAGAGGGACAAGCCCCCTGCCCTGCGGTCCCAGGCACCAGCGGCTGTGCCTGCACCTGTGGCCCAGGAGAGGGACAACCACATGCCCTGAGGTCCTGGGTGCCAGAGGCTGCACCTGTGGCCCCAGAGAGAGACAAACCACCTGCCCCACTGTCTGGGCACCAGCGCCTGGGGCTGCGGCCTGGGAGAGGAACAAGATGCCCACCCCGCAGTCCAGGGCGCCTGCGGCTGCGGGCCAGGTGAAGCTGCCTGCCTATGGTTCCCTATGGCTGCGGCCAGCCTAGGCAAAGCTGGCTGAGTCCTGGGTGCCTGTGGCTGGCCAGAGGAGGGAATCCTGGGTCCTGGGTGCGGGGTGAGGCAGAGGCGGTTAGGGGTGATCAGGCCAGCAGGGGAGCAGTTATGGGGCAATCAGGCTGGTAGGGGAGCAGTTAGGGGCAATCAGGCAGGCAGGCAAAGGTGGTTAGGGGTGATCAGGCAGGCAGAGGTGGTTAGGGGCGATCAGGAAGGCAGGCAGGCAAGCAGTTAGGAGCCAGCGGTCCCAGATTGCAAGAGGCAGTCGGACATCCCCCGAGGGGTCCTGGATTGGAGAGGATGCAGGCGTCTAGTTAAGTTATAAAGGCTGATGTGTTCCCCCCTACCTATTTTCTGTCCTATGAGTTTGGTTAAGAAGATGAATAGTAGATGGCAGTTCTTTGGTTAAAGTTATATAAATAACTGTTCCTCTACATATATGATCTATGCCCATATTTATAGCAAAGTACAATCCATATAACTTAGAACTAACTAGAGTTCAGATGTGGTGTTAATTACCAACCCTACTGCCCAATTCATCAGGACATCTACTTCCTCTGAAAAGCAGTGACGGAATGCCCTCTCTTCCCTTTCTTTTTTGTGTGCCTAATTTGGCACCATCACACCCATATTCATATCAGCTCTTCCTCTTTCTTATCTCAGAGCTAACATGCTATCTACAGGAAGTTCTTGGAATCTCTTCATGTAATTGTGCTTTTTTTTTCTTCTTTAATTGGCATTACTTTTGGCAATGCAAAACCTGGGTGAATTCAGAAACTTCAAAAAAGTATGGCAAGTTCTAGCGGGAACTTGATCTGACAATTCCTTTGGCCTGTGAAAGATACTATAAAAATGTTGGCCCTGGAAAATGCATTTTATAGACTTACCTGGCCTTAGGCAGGAAGGGTGCAATGGCTCACTTGGTTGAAGAACGATTTCCCTGCTGTAGGGAATTCTTTTTCTGAATACACAGATACTTATTAAGTACAAACTGTATGTGGACATAATATATTGTTCTTAATATTGGGTATACAAGGAGACAGAGATTGTCCATGCCCCACAAGCCTGTAGTTCAGTAGAAATGATGGGTGTTGGTCAATATCATTTACCTAATTCCTTTTTGCCACCATAACCTATTCTGCTCATTGCAATGGCTGTACTTAAAAGCTGGCTGTAAGCTGTTTCCTTGGGGTTATGCTATTAAACTACTTTGAATATGCACAGATGTTTTAAAATGATTTTGAGTGCATACACAAAAGCAAGTTGTAAACTACAGAGACTTGTCCCAGGTAGTGATACAATATGACCGGGATATACCAAGGTCCCAGTTATTTTGAGACCCAGCTCATAATCTTCTAACCATGCTGGCAGCTTCAAGCTTCAGTGTTCAGAACATTTGCCGTAGGACAGCCGTGAGGATTCTGTGCCCCAGAAATACATTCTCTACATTTCTGATTCAGTAGCTGTGAAGTCCAAGGTTCTGATGTGTGGGGCCCACAGATAAGACTTGAAGACATACTGTGCTTCAGAATGCATATTTCTTTTCTATCAATTCAGTAATATTCTTTAAGCTGTGATTTTTGGAGACACGTGATTGGATGTCTTCTGTTATGCGTGGTGTTTTCCCATGAAATAGTTCAGAATAGTGGTTAAGAGCAAAGAAGGAAGACCCCCTGGGGTCTGCTCCAACCTTGCTTCATCTCTCTGTAGCCACCTTCTCTGTGAAAGGAGGTTGGATTCCAGACTACCACGGTGACGTGAATATCACCATAAAGCAAATCACACACATTTTTTTGGTTTCCCAGTGCATATAAAAGTTATGTTTACACTATACTGAGGTCTACCAAGGGGGCAATAATAGCATTGTGTCAAAAAAGTGTACATACATTAATTAAAAATGCTTTATTGTTAAAAAGTAAAATGCTAACCATCCTCAGAGCCTGTTGGAAAAAATGGCACCGATCCACTTGCGAGATGCAGGGTTGCCACAATCCTTCCATTTGTAAATAAATGCAATATCTGCGAGGTGCGATGAAGTGGGGGTCAATAAGATGGAGGTATGCTGCATTTTCATTGTAGCGTGATGGTGATAATAAGATGGGCCTATGTACGTGAAGTGTTTAGCACAGCATGCAAAATATGAAGGCAGATGTTCCCATTACACATATGGAACAGAAGCCAAAACGGTTAAATGGTTGGACCAAGCACAGGCAGCCAGTAAGTTGTATTGCCAGGATCAAATTCCATTCACATAGACCTGAAGGCGGTTTAATAACATATGTAATGCACACTCCCTTCACCCCCAACAAGTTTTTGGACAAAGCAGGGCATTACTCATGAGAGTAACAGCGAAAGCATTTTGTGGTGCTTGCCAATGGACGTGGTAGACAATGAGCAGTTTCATGTGAGTTTAGAAGAAACACCGCCATACAGACCTTGAAAGGTTTACCCACTGTCTCATGAATGGAAAGGTGTCTAAGAGTTCAGGTTGGGTAGAAACCCACATTTCCAGATACCCTGGATTCAATGCAAGTACAATGGGAAGTGTGGCTTCTTTCTAATAAGTTGGTCTGCATCGCATAGTTTTCTGGCCTCCGTCAGGCATTCTGTAGAGCAAGTCCATTCTGCAATGGGTTCCCACACTTGAGTACAATCAACCTCAGCCGGTCCAAAAGGTCTTTCCTGGAGGTAAAAGGAAAATCCTCCCTGTTGAAAACTAAGAAAATGTCATTCCTCACACCCCTATCACCACTGGAAATGAGACACTCAAATAAATAACATTACTGCTTAAAACATATGCATGCATGCCTCAACAGTAGTGAAGACAACAATGCATAGTGTCGCCATGCATCAAGGGAATCAGAATACAGAGTAATTGCTTTTATTTCAGAACCTTCTGTGTGTGCCATCTTTTGACAAGTGTGAATTGAACAGATAATGGTTTGGATGTGGTAACATTTTCTTACCTTTCTGCATTTCTCAGTGCGTGTGTGTGTGCGCGCACACACACACACACACACATCACCTTTCTGCATTTCTCAGTGCATGTGTGCTCGCGTGCACAGAGATACACTGATTCTCGTATTAATGGTCTCTTATGTTAAAACTACATCTCTAAATTATATACTCCATTGATGGGACCTTGAGATCATGTAGTCAACAGTGATAAGACCTGCCTTTCAATTGTGATGATGGGAGATTGAAGATTCTTTCTACATTTGAATATTTGAACTTGTTCCCCCAAACAATAAAGTTCTACCCAAGAATAGATGTCAAATCTCCCAACAATAGTTTTTCTCTAAAGGAAAGGGCAAATACGCACTGTCCATTTCCATTCAGATTCAAATTAACTATCCCTCCCTCCAACACAATCTACAGTGTTCTTGCCTGCCAGCTCTTTCCTGGATGGCTTAATTCTCCTTCCTCTCCCACAGTCTTTATTGTTTCCAGATGCCACAATCATGACTTGTTCAACGGTTAGCAATTAGAATGGCCGTGACTAAATTTAAGCGGTAATTGTGCAAAAGTTTGATTTCTCAGGGTAAGCTAAAAGTTATCTAGTTTTACAGACATAACTGCAAGAAATAGGATACCTTGACCAGCAAACATGAGGAAAGAAAGGACTTCCTTTGGGTTGTTTTATAAGGTGTAGTTAGGATATTTCAGTTCTTTCAAGTCAGAGGAGGATGAGAATCGGGCTCATATCCCAGTTGGTTAGAAGGAATCCCCTTAGATTTAGTTGACAAGAATGGAATGTGCTTTCTGGGAAACATGATACAGAGACGGGGTTTCTGAAAACAGAAAAATTTCATAGTTTGCCTGCCAAATTAAATACACTCCCATGGAGTTAAAGAGAGACTCAAGAACAGAGAAACTGATTCCTCCATGCTTGGACTAGAGAGATGGATATGAGCGTGAGCATGTGTATGCTTATGTTTTATAAAATATAATATTATGCTGTATATTAGAGGCATATCTGTATACAAAAGATTCAGAAAGATAAAACATAAATGATAGTACATCCAGACAACAAAATAGTATTCAGTGCTAAAAAGAAATGAGCTATCAAGCCATAAAATTATATGCAAGGACCTTAAATGCATATTGCTAAACAAAAAAAGTCTATCTGAAAAGGCTGGGAACGAAATGATTCCAACTGTATGACATTCTGGAAAACCAAAGCTATGCAGTGGTTGTCAGAAGTTAGAGGGGATGGAGGGATAACCCCCCAGAGCACAGATTAATTTTATGGCAGTGAAATTATTCTGTAGATTGAATAATGATGGATACATATCATTATATATTTGTCAAAGCCCATAGAATATACAACACCAGGAGTGAACCTTGAGTAAACTATGGACTTTGTGTGATAATAATGTGTTAATTTAAGTTCATGGATTTTTAACAAATTTACTACTGTGGTGCAATGTTGAGAATGAAGGAGTGTGTGTGTGTGTGTGTATGTCTGTGTGTGTGTGTGTGTGTGTGGTGTGTAGGCAGGGAATATATGGGAAATCTCTGTACTCGCCACTCAATTTTGTTGTATATCTCAAACTGCTCTAGAAATAGTCTGCCATAGATAGATGATAAGTAGATAGATAGATAGATAGATAGATAGATAGATAGATGATAGATAGATGAATACTAAAATACTAATACTAGGAAAACTACAAATTAAAAGAAAAAAAAGCAGGGGTCACAACTTCTATGATTAACAAGATTGGATTTAGATGTCAAAGTATTAAAAATCACTTTTTAATGCTTAAGGGAACAGCATACAATAAGCAATTATAGATATTAATATTTATTCACCAAATGACACAGCAACAGTTTTCATAAATCATTGTTGGAATGAGACAAAAGAGAAAGACTAATAATGAAAGACTTGAACATACACATGAAGCTGAGCAGAACCAGTAAGTATGTTGAAGATTGGACAAAAGAGAAAGCACACAGACTAATAATGAAAGACTTGAACATACGCATGAAGCTGAGCAGAACCAGTAAGTATGTTGAAGATTTAAGCAGCTACATCTGATGTCGCCAGGGTCCCAATGCACAGAGTTGGACCTCACCTCTGATTTCCGCCACGTGGGGGTGCACCTCCAGGTGGGGTTGGACTGGATGCCTGCTGATGGAGTCTTGTCTCAGGCACATGCAGCTTTCACTTTCTGCTGCAGAAATTCTACATCTAGATACAAGCAGGAGCCTATTTGGCAAACACAGGTGCACAGCCCCAAAACACAGGGACGTGAAAGCCTCTATAGCTAGCACTCAACACTGGAGATACCACTTCACCACTCAACCCGGAATGGACAACTACGAGAAGCTTTGCAAATATTTGGAGACACGCGGTGAGCACTGAGTCCCTGTTCTGCCATTGGCACCTGCAGTAAAGCTCTTACAGTCCTCCTCCCTCACTCCTTCCTGTCCTCACTCCTGCTCCCAGAGATGACCTTGCAAACAGACTGGCTGAACAACACAAGTCCTTGTCTCAGGCTCTCCAAACAGAGATAATGAGGCAATCAATAAAGAAGAATATAACGATGTATATAAAGTAGATGTATATATTTTGCAAAAATAGAATATATATGTATAGATATATATATAGTAGCACATAGATAAATATATATATTCTATTTTTGAACTTTGATCTGTTAGAGTACATCTGTTTTTTTACAAGTACACATGGCATATTCATAAAAATTACACACATCTTATATCCCAAATAAAACCTCAATTATTAGCCTTCCTAAGAATTAAACTAGCAATAAGATCATTCTCTGACAATAAAACTATAAGTTAGTAAAGATAACAACAAAATGCCTCTTTTACCTAGAATTTTTAAAAGTATGCTATTAAATAATTTTAGTCCAAAAGGTAAGTTAAAAATTTGTAATTTCTTTAAAATTATGATGATGACCACATAGTATACACATCTCCATGAGATAAAGTTAAAATAGTTACCAGAGGACATGTTATAGTATTTAATAACTATATCAGTTAAAGGCAGAAAATGAAAATAACATAAATGCCCAACTTCAAAAGTTAGAAAAATAACAAAAACACCAAGAAAGCAGAAGAAAATGTTTAATAAAGGTTAAATTAGACTATAATGAGTTGGAAATAAGAAAAAATAAAACTAATAAATCTAAAAACTATTCTTTTATAAAAATTAACAAAAAAGTATACACCTATCCCAAGAAGACATATGAAAGGCCAACAAATATATGAAAAGATGTCCAACCTCACTGGAAATTAGGGAAATGCAAGTCAACACTACAATATGAAACCACCTCACACCAGTTAAAGTGGCCATTATCAATAAGGCAAGCAACAACAAATGTTGGAGAAGTTGTGGAAAAAGGGAACCCTCATCCACTGTTGGTGGAAATGTAGACTTGGTACAACCACTATGGAAAGCGGTCTGCTGATTCCTCCAAAAATTGAGAATAGAGCTACCATATGACCCAGCCACTCCTCTCCTGGGTATATACTCTAAAAGCCTCAAAATCATATATTTGCAAATGCATATGCACCCCTATGTTCCCTGAAGCATTTTTCACAGTGGCCAAGACATGGAAACAACCAAAGTGTCCTTCAATAGAGGACTGGATAAAGAAGATGTGGTACATATAAACAATAGAATACTACTCAGCCATAAGAAAGAATGAAATAGTGCCATTTGCAACAACATGGATGGCCCTTGAGAACATTATGCTAAGTGAAATAAGTCAGCCAGAAAAAGGTAAGAACCATATTATTTCACTCATATGTGGGATATAAACCTGCAACTCATGAACACATACAGCAATGTGGTGGCTGCTAGAGGGAAGGGGGTTGGGGGAAGAGGGTCCTAATATTTGGTGACAGAAGAAGATTTGACTTTGGGTGGTGGGCACATGGTGCAATGTACAGATCTTGTAACTAAATTCGAAAAAAAATCAATAAAAAGTAGTTAAATCACTAACCAATATAAACTGGAAAAAGAACAGAGAAAATGTAAGTACACAAAATCTAAATGGAATCAATAATTTTTTAAAAACACAACTAACTGAAATTGACCCCAGTAAAGACAGTTTAGACACATTAATATTCATGAGAAATAAATAAAATAGTTTAAAGTTTCTCCATAAACAAACAAACAAACAAACAAAATAAAACTAGGTCAACAGGGGAATTTTTCCAAATCTTTAAAGTTCAGATAAACCCAATGCTATTTAAGAGAAAAAAAATTAAAAGTCCAACTTAGTTTAATGAAGTAAAATAAGATTTATTCATAAATATGATAAACATTATAACAAAAAATTCTAGAGACAGACATCAACTTTAAATATTGATGCAAACATGTTAAATAAAATATTTGCACATAGAATCCAATAGCACATTAACAAGTGTACATCATGATCAATGATGGTTTGTTCCAGTGAGTCTCAGGTAGTTTAATATGAAGAAACCCACTGCTCCCAGTGACAATGCAACCCAACTGACACCTTGACACCATGAGACCATGAGCTGAGCACCAGCCAGCTAAGCTGTGCCCAGATTCCTGACTCACAGAAACTGCGGAAAGATAAAGGTGTTGTTTTAATTCACTAAGTGTGTTTTGTTACACAACAATAGTAGATAGGTAATGCAAATCTGAACAAAATAGGTAAGCATTTTAGGTACTGAGTAGGCTAGCCCACCAGATCTGTAAGCATTATATAAAGTCTTATTAACAGTTTGTTCAGGCATTTTAATAGATAGGTATATGAATGGAACAGAATTTAAAAGTCCATAAGTAGATACAATTGCAAGTGACTTTTAATTTAATTAAAGGCAGTATCTCAAACTAGTGGTATTGTGGATTAACTGAATAGCTCGTTTAAAAAGTTAAAATTTGATTCATTGCTACAATAGGATAAATTATCTACTTTTATAAAAACCCTGGGTGGTGTTCATCACGTCCAGAACCGCCTCAACCAAGCGGAAGGAAGTCAGTCCTGCAGGGGTTGTCTTGGCAACGGCTGCGCCCTTCCCCGAGCTGTTTCCCCGGAGCTG
>NW_005368860.1:879606-881473 GCF_000412655.1 Myotis brandtii
AGTCCACAGGGCGATGCTCTATCCACTGAGCCAAACCGGTTAGGGCAATTAATTCCCTTTTAATGTGCACAAGTTTTGTGCACCGGGCTACTAGTATATTTATAAAAGAGTTAAATATGAAAACAAAACTATGTGAGTACAAGAAGAGAACATTAGTGGATATTTTCACCCCTGAGAAAAAATATTCCTCACTATGCCTTCAAATCCGGAAACAATAAGAAAAATAGTTGGTGAATTTGATTATATAAAAATGTAAAACATTTGTATATCAAAACAATAAACCAAGTCAAAAACTGGGGAAAAATATATTTACAAACTGGTAATTTTCTTATTGTATAAATGGCTTCTAAAGATACAGAAGTAGCCCTAACCAATTTGGCTCAGTGGATAGAGCGTCAGCCTGCGGACTCAAGGGTCCCAGGTTCGATTCTGGTCAAGGGCATGTACCTTGGTTGCGAGCACATCCCCAGTAGGGAGTGTACAGGAGGCAGCTGATTGATGTTTCTCTCTCATAGATGTTTCTAACTCTCTATCCCTCCCCCTTCCACTCTGTAAAAAATCAATAAAATATTTTTTTTAAAAAGAAGCGATAGAGAAGTAAATGGCCAAAATCTTACCCATCCCCACCCCAGCCCCACCCCCAAAAATTTAAGGGCCAGATATATTGTTGGTTCAAGAAAACTCAGGAAGTTCCCCCATGAAATCTGAAACTGCACCCGCCCCCACCACCTCAGATGTGGAGGCAGGAGAGACTAAAGAAAGAGTGGACCACTTCAGATTGGTAGGTGGCAGATTTAATAAGCAAGGGAATCTATGTGACTTGTCTTGGGCAGCTGCAAGACAGGTAGATCTCTGCACCCACCCACCCTAACCCTAACCACGTACAGTCACTTATATCATCCAGAAGGTCTCAACATCTTACTCTCTCAAAGCTATGACCTTGAAAACTGCTCCCACCATGGGAATAGTGGGCAGAATGTATATTTCAAAGGCAGGGGTGGGGGGAAGGAGCCCTGATTGCTGGGTCCAGCTTGAGAGTCCACAGGCAGCCATGTCCTTTCCGTGACCTCCTCCAACAGATACAAAAAATGTTCACAATGCAATAAATGTAAATGGCTTTTAAATTTGTTTAAAAAATCCTTAACTTTGCTCAAAAATAAGAGAAATAAAAGTTAAAACTATACTGTTGGTAAAACAAGCTTTACGAAAGCAATCTATTGCTTGTAGAAATTTTTTGAAAAAGTAAACTACTATGAAGGAGAATTTGGTAATATGTAGAAAAATGACATATGCGCTTAATCTCTGTCCAGGGGTCATCTAGGAATATATTTCAAAATGCATTGACAAAATTTTATAAGACTGCTATAGACTGGGTTCCTCATGCTAACTCCTTAGCCTTCCTGTACCCATCACGAGTAAAACAATTCACCTTTGACCTGGGGCTTGACCATGAGGCTGGCTTCAAATGATGACGTGTGAGTGGAATGACAGTGTGCCAGACCCATAGCTGGGCTTTAGGAGATGTAAACAATAAATAATTATTTCCATATTCAATTGAGGTTTTATGATTGTTTGCTACATTGCATTTTGTATCAGAGGCTGACACAAAGGAAGCAATATGTGTAATAGCAGGTAATTGGAAACAACCCAAATGTCCATCAATAGAGCACTGATTGAATATACTGTGGACACACTACACAATGCTTCATGCTTAAGTTTGTGCGTCCTTTTAACAGCAAGAGCAATTGCCATTTAACTAGGTCAGTGGTCAGCAAACTCATTAGTCAACAGAGCCAAATATCAACAGTACAACGATTGAAATTTCCTTTGAGAGCCAAATATTTTAAACTTAAACTATATAGGTAGG
>NW_005368860.1:881912-964371 GCF_000412655.1 Myotis brandtii
GCGTGCACCCGCACGTGGTATTTTGTGGAAAAGCCACACTCAAGGGGCCATAGAGCCACATGTGGCTTGCGAGCCGTGGTTTGCCGACCACTGAACTAGGTCAATTTAAAACAATCCTGAGCAATTATTTCTTTGGAGAACCTCAAATATTTAAGTACACAGAGCATTTAAATTCTTACAGCACCGTCGGTGTGAATCAAGGTGCCACCCCCAAAGCTGCTTTGACTAGATGACTGCTTTTAGCCACAGTAAATCAGGAAGTATAAGCATCAAATTTGAATTCCTCTTTGGAGAATCATGAGTTAGTGTGAGCCAAGAGTCTTAAACTAGTTCGCATTAAAAGTGACCTCATTTTGCCCACCATGCATGGATAAGTAGAGAGGAACTGCTGGGGGTATAGGTTGCTGACTATGTGTGACTGCTGACTTTTTTTCCCTCCTGGATTCTTAGGGAGCAATATATCATGGCAAATAAGGTGACAGGTTTGGGGTGAGACTGACCTGAGCTCTAATCCCTGCCTCACCATTCCCTGACAACGTGAACTATCACTAATTTAGTTATTGTAAAACTCAATTCCTTATCCCTCAAACGGTTACTAACACCTACCAGAGAGAGTTTCAGTGGAATCAAAGAAAGGAACACATGGTGCTTGTGAGACCACAGACACCCAAATATGTTTGTATGTTTCTTTGTTTCCTGCCTCCATCCCTTCTCATCAAAATTGTGAAATTATGAATGTAAATGTGGGCTCTGAAATCTCCTACTAATAATTAAATCCAGGATTATCATTAACATTTTCAAATAAACTTCTATAAAATTATTACAATGCTCACTGGATTATAAACACAAAACTAAGAAAATAATCCTTGGGAGCTTGCAGGCATTATGAGAAATTGTGCAGTCACATATGCAGGCTCAGAGTTACTATTGCATTTTTAACAATCTATTTATCTTTTCTAATCCAGGTGTATGTGATAGATCTGATTTACAATTATGTACTCTTTCTTCCGGTAAAATGATTCTAGATCCCTGCCTGCTCACATGAATTGGCATGAGCCGAAGTGTTTCCTTATGAGGGGAGCTTACATCTCCATCTCATGTCAAACATGGCCATGTGACTTGCTTTGGCTAATGGCAGGACAATGGATGTGACATATGACACATCCAAGCAGACGTTGTAAGCAGTATAAAGAACTAGAGTGAAAACTCTTATTAAAGATAGGGCATCAGTTAGAATACTAAAAAGGTCTTGCCTCAGTACTGGGGAAAAATTAACCCTAGCAAACTTCTCTACAGGGCTTAGTAGTAAATATTTTAGACTTTATAGGCCACATTTAGTCTCTTTTGCATTTTTTCTCTTATAATTAAAAAAGTATAGCCCGGCCAGCATGGCTCAGTGGTTGAGCGGTGACCTATTAACCAGGATGTCATGGTTTGATTCCCAGTCAGGGCATATGCCTGGTGTGGGGCATGCAGGAGGCAGCCGATCAATGATTCTCTCTCCTCATTGATGTTTCTATCTCTCTCTCCCTTCCTCTCCAAAATCAATAAAAATATTTTTAAAAAATGTAAGAACCATTCTTGGCTTGTAGATAGTACAAGAAGAAGCCCCTACCCTAAATGCAACACTGCTTGTGTACCACATAAAAAGATGAAAAGCAAAACTCAAAAGGATCAAGCTACTTCTAGGTAACGTAACTGCATCCTAGGACAAAACTCAAGAATATTTATAAAAAGACAAAAATATAAGGACCCTACAAGGTAAAATTCACAATGTTTGACCCCAATAAAATATGACCAGGCATGCCAAAGCAGAATGCAAACCACAATGAAGATGTAACTCAATAAATGAGCACTGATTCAGAAATGGCAAATGAGAGAACTTGTCCCAGAGTCTGAGAGAGTCTGACTTGAGCGTCGGTTCACACTTTGGCTTTGAGATGACCTCATTTTGTTTCTAACACTTGGACATCTTCTCTCTCTAGAATTCAAGATCACTAACGTTCCCAGTACATTTCTTCTGAAATCTACCTAAGTTTTCCTTGTGTTTAGAGCAGTAAGGCACCATGTTGCCTGAAAGTCTTAATTCACTTTTCTGTATTATCAAATACACCTTAGTTCTGGAGAATCTTGAAGGACACAGATTTACCCTGACGGTTCAGTAAACTAGACTCTTTTGTGTCAGGTAACATTAGTGACAATCCACCCAGAAAGCTGACTGACAGAGATGTGTGTCCAATAGGACCACTAGATGGTGCAATATCTCCACTTTTTATTAACACTAGACCCTAGAAGGGAACCAAGTCCTTTACAAGGGACACTCACCAGATAGCTATCGAATTGGTCATTCCAGCTGTCTGCCTGATTTGCTGATGATCGTGTGCGAAGGAATGGGACCTAATTCATCTTTGCTTTGCTTAACTTGAAAGAGAGCTTTGAAAAATGTTTATATTGATGCTGTGGTGAGAGTTGGAGCCCTTCAAAGGCAAGCTGAGAGATGAATTCTGATTCTCCATCCACCTCTAGCACAGCTTGCTTGCCCCTGCCTGTCCAGCTCCCTTGCCCCAGTTGCCAGCACTCTTCAAGGTCCCAAGTGGATTTCTCCCCTGTAATAAGCCTTCACTGACCTTCCCATCCATCACCATCACTTTTTCCTAAATTCTTATACGACTTTTGCTTTGTCCCTCGTTAGTACCATGTAACATTGAGGAAATTTCTTTATCTGAGGTTCACTTTGCTCTTATATATGACAGAAACCACCATGAGTACATCACTCATGAGGTAGTTGTGATGTTTTGATAAAATGCTGCATGTAAAGCAATTAGCACGATATCTAACACTGAGCCAGTTCTCACAGATCCGTATGCACCAGCCTTTGGTACCATTTCTCGCTGTCCTGTGCTTCCATCAGATGCCCAGTCATTCTTTCTTTCTTTTTAAAATATATTTTTATTGATTTCAGAGAGGAAGGGAGAGGGGGAGAGAGAGAGAGAGAGAGAGATCAATGATAAGAGAGAATCATTCATCGGCTGCCTTTTGCACGCCTCCTACTGGGGATGGAGCCCACAACCTGGGCATGTACCCTGACCGGGAATCAAACTATGACCTGGTTCATAGGTCGACTCTCAACCACTGAGCCACGCCAGCAGGGCTCAGTCATTCGTTCTTGAACACAGACAACTTGCCAAGCATCTGCTTGCTGCCATCGATGAGGAGTGTATAAGATTCACATGATCCACACCATCACAAGCTTTACAGTAGAGGGAGGGAGAGGGAGAGAAATCATCCCCGTAATTTTTACAATAAAGCAAGATTGTATCTTAGAAAATGGAGATAATTATATGCACTCCCTGTGCTCTTTGCGTGGCATAAATAACGTGTAAAATACCTAGCAATACAGCAGACAAAATAAAGAGTAGTCAGTATTGTTGCTGTGAAAATTTGGTTGAGTGCTCTGTAGTAGGTGGCATTTTCCTCTTTGAAAGAGGAATTGGGATTTTGACAGTGGAGATGGGAGTGGTGGGTGGAGGAAACACGATAAACTAGAGTTGGAGTCAGGAAAGCATTAAAGCATCTGAGAAATCACTGGGGGCATCTTGTCTGAGCAGAGTGTGAGTGAACACGAACACAGGCTTGGGGCCTCGGGGGACAAGGTAAAACGTGAACATTAACTAGGCAGGCAAGCGGGAGCCACTGACGCACTCAGACTGAGAGTGTGTTCAGATTTGTGTCTTAGCAAAATTTACCCAGCAGTATCTGGCACACAGTGAAGACTCAACAAATGTTCTTTGGATGAACAGCAGCAAAGTAAAATTTGCTGTGAAAAAAATAGAAATGGTAAGTAGAGGATCCGAGTAGGAGGATGTAACACTTGGTTTCACACCCAGACCCCATCTTCGCACCCAGGCCTCTCAAACAGAACCTCAATTTGATTCTATCTTCCTCCCTCCTCCGAGAAGGCAGACACTGCAGAGAAGGTTGGCCCCAGCCTCAGGGACTGGTCCTGTTGAGCCAGGATGGGCAGGTGTAGGAGTTCTGCCCTATGCAGACATTTGGAGATTCTGCATAGAACCCAAGGTAGAGAGATGAGCCCCTTCTTGCCTCTGGGTATTGTTGTCTCTTCATGTGATATCTGAATGGCAATAGGCATCATGCAGGCAGTCTGTGGGATAGCTGACCACTAAGGGGCACACAACCAAGACAATGCCAAGAAGCTGAACTGCAGCCCTGCCTGTCTGTGTCTGCAGCCTCTGTGGACGCCTGGGTAGGAGTTCTGCCCTATGCAGACGTTTGGAGATTCTGCATAGAACCCAAGGTAGAGAGGATGAGCCCCTTTCTTGCCTCTGGGTATTGTTGTCTCTTCATGTGATATCTGAATGGCAACAGGCATCATGCAGGCAGTCTGTGGGCATAGCTGACCAATAAGGGGCACAGAACCAAGACAATGCCAAGAAGCTGAACTGCAGCCCTGCCTGTCTGTGTCTGCAGCCTCTGTGGACGCCTGATCACAGAGATAATACCTCCCTTTATCATTTAAACTGGTGAAACCCCAGTTTTACTTCACTTGAAGCAAAATACTTGCTGATGGATGGAGAGACCATCATGGCTATTGAAAGAGTCGAACAGATTTGAGAGGCAATTTAGCATAGAGTTGGATTGTCAGATTTATGTCCCATGCAACATGCAAGCCATACTTACGCCAGAACAGTATCTGCTGCTTCTCTAGAATTCAGGTGTCACTGGGCCTCCTGTGCTTTATCTGGCAACCAGAACGCAGTGCCTTCAAGACTTAACCATACATTTGAAGTGAGGAAAACAAAGGCAATAAGAAGTCACGGTGTCTCTCGGGTTTTCAGCCTGAGTCACTGGGTGTCTTGAGGTACTACTGTCCAAGAAAAGGAAGGAGGGCATTTTGTGGAGAGGATAAAAGCTGAATTAGGAACTTAAGGTGGGTGAGATAGTCATCAAGTTATCTTAGAATAGTAATATTCAACCAGGGGCCATTTTGTCCCCCAGGGACATTCGACAGCGCCTGGAGCCATTTTTAATTGTCACAACTTAAGTGGGGGGAGAGGGGATGCTATTGGCTGCTAGTAGGCAGAAGCCAGAGATGCTGCTAAACATCCTACAATTTACAGGACAGGTCCCCACCACAAAGAATTACCCCATCGGCAATATCTATAGTGGTGAAGTTGAGAAAGCCCATGTTAGAGGATGGGGTAAAAAAAAGATGTTTTTAGGATTTTTATATTACCCCTGCATTAGACTTTAATAATTTGATTTCTCTCTTTGTTCAGCAAGTGTTTGTTGAGCATCTAAAAGTGGCCGACTAGTTTCCAGGCCTATCAGGGAAAATGACTGTGCAAGACTCTCCAGATAAAAGCTTCCAATAAATAAACTAAAGAAAATGTCATGTAATCTAAATTTGAGAAACTGTGAAATACAAATGCCACTCCAAGAATAGGGGCCCCAGCATATTAGCCTGGCAAACGCTAAGAGGGTCTGGTCCAGGGGATGGACAGCTCTTTCCTACCCTAGAAAAGCATCGTGCAGATACACGTGATGGTCCTACGGACACACCTCAAGCACAGTCTGGAAGAAGTTACTGCTGATCATGTTATCTGGGCTCAAGGGAAGGTGGAAGCTCCTATTGGTGCCTAGCATATGCCTAACACTCTCCTAAATGCCACTATGTAACTCATTGATTCTCTACCAAAGCAGGATGAGGTGACTGTTATTATAGGCATTTTACAGATGAGAAAATTGAGGATCAGAGAAATTCCATAATGCATGAAGTCTGCTTTCAGGGCTCCTAGAACCCTCCTTCCCCCCAAGAGGTATATGGGAACTTCCTGTACTTCCTGCTTAATGTTACTGTGAACCTAAATCTGATCTTTAAGAAAAACATTAAAAAAATAAAATGAAATGAAAAGGCTACTTGAGGAGTGCTGTTTAAAAAATTGTGTGGTTCCCCTTCGGGGGTGTTTACTCAGGCCTTTAACCTCTGCCTCTGTCCAGTTTGACTGATAAAGGCTCAGTCCTCTTTGTTTTGTGAAAGGAAGTTTTCCCTTGAGGTCCCCTAGCCACACACTCTCTCTGGAAGCATCAAGCTAAGAGTCAGGGACACAGGCAAGTGGTGGGCCTTGAATTCCTCTCCTGGTTTACTGGTGAATGGCTTTGTGCAAACCACTTTAATCAACGAAGCCTCAGGTTGCTCATCTTGAAAAGGGGGTTAATAGTGACAATTGTATTTACTATTTATCATGACTATTGTGGTAGTGTGTGAGGTCCCCAAGGACAGGAACAATGTCTATTTTATTCAGTGCGGCTCCCACAGTGCCGGCGCAGAGCTGGCCCTAAGTTATGGCAGAGTGGATGAGTGGACAGATGATGAATACACAAAGGAACAGTGATGCCTGGGCTGCAGGGTGGTTGTGAAGCCTGAAGGAGTGAGGGTACAGAAAGCGTCTGGCACATGCTAAGTGTCCCCTGTCCCCGACCCAGTGAATTTGTCTTTTCACCTGAAGCAACCCTGGGCTGCCACCAAGAGACTGATTCAGGCAATTAAGAGCAACAGACATCTAGACAAAGAGAGACTTCAGGAATATGATTGACCTAGAGAAAGGAGACACCTGCTCCATTTTCCTTTAACAACGTTTACAAAAGTAGGTCTTTGTCTTTCCTAATTGCACATTGGGGAGAAGCAGTATCAATTTAAATGTAACACGTCTCAACCAAGGGATGGGCTATTTCTACCCCAGGTCTAACATTGCTATTCCCAAGAAGCCTCAAACCTACTGATTCAATTATTCAAAGAAAGTTTCTGAAGTTGAGATAGGCTTTATTTTAGACGCCCATTATCTTTTTTTCTTGATTCTAGAGACAGCAGAGGGAGAAAAAGAATGAGCAGCACTTGGCTGGAGGGAAAGAGAGCCATGGCTCATGCTGGCTCTGTCTACAAACTGTGTGGACTTGGGATTATGTCTGTGCGCATTATGTCTCCTCTCTGAGCCTCAACTTCCAGATATACAAAATATGGAAATTAACTACATCAGTGATGTGATTAGAGAAACATCACAAAGAGCATGTCTTTAGAGAAAACACTGGATTAATATTCAGATGAAATTTTATACTTCATCTCATACATGGATTTTTTAAAACATAAACATGTGCAGTACTGTGAATGCATTTTCTCTTCTGTATGACACTCTTAATAATGTTTTCTCTTCTCTAGTTTACTTTATTGTAAAATACAGTATATGATACATATAATATACACAATGTTTGTGAATCAACTGTTTATGTTACTGGTAAGGCTTCTGGTCAACAGTAGGCTAATAATAGTTAAGTTTGGGGGAAGTCAAACATAATATGTAAATTTTTTATTGTGTGGGGGGGTCAGTGTCCCTAGCCCCCAAGTTGTTCAAGAGTCAACTGTAGTAGTCATCATTTTAAAATAACAAACCAGCCCAGCCGGCCAGTGTGGCTCAGTGGTTGAGCATCGACCTACAAACCAGGAGGTCACAGTTTGACTTCCAGTCAGGGCACATGCCTGGGTTTTGGACTGGATCCCCAGTAGGGGGCGTGCAGGAAGCAGCCAATTAATGATTCTCTCTCATCATTGTTGTTTCTATCTCTCTCTTCCTCTCCCTCTCTGAAATCAATAAAAATATATTTTAAAAAATAGAATAAAATAACAAACCATATCTTGGTTGGTAGAGGAATGTGACAAATAAAGTGATTATAAATGGAACTTGTTCTTAGCTATCACTCCCTCCAATTCTGAAGAACATCTCTCAGAATTTTGAGAGGTGTGTGTGTGTGTGTGTGTGTGTGTGTGTGTGTGTGTTTTGTATGCATGGGTGTGAGTGATTTTTCTTGTTTATAACAATTTGGAGAGACTAATTTTTAAAGAAATTGCATGAGTGTGAGTGATTTTTCTTGTTTATAACAATTTGGAGAGACTAATTTTTAAAGAAATTCTGATTATGTAATTCTTACATTTCCAAAACTCAAATTAAAGGATCGCATTTGAAATGATAAAGATCATGATCAGGATTTTAAATATTGACTTATTTTGTATGTGCAAGGTACTATGCAGAGGACTTTATTTAGAACTCCATGCTTGCTCCTCAAAAGTCACTAAATAAATTGATGGAGAATATCTCAGTTACATTATAAAACATTTCTCTCCTGGGATTTTTTAGGATAGTGAATGTTATTACTAATTAAACTCACAAGTCAATTTCCAAGTAATAAGATAGTGCTTTTCACCAGAAAGACCGAAGTTAATGGACCAATAATGGAGGAACTTCAGTTTAAAGTTATCATTGGGGAACTGAAAATTTATAATTCAATGAACTCTGTATCAACTTTCTTATAAATGGGGAAGAAACTGATATTTATTGACTTCCTAAATGTACCATTTTTCTTCTGATTTAATGTTTTAAATAGTTCCCATTACTTGACCCCATAGTAGGTGTTCAATAATTTTACTTGTGATGTGAATTTTCAAGATCTTTTAGAATTTCTTAAACAATTTGTCAACTTAGAATATCTCAGGGAACTATTGATCCATAAAGCCAATTTTCTGAAATAATATACTAATTCAACTCCCCAGACACAATCATTCTCAACCCCAAGTTCAATTCTTTCTAATCTTTTTGCTGACATTTCTTCATAGTATAGATCACGTGGTACACATAACTTATACCACTTCCTTTTCTTTGTAATGCTATCTCATGAACATTGTTTTATCACTGGACAGATTTTTATGGACAGCAGTTCATTACAGTTTAGTTGTATTTTCAACATAAATGTTTGTGCACAATGTAACCAACACAATCCTAAATTTGGCAATGCAGGATAATGAAGAATATGATTAACCTGTAAATAATGTGCTCGTGTGGTTCACACTAAAAGTTTTAAAGAAACTAACCAGAGGTGTCTGGAGATAGAAGGAAGTTCTTCATGCAGAAGAGGCATTTGAAGGCACAGGATCAAGGCAGCCCTGGCCAGGATTAGAGCAGGTACATGTGTCCTGAACAAGAAATGCTCGTGTTCAGAATAGGGACTGTAGCTTCTACTAAGAGATTAACCAGAATGGTTCCCACAGGAGATCACAAAGACTTAATCAAGGACAAGATCCAGTTCTGTAGAATTCTGTAGAAGGAAGCAATGCTTGTCCTTATGTAGCTAGATCTGGATTAGTATTAAAAGATGTGTTTCCAAATACAGTCTTCACTGTTCCACAACAAGTCCCTTATTCATGGAAATGGCTATCCCCTGAAAAGAAAACTGAAAGTCTGTCTTAGCTCATAGGCTGCTATAGCAGAATACCATAGACTGGGTGACTTAAACAGCAGACATTGTTTTCTTATAGTCCTGGAGGCTGGGGGGTCCAAGATCAAGACGCCCACACATCTGGTGTCTGGTGAGAGCCTGCTTCAGGATTCATAGAGGGTTGTCTTCTTACTGCGCCCTCACATGGCAGAGAGCAGAGAGTGAGGGCAAGCTCTCATGTGTTTTTTCACAAGGGCACTAACTCCAGATACAGGGCTCCCACCCTCATGATCTCACCTCCCACAGGCCCCACCTCCTAATACCATCACATTGGAGACTAGAGTTTCAATCTATGAATTTGTGTGGGACACACTCAGACCATAACAAAGCCACTCTGATAATTCAGTTGAAAGCTGTATAAACCTTTGAGTAATAATAAGTGAGTAATAGTAAGTACTAACATTTTTAGAGCAATTTATTAATCCCACTTATATGCATTATCTAATTTCATCTATTCAACCTACCTACTAGAGTTAGATATCATTACCTTAATATTATATATAAAGAAATTAACACTCAAAGAGATTGAGTGATTTGCTCAAAGTCTCAAAGTTAATTAGTGAGTGAGCTGGGATTTATACCCATATGTTTATTTTTTAAAATATATTTTTATTGATTTCAGAGTGGAAGGAAGAGGGAGAGAGAGATAGAAACATCCATGATGAGAGAGAATCATGGATCAGCTGCCTCCCGCAAGTCCCCCACTGGGGATGGAGCCCACAACTCGGGCATGTGCCCTTGACTGGAATCGAACCTGGGACCTTTCAGTGCACAGGCCGATGCTCTATCCACTGAGCCAAACCGGTTAGGGCCCAGATATTTATTTTATGATCTTTCTGCCATAGCATATTTCTTCTCAAGGATTGGGTACTCTGATGATTAAAACAAGGGTATTAGTATATTTAATTTGTTACTTGTCTGTTCTTGATTTTTTTAAATTTTGATTTACTTTGTAATCAGTTATGCTATTACTTTATTCAGGTCATTTTTTCCCCAAGAAAATACACTTGGTGTCATGTTATTTATGTAAACATTTTTTGATTGGCTCCTTTTGCTCAAGATTTTGTTTGTAAGATTCATACAGGTTAACAAATGTAGTTGTTCATTTAGTTTCATTGTTCTAGAACAGGAATTGGCAAACATTTTCTGTAAAGAAAAGATGTTTTAAAATTTTGGCTCTGCAGACCAGATGGTCTTTACTGCAACAACTCAACTCTGTCAGAGCATGAAAGGAGCCATTGCAAATACATAACAGAATGAAGAGCATGGCTGTGTTCCAATAAAGTGTATTTGCAGAATTTGGTGATGGGCCAGATTTGACCCATGGGCTGTAATTTGCTGACCTCCTCCTCTATGCTATTCTATTGAGTGACTATATCATAATCTGCTTATCCATTCTATCTTCCCCATTCTATTACTGATGGGCATTTGAGTTGTTTCAGCTTGAGGCAATTACAAATAATGCTCTTAAGAACTTTCTTGATCATGTCTTTTGGTGTTCAAGTACTCGTATTTTTATCTGGCTATCTATAATAATAAAATTGTAATATGCTAATTAGACCAGACAACCTTTCGGACGAAGCCGGGGCTGCGAAGGCCGAGGCATCCGCTGCAGCTTGCCAAGCCTCCATGGCTGAGAGGGCTGAGCCCCTTGCACGAATTTCGTGCATTGGGCCTCTAGTTTATATACATAAAGAGGAAACATGCAAATTAGGCTGGGAAGCCCTAAGGGGCCACGACCACACAGGAGGAGATTGCGCGCAGGTGAGGCCCTGAGCAGAGACAGAGACGGAGACAGGGATCAGCGAGCCACCACGCCCCGGCTCAGGCCAAGACCCTGGAGCCGGAGTGGACACGGACAGGGACGGGGGACCAGCCCGCAGCCTCTGCAGCTGAGCGCAGGCCCGGAGAGGAGATGGCAGGCCTCCCTCCCACTAAAGCAGCGCGGCTCCCTCCCGGCTCCCATGGGCACCAGCGGCTCGCTTCTGCCTCCCACAGAAGGCACACGGTTCCTGGCAGTGCACTGCGGTTCCCGCTGGCTCCTGTGGAAGTGGCAGGCGGCCTACTGCGCGTGATATTGTGTGATGGGCTACTACTATTATATAAAGAAATGGAATTGTGGTGTCATAAGGCATGCTAATCTTCAATTTGATAATGTTATCCTTTTTTTTTTAAAGTGATTCTAATAATTTAATTTTCACCATCTTTATATGAGAGTTCCTAACCACCAATTCACTATTGGCAGTCTTTTAATTTCAGTATTTTGGTGAGTGTTTAGTGGTACTACATTTTGATTTCAACTTGCAGCACCTTTACATGGTTTTGGCCATAGCAGTCTTCTTTCATATAAGGCTCATTAAAGGACTGTGTACATATCTCTTTAGGGATGCCTCCTATCTCATTATTTTGTAGAATTTATTATAAATTCTGGTTATATGTTGCAATTTTATTTACCCAGGTATTTACTCATTTTTTATATTTTTTATTCATTCTTGCATTTCTGAGCTTCCTTCCATATGACACATATTTCTCCTGAATTGAAGAAGTCTTTTTATTGTTTCTATTAGTGCAGTTCTGCTGGTGATGAATTCGTTCAGCTTTTGTTTGGTTGCAAATGTTTTAAATTCATATTAATAATGGAAGAAAATTATTTTCTAGGTAAAGCATTTTAGGTTGACTATCATTTTATTTTGACACTTTGAAGATATCATTTCTTTGTCTCCTAGTTTCTATAGGTTTTATAGATAAAGCAGCTGTCTTGTCACTATTTATCTAAAGGTAATATTCTTCCTCACTTCTCCTTTGTTCTTAAAATTTTTATCTTTGCTTTAGGTTTTAGCATTTTGTGGGGGTTTTTTAAATGATGTTCTTGAGTATGGTTTTCTTTATATTCTTCCTGCATATGACTTATAGGGCTTCTGGAAACTGTGGCTTAATTTATTTTGCCATTTTGGGGAAATTCTTATTGCTTTTTGCCCTTTCCTCCTCTTTTCTGTCTTGGTCTTCAAGTATGTATATATGTAAGACTTTCTTAGCTTGTCTACGTGTGTTTCACAATTAAAAAATATATTTATTCTTTTATCTTTGTAAGCTTTATTCTGGATATTTTCTTTGGGCTTATCTTCCAGTTAACTAATTCTATTTTTGACTTTATCTAACACATAATACATCGAGGTGCCCATATTTTTTTTTATAGGATTAGAAATGCTTAAGTGCTGGGAAGAGCAGAAAGAAGTCTTAAATGCATATAGGTATTAAACATGTAATAAAAATGAGTGTCGTAGGCCAAGTGTAATTAAAAGAGTAGATCTGAAAGAACATGCCAAGCACTTTATAGGCCAAACTTCAGCTCCAGTAAATTGATACAAACTGGAAATGTGGGTTGAGGTGGTTTCCCCAGAAGGTGGTCATTGAGATTTGTAAGTAAAATCATATTTTGTATTTATGTGAAGTCATTTATTAAAAGATCTAAGTCAAGCAATCTTTATGAACTCCTTGGGTTGTATATGGCTCACGGGATGCTGTTTTGTGACCTCTCCTTGTAAGATAAAGCCCAACACCTTGTCAATAGCATCCCATGATCTGGTTCCAGAAGTCCTCTTCAAACTTATTTTCTACCTCTTATTGATTTTATCTGCATACTTGGTAATACCAAATTGCTTCCACTAATACTCCCACTGCCTTCCAAGCCGTAGGATTTCCTAAGTTACCATATTATAGCTTTCACACCACTCTGGGCATATAGTAAGTATAGCACTTGCAGCACAGCTTACAACATTTGTTGTCATCACCCCCATTCATCCAAAGGCTTCTTGGAGCTGAAGACCATGTCTTACCCACCTCTCAACCCCGTGCCCAGCACAGTGCCTGACACATAGTAGGCCCTCAGATAACATTTGTTAAACTTAATTAAATTTTTGGAAAGAGACATGGTAAGCCTTTAAAGAAGGTAAAATGGGGCATAGAAGGCATGACCACAGCACACTTATTACTCATCATTTTCTTTATTCTTCCTTTAGGAGGCCTAAAGAAACAAAGATCTGTAAGACCGCTAAGGCAAAATATGCTTAAGGAACTTCCAACAGGCTGACTTCTCTATATGATACCATTCTAATAGCAAAGGCAAAATTAATATAAGTCAGTAGTAAATCTATGATTTATTTAAGTGGTTATGAAACCAAGTTCTTTGCCAAACAGTTTACAGGAAATAGGCTTTTCAGTCTTGACGCCAGCCATACTATTATTATTTCCATTTACCAGATGAAGAAACCAAGGCTCAGAGAATCTCTCCATAATAATATAACTAGAAACTGATGGATCTAATATCCATACTCGGGTCTAACTCCCCTTCACCTCACTATGCCACCACACCAATGGCAACCTGTGACCTAGGGGTAATTTTCTGTCCCACATTTATCTGTGGCTTTCTCCTGATTGTTTGGAAGTGGTAGTGAACCAGAACAGGATCAGAGGCGCCCTGGATAAAAATGACTGCCTTTCCTTGCTCTGACTATACCTCTGAGCATTCTCTCAGAACACAGACCTTTTCGAAAAAGAGGCACTCGAACTAATAGGGAGGTTTGGGGGAAATCACCTCTCCTTGCCTGTGAACAGAGGATAAAGCAAGGGACCCGGAGTCATATATTTTTTACTTCAAATCCCCACTCTGCCCTTTTATGAATTGGTTATATTCTTTCAGGCTTCTTTTCCGTATATATAAAGCAGAACTAATAATGCCCTGCTGGACTCACAGGTTTGTTATGAAAATCAAATGACAAAGTGCACAGGAAAGAGCATTTGAAATTGTAGTGCACACAGGAAGCTTAGCTAGTATTTTTGCAGAAATGACATCCTCCAAGCCATGTGAGATGTGGAAAGTCAGGGCAGGGGTTAGGTGTACACTGTGTGTGGTGGTTCTGCCTTGACAACAGCTTGGTGGATTAAGTAACCAGCAAACCAGTGGAAATCAGGCTATTAATACTGGACACATACGATATATCGATGTGGACTTTTACTTTGCCAGGGACCTATAATCACACCTTGTGACAAGCAATACATATTTTGCAGCATTTTAATAAAGCGCATCAGTGAGCAATGAGAAGCAAGAAGGTAATAACAAAAATAGATATTGGGTGGAAAAGCACACACATTATGGGAATAGATGGGAGAGATTCATTGTGCTGTTTATTAATACTTATGTAGCATTTACCCAAAGTCATCTTTATAAGAACCTCAAGCCAAGCAGACATGATTTCCATCATACTTATGTCCCTACGATAGAGAGGAAATTCCCACTCAACTGCCAAGTGCTGCCAAGAAAAGGAGCAGGGATTTCTCTTTCCATCCCCAGGTACTGTGTGTACCAAACGCAGACCTTCTGATTTAATGCTATCTTTTGCATGAAAATCCATTCCACAAAACAAAATCAATCTCTCTTCCTCCTTCCACAATCCTTTTACTAGGAAATAAACAACTCGTTTGTTATCAATTTATTTATTATAGATTTATTCTGAGAGTGCCCTGGGACTGTGGGACTCCGTGCTACTGGATTAGCAGATGTGATTTCTATAGCATTTAATAGCATGAGAGAGCCTGTCTCACCAAGGATCCCCTTGTTGACTATTAATTTTTAACTAGTGGATGCTTCTGTATAATAAAGAAGCCAGTAAGTGAGAGACACGCCAGTAGGTGAGAGTATATGATCATTAAGGAGATAAACAATTTGAAACATTTAAAAGGTGGATACAATGATAATAATAATAATAGCTATTTATTGGATAGTTATATCAGGCATCATACTAAGCACTTGCACATGTCATTTAATTCTCACAAACACCTGTGAAGTAAAACAGTATTACTGTCTCAATTTTACAGATGAAGAAACTGAGGCAGAGAGTGTTTAAATCAATTCCCAAAGCCTCCCAGCTGCAGAGGCGGGAAAACCTACAAAGTCTAATTTGAAAAGAATGTCATTCTCCTTCAAATACCCAACCCCCTGCCCCGGTGCCGCTGGCACGAAGGCAGGGAAAGAAAGACAACATCATCCCCAGCTTCCACGAGCCACTCTGTACTTAGTTCACTTTTCCGCCATTTGCCTGCCTTATTCTCCCACCTGGATCACGCCCACCTTTCCACTCACTGACCTGTTCTGCATCCTGGGACATTAGCTCGCCTTGCTTAACTGACCTTGCTTTGCTTCTTGGTTCTCCTAACTAGAGTGTGGTCATGTTTGGACTTAGAAAACAAAGGAGCGAAAACAGAAAGGCTCACCTTCTTAGCGCTTCCTTTGTAAGCGGTACCAAGAAGGAAGGGGACCTCTGTCTGTTTGAAATCTCTTTATCCTAAAAGTGACAAAGCACTAGAGAAGCTAGCATTGAGGCTGATGGCCATAGAAGGTCTTCAGAGACCCATTCTCTCCGAAGATAAGAAAGGGCTATTACAGCTATGAATTCAAACCCTGTGGCTGTCACGGTGCACTTAATGTAGCTGAGAAGCAGTGAAACCAGAATAGCCCTCGGGGCCTTTTCTTTCCTTTTCCCAATGGAGACTTCCACGCATGAGTCCTCTTTGTAAATAAGTAAATAAAGCATCTGTGTATTAATTCTCTGAATTTTTTTCTTTTTTTATTGTTTAAAATATTAACATAGTAGTACATATGTCTCCTTTTTATTTTTCCCCTTAAGACAAATGTGCGATTCAAGAGTGGTACAAGGAGCAAGAATAATGTTTTGCTAAAAAACAAAACCATGGGAATCAGGTGAGCATAAAAAGGCATAAGCTGTTCATGAACATCCTTAACTCCCCACTACTGGGTGGGTAGTTGAGGTGTGGGATCAGAAAGACCTCAGTCGGGCTCTTCCACCTCTCAGCTCAGGTCTCACAGCCTTAGGTTTCCCACTCATAAGTGGTTTAAGAAGTACCAACTTCTCAGCATCTCTTCAAGTAAAACACATAAGAGTAGCTGACTCTTATTGAGAGTTTCCTGGCTGCCAGGCACACTGCTAAGCCTTTGACATACATCAACTGAGGCTTCAAACTGTTAGTCCATGACAGATTTCCTAAATGTATTTGCACAGTTCTTAAGTACTAGATATTCTAATATTTTAAATTAGTTGTTACTATTTAAAACTGAGAAAATGTCACAATTTTCCCCACTTCTGGCTGGCTTCTCTTTTAAAAATGGCGAAGCTCAATAGCAAATGCCTCCTTTCGTTGAGACATGTGCTCCCGTGGGCTTCAGGCCACACGGTGCCCCGTTGCCTGGCATTCAGCTTGCTTTGCCCATGTCCATGACCTTCTTGGCCCCTGCAGACTTTTGAATTAGCCAAACCTGCATCACACCTTAATTCTTGAAAAAGCTCTATGAAGTATTGCCTTTTCAGATAAACATATGAGTAACATCGATTTTTCAAAAGGCTGTTCAATACATACTAATTAACTTCCTCCCTTCACTTTTTATCTGCAAAATCTCGTTGGGTTCCAATGTAGAAGGGAAGACCTATTCTTAAACATTTAATTACAATTGAAAATAGAGACTCTTTGGTGAGGCTTTTATTCAAAGAACCATAAAGTGCTATTCAAAGGGAGTTCAAATGCAAAAGCGAATCTACCAATGACCACTCCTGTTATTGAAAGTAGATGAGCCACATCATTGCCTAATTTCAACCCAAAAGCCTATTAAGGTGGAAATGTTAGAATATGTTTTGAACTGGAACTTGATTATTATCTCAAGAGTTGAATGTTTGAAGCAAAAAAAAAAAAAAAAAAAAAAGGTGGAGAGAACACATTTAGGAGATGGGTTGTAAATTATTTATGGGCCTTTTGAAAAAGGTCAGCATTTTTCCTCAATTCCACGAGGAACCTCTGAGGAATGCAATACTGCTCCTCTAGATGCTTCTTCCTTAGGATGCCTGCTTTTTATCAGCATCCCTGTCTCCATGGTAATAGGTTAGTGCTCATCCCCCACCCCCACCCCAATCTCCACCATCTATAGCTAACCTTAGCAGGAGGAAGAGCCCTCTGGGGGGCCATGCACTGCAGCTCCAGGACATAAACAACTCCATGGGTGGTTGCCATGGCAGTTCTTCATCCACAATATAATTACCCCAAGGTGCACTGGTGATGCACTTATGTGCATCGAAACAAGAAGAGCTACATTTCAATAAATCACTCCAGCCAGGTGGTCGCCTTGCTAGCCTGCTAAGAAGCTGGGGTTACAAGGCAACCACGGCCCCGTAATTCATCATTAGAAACAATGGTAGGCCTGGAGTCCATCCCTGGCATGAGTGTTTCTCCAGTTTTATACAAGAAAGCCACATGTTTCCATGAAAAGAACGTCAGGCAACTTCAGATTTCCATTCAGTCAAAACTACTTCTTTTATGGTGCCTGCTTCTTTTATTTAGCAGTTGTGGAGATTTGGTCAAATCACATTATCTTTTCAAGTGTAGATTTGCTCACTTGCAAATAGCAATATATGCCTTATGAGATTGTTCCAAGTTTTAAAGGGGATGTGTATGTGGATACTGACCAACATATTAGAACAATTATTAATAATATGTTTATACTGAGAGGGGTCTGAGGAGTTTTAGAATGAAATATAGTCATCAAATAATTAAAAGATAAGATCTTCTATATTAAAGGGCCCAGTCATCTCTCTTCTGTACATAAGCACATACACATACACATGTGGCTAGCAGCCACTGCTACTTGAAGATATGCCCTGTGGATGGAGAGTCAAGGCAAGCACTCCACATGAGTTGTGCATAGGTGAATTCCCCCATCAGACACTCTACTGACATTTAACGTGTATTTTCTTACCAGTGAAAACCCTCATAATAAGATGAGTGTCTCCAATCAAGGTTCAAAATTGTGTTGAATGAGGAAATAAAACTCAGCTTGGATTAATCTTCCTTCAAACCAAATACATGTCACCTCTACTATCAAGCTCGTCTTTGTCTTGCTGTCAATTCCTCCTCACCAACTATTCTCCATTTTCCTGTTTCTAGGGCTTAAGCAATTCTCTCCGTCAAAATTCAGAGCTGAGTGAGCTTTCTCATTCCCATCTTAACGTGTGAAACTGATGCTCACAGGAGTTATGTGACATGTCCAAAGCTGCATGGTTAGTGACAGGGCTGAATAGAACACAGGTGGTCTGACCTCCTATCCTTAACCTAGGACTCATTACACTGCACCAGGATGTCTCTCCTAATAATCAGTTTAAAAAATTACTATTACATTGCAGCCTGGTCGGCGTGGCTCAGTAGTTAAGTGTCAACCTATGAACCAGGAGGTCATGGTTCAATTCCAGGTCAGGGCACATGCCTGGGTCTCAGGTTCGATTTCCAGTGTGGGGCATGCGGGAGGCAGCCGATCAATGATTCTCTCTCATCATTGCTGTTTCTCTCCCTCTCCCTTCCTCTCTGAAATCCATAAAAAAATGCATTTAAAAATAAAAAAATTACTATAACATTGCAAATGTGCTATTGATACTATCATCATTAGTCTCACTTTCAAAAGTCTGCAGCATTTTGGGCAAAGTCATCAAAAAAATTCTATTTGTAATAAAAGTGGTTGGATTCTTTGAGCATTACATGCATCAGCGATCAAGCTGACATATTAGTCGTTATTTTGAATCTAACTTCTCTTCCTGACCGCAGGGATGGCTTATTTAAGCACATGGACATTTTCATTTTAGTTAGCTCTGCCGGTAATATTCATGTAGGTGTTTAATGCCATTTTTATTAAATATATTTTTATTGATTTCAGAGATTAAGGGAGAGAGAGAGTCAGAAACATCTATGATGAGAATCATTGATTGGCTGCCTCCTGCATGCCCCTCACTGGGGATCGAGCCCGCAATCCCAGGCATGTGACCTTGACCAGAATCAAATCCAGGACCCTTCAGTCCACAGGCTGACACTCAATCCACTGAGCCAAACCAGCTAGGGCTTTAATGCTATTTTCTTTATCCAGACTGTCTCATAGTATCTTTCGGTAGCAGGTTCTCTAAGAGGGAAGCAACTCTCCGCTTACAAGTTTATCTGGCTTGCCTGAAAGTTTTAACATTTTAATTTAAAGTATTCCCTGGCCTTGAAGGGTTCAGAACTGGAGCAATTCTTGGTTATAACTCACTGTTTTACAGGATGCCTCTTTTATAACCAATCTTCTCATCCTTATCAGAGGTTTCACAACTTCCTCCATCCTTCAGGATGAAAATTTTTATCAAATGATTTCCTACATTCTATAATAGATTATGTGGAGAAAGAGAAAACTAAGGGCTGAGTGTACGATTTTATATCTGATGTCTAACTTAGAGTTTCCCGTTTCCCGTTTCCCAGTGAAAACGGAATCTCTTTGGGTAAATGATTAGGAAAGACATGCTTTTCTTTAACAGTAAAACTATCTTCCTGATATAGAGAGACTTTATAAGCCTTAATCTATTCTGACTTTTATTTTAAAATTTAGAATAATTGTTTTTAGGACAATGAAACTACTATGTATGATACTATAATATAGAGGATATTAATGGATACATTTCTTTATACATGTGTCAAAACTCACAGAATGTACAATATCAATATTTAACCGTATTGTAAACTATGGATTTTGAATGATGCTGATAATATCAATGTAGATTTATCAATTATGATAAATGTATCACTCTAGTGGGGAATGTTGATAATAGGGAGTCTGTGCATGTGTGGGGCAGAAGGTATATGGTAAGTCTCTATCTTCTCCATTTTGCTTTGAATTTAAAACTGCTCTAGGAAATAAAGTCTATTAAAATATAATAGCATAACTGATATACAAATTTCTTTCCTGTGTATGAGGAGTATGTAGATGATTGAAGTTAAGTCCTGGCTCTAAATTCATCAGACTCTAGTTTAAATCCTTACTTCTCTTAGCTCACCAGATGACTTGAATAGACCCTTATCCTATTTACATATTAATTTCTATGTATAAAATGAGAATAGTTATATGGCATGGTTGTTTTAAAACCTAAAAGAGGTGACACATGAAAACCAATTTAGTATATAGTACCTACACTTAGAGTAAGTAGCGAATATCTTTATTCTCCTTATTTTTATTATTGTTTTTAAATACTAACTTATTTAGATATTTAAACCAGCTATGTCCAGCTGTGAATACTACAATTCTCCATGTCCTAGAGCAGGAAACTTGTTCAGAGAGCCATGGGAGTCCATGCCCTGCCTGATGGAAGACAGCGGACTACATACTAGGAGTTTGGACTACTCTAAAACAACAGGAGAATTCATGGCTCTGAGCATTCCTCACATGAAGAACCTCCACCACCGCCATCAAATAAAAAAAGGAGATCAGGAGGAAATGTAGGATTAGATGGGAGGAAAAAGGTAGACAGAGGCCAAATCGTGCAAACCCTACCAAGTGATGCTAAGAAGTTTGAATTTTATCCTGAAACCAATGTGAAACCACTGCAGAGTGATATTATGATTTAATCTGTCCTCTGAAAAGATCACCCTGGTCCTTTGAAGAATGGAGAATGGATTGGGATATGACAAAGCTGGGAACAGTGGGGCCAATGAGGAGGCTAAGTGATTGATGCTAGCCTCCTCATTGGCTAGAAGGAGAAAGGAGTAGAAGTGGAAGGTTTAAGGTATTTTTGGTGATAGAATTGATAGGCTGTCCTTCACCTAGTAAGGAATTTTTATATCTATTACACTAATATATTTTAACTAGAGACATGATGAGTAGGACTTCCTTCCGCTGGCTGCTGGCACCAGCTAACCTCCGGCACCCGGGACCTGGGTTTCCCTCCTCTGACCTCCGGCAGGCACCCGGGACCTGGGCTGGCTTCCCTCAGGCCCCAGCTTCATCAGGAAAGACCATTCGTCCAGTCTAATTAGCACATTACCCTTTCATTACTATAGATAGACTTTATTTTTAGAGCAATTTTAAGTTCACAACAAAATGGAGTAGAAGGTATAGATGTACCATATACCTCCTGCCCCCAGACATACACAGTCTCATCCATTATTATTATTAATTACAAATATAGTACCTTCCCCCCTATATTACAACTACCTTCTCCTCTAACCTAGACATCTATAAGTCACTAGAGACTGAGATAGCAAGAATAATTATATGCATAAATCAGCATTGAATACCAATAAGTGGAAAAAAAGAACTCAAATATTATGGTCTGTGAATGTTTTGCTGAAAATAGTAAATATCTGTGGAAAGAATAAAATGAATGATATTGGGTCACTGATGTTATCACAGTATAAGGGAAAACATGACTTGCCTGGAATATGGTGTTTACTTCAGTGCACCCCATTAGCATCTAGCATTTGCCAGATTATCTGTCTCTTCAGGACAAATTTGAATAAGTATACATTTTTAAAACATGCTGAGATGCTTTCGGTTTGATATGTAGTGCACTGCCATCTCAGAATAAATTGGTAGCTAATGGATGCTTTCCTAAAGCACATCTTTGGTAAACTTGGTAACGCATTTGCTGATTTATTCAACAAATATATTTTCAGCTAGTATTCTGCCATGCGTTGTGCTTGGTGCTGGTGATAAAATTAAAACAAGATAAAATATCTCTGCTCTTAACCAATTATAGTTACAGAAAGAGATAAGACAGGTAAACCAGTAATTTCAACAAAGTCAACAACTGGCTGCATGTTATGGTACTGGGAAGCTATCTTTGATGTGGAAAACTGATGATAATCAGGACTAGCCTAGAAAAGGTGGAGTGGGTGAAAGAATGTTCCAAGGAAAGTTCCAGAGATGAGTATGAAAGTATGTTCCTAGAATAGTAAATATTTCAAAATGGCTAGAGAAAAGAAGTTTACAAGTGGCGAACCCCCAGGGACAAGATCATGAAAGAACTGATAGTCCAGCTATAGCTGGTTTTGCTCAGTGGCTAGAGTGTCAGCCCATGGATTGAAGGGTCAATTCTGGTCAAGAGCACATACTTTGGTTGCAGGCTCGATTCCTGGCCCTGGTCGGGGCATGTGTGGGACATACAGGTGTGGCTATACTTGCTCTTCTACTGCAGTGTTGTAGGTTCCTGTGTATACCCTATGCTGCATCCCTCCGCATCATTGCATGAGTTTCCAAGTGAGAAAACTGAGGCAGAGAATGGTTAATGACATCCAAGTGACAAGAAGGAAGAACGAGAGAATTTTCAACAGGGAAATGACATGATCAGGTATGAAGATTTAGAAAGACCTCTTTGACAGCAGGATGAAGAATGCATTGGGGTGAAAGGGGGCAGGAGTGGAAGAGATGCCAAGTACAAAACCAGGCAAGTGAATTGGCAGACTTTTGTGTTATTATGTCTATAAATTGTGCATTTTAAGAAAACTGAGTGCAAATGAAGAGAAGTAGGCAGATTTTAAAGAGACTATTTAGTTGATAGATGGCCAGGTCTTGGTTACTGATTGGATGTGGTGCGTATTGAAGACAGTACTCAGGTTTCTTCCTGGAGTTAGAAAATACAGGAGAAATGGTTACGACATGGTAATAAATTGTACCTTGGATATGTTCATTTTCATCTGTCTGTAGGTCATTTCAGTGGAGATGGTCACCATGTAGTTGAATTCACTATACTCACAGAAGAGCTCTGTGCTAGACTTAGAGATCTTGTCGGCATTAGCATTTACCACAGAAAGAATTTTGATTGAATATGGTCCATGACTAGAGGAGTCAGAGCAATGTGACCATATTGAGTGAATTAGCCCTTCACAGCTATCCTGGGGCTGTCATAATTCCTCTCCATAATCAATGATACACCAACCAGTTTCCCAAGGGCCAATCCAATGACCTTGTTGCATTGCTCTATTATTAGGCTTCCATGGATTCCTGTTTCCCATGATTCCAATCGGCAGCCAATATGCCAGTCAATGTCTATTTATTGAATGCCCCATATATGTTCAGCACAATGACTATCTGAATTCTCTTCAGAGTTTTAGATATGTTGTGCTAGGATTAGAGCAAAATACTTTAGACAAGGTGACCGGAAGTAGGAGGAACTCGAAAAGCAAGTAAATGGCAGGTTTAGGCATAGAAAACAGCAAGTGTCAATCTGTTCAAATCAGGATGGATTAGCAAATGCAAGAGCAAGGGTGTTGCAGAAACCAGAAGACAGGGCTAAGGGTAGAAGCCAGTAGAACAGGACAGAACTGGTGCAAAGCCAGGAGGACAGCATGGACGACCCAAGGCAATTAAGGTGCTTCAGCATCCATACAATCACTGGGAAGGGCTAAGTCAGCTTACAAGTACAGGTTTGCAACAGACAGCAAGTATTTATATTGGTTTGATTCCCTCATGATTCTAACACTTTGTTCTACACATTTTTGTTAAGGCAATATTTTTGCTTCTGATAATTTCCCCACTGTCTAAATCCTTTAGATAGGGACTTCTGAAATAATTATAAGGAGATTCCAGTTAATGAACACTGATTGTATGTCCCTGAATTCTGCATGCTTTGTCCCATTTAATTCTCACAACAATCTTATGAAATAAATGTTGATTTTTATCATTAAACTTGTTTTACAGATGAGGAAACTGAGTCCCAGAGAATTTCACTCATTTGTTCATTCAAGAATATTTCTTGGCCCTAGCGGGTTTGGCTCAGTGGATAGAGCCTTGGCCTGTGGACTGAAGGGTCCCCGGTTAGATTCCAGTCAAGGGCACATGTCCAGGTTGTGGGCTCGATTCCAAGTAGGGGGGCATGCAGGAGGTAGCCAATCAATGATTCTCTCTTATCATTGATGTTTCTATCTCTCTCTCCCTCTCCCTTCCTCTCTGAAATCAATAAAAATATATATATTTTTAAAAGAATATTTCTTGAATGTATTGAATGCTCCCAGATGTTTTTAACACTACAACAGATAAATGGCTTCTATATATTCATGGCAGAATACTATGAAGTAACGAAAATTAATAAATTACCTCTGCATGCAAAATAGGAAAATCTTACAAATAAAATGTTTACTGAGATTTCATTAAATTTTCAAAACTTAAAGATTTATATATACTATGGAATACTACTCGGCCACAAGAAAATATGAAATACTGCCATTGTGACCACATGGATGAATGTTGAGAATATTATGCTAAGTGGAATAAATCAGTCTGAAAAAGCTAAGAACCACATGATTTCACTCATATGTAGGATATAAAACTGGTACTTATAGTCACAGACAACATTATGGTGATTACCAGAGGGAAGGGGGTGGAGAATAGTAAAGGGTAAAAGGGACCAAATATATAATGACGAAAGATGGTGTAACTGTGGGTGGTGGCACACAATGCAATATTAGATCATGTATCATAGAAATGTACACTTGAAGCCTGTGTGATCTTATTAATAAACGTCACCCCAACAAATTTAATACAAAATAAATTAACTGAAAATTTCAGTTTTATTAAAATATTTTATTCAAAGTTTTGTGTGTAATAGATAAAATGTATTAGTTGTGCCATTAGCTATATTTGCCTTTTAATTTTAATATATACTTTTAAAGATTTTAAAGACAAATAACTTGGTAAAGACTTACTAGTATATGAAAAATAATTTGGCCTGCCCTAACTGGTTTGGCTCAGTGGATAGAGCATCGGCCTTCAGACTGAAGGGTTCGATTCTGGTCAAGGGCACCACCAGGGTTGTGGGCTCAATTCCCAGTAGGGGGCGTGCAGGAGGCAGCCAATCAATGATTATCGCTCATCATTGATGTTTCTAACTTTCTTCCTCTCCCTTCCTCTCTGAAATCAATAAAACAATATATTTTAAAAAGTAATTTGAAGTTTTAATTTTTTACTATTTAATTTGCATTTTCATTAAAATAAAAGTTAGATTAAAATGAATACATATTGTTGAGTTCACATTCAAAATTCCAAAAAAAAAAAAAGGCAAAAAGAAGCAGTAATAGCAGAAATCAGCACCTCATTGGGAAGGAAGAGGGCTTTGATGGGAAGGGAGCATGAGGAGGGCGTAGGTTCTGGTAGTATACTCTTACTTCATCTGAGTGATGGTTGCATATATGTGTACACTTTGTGAAAATGCATCAAGCTGTACATCTGATTTATGTACTTTTATATGTATATTATATTTTAATAAAAAGTAATTAAGAAATAGAGATATGTTTTCTTTCGGCAAGTCATCCATAGAATAGTAATCAGTACCATGATACTCGTCTCAATCGGTATTTTCTATTCATTACAGCTATAGGGAAGGACAAAAATATTTCATGTGAAAATGAACCAAATTTGGTTAATATGCATTAAATAAGGACTTAATGGTGAAAAGAGGGACTAACAGTGAAAGACTTTTATAGTTCAGAACAAGTGTTGAGAGAATTTTTTTGCAAGTCTACTGTATACTGACTCCATGAATGTGTAATGGAGCTCAGTAAGTCTTCTCCTCTCCCATTTCCCCCATTTTAAGTGAGGAAATTAAGGTTCCTGTTGTCACTGGAACAAAATCATAACTCTAAAGGCTGTATTTTTGGCTTTGCTTTCCTCCGGAAACTTGCTCCAACTCACACTCTTGGTCCAGCTACCCTGGTCTTTAGTTTACCAAAGCCACCATTATCCCAGACCCAGGATATCTGCACATGCTGTTTCCTCAGTTTGGACTTCTGGTTCCTCTTTTATTTAGTTATCTCCTGTGGATCGCAGCTCAAGGATAGCTTCTCGGGTAAATGTTCCTTGCTATACCAGTACCTGTCAGTACCCTTGGTCATGCTGCAGAGGACCATACCTCTTTCCTGCAGTGCCCTGAACTCACAATGTAATTACACCTTTATTCGCAGGATTAGTTGTTTGAGGGTTTCCAACCCCAAGCAGACTGTAAATACAATAGCAGAAACTATTATGTATTTATTTGTCCATACTGTATTCCTGATGCCAAGCACAGTCCTGGCACATGGTGAGCAATCAATAAACATTTGTTAAATATTTGCTAAAAAAAAAATAAATGAAAAGGTCAACTTCCTCAAGACTACATAGCTAGTAAATTAATATACATACTATTTCATCAAACCCCTACAATAAGGGGTTTTATTATTTATAAATTATGAAAATGAAGGCTAGAAAAACTGTCACTTATCTAAGATCAGTTCATTGATTAGTGCCAAAATGACAGCTCAGAGCTCCTATTTCCATATCATGTTCTTTTAAAAACATTAACCCTATTTTGCTTGCTTTTTGCCTTGCCTCACCATCTCCATTCTGATAATTCATGTAGATGCCCAAAGGGAAATATACTGGTAGATTAGTCTATATCATAACATTAGTATGAGTTCAGTGAACTGAGCAAAAAAGTAATCCACCGCTCAAAATCTAAATTGATATACTAAAACCATAACTGAAAACATTGCTTCAATCTGGCAATGCACTTGTCATTTCTACAGTGTGGATTTTTGCTTTGCATACTGCATATTGCCCTTCAAAGAAAATTGAAAACCACTATTGAATTGTGCCAGAAAGAGTCGTAGCTGTGTTGAACATTCTACAAACATTCCTTTACAAGCATGTATCATCTTGACATGTTATTTAGGTATATTTTTTAAAGAAGCAATTTGCCTCTATGCTGTAAGCTGATGGAAAGCAATGGCACTCTCTCTTTAAAACCATTTGGACTCCCGGAGGGGAACCACAATTCAAATCATGGCTGTTCAGCAACCGCTTATGTGTACGACTTCCCTGTGGCAAAGTTCTTAGTTAAGCCCATGGATCATATTATTCTGAGTCAGTTGATACTTCTTTGAATGCTAGTGCCTGTGTTTCTACAACTAAACTCAAAGACGAGCCTTTGCAGTAGTAATGTACACACTCTTTTATTTCTTCTTGATTATTTCTGCTTTCTCTCTCTCTCTCTTTTTTTCTCCTTGCTCTTTACATTCCTACCTTGTCAGGTACAAACTATGAACAGAAGTCCCCAAGCTAATAAAAGAGAAATGCATTCCATTGACTCAAAATGTGATAATGCCCCGGAATTTTCTAGAGAGTTTTTTTCCCCTCATTAATCCAGCCTGATCTTCAGGTAATAACCCACTGAAGAGGGTAGTTGAATATGGGCCACGCTGATTTATCTTTTTATCCTCTAAAGTCAATTGATCACCTTTAAAATCAGAACATCACTCACCCAGGACTCTTTGCTGCGAGAAAAGTCTTTATTAGCAATTAACCAAACAAAAACCTCAAAAGCAACTGCTCTTTGAAAAAATTACATTAAAAGGAAGATAAGAGGAAGATTTGAAGTAATGATAATGAAGATACCTCCGTTTTGAAGTTGGGAGAAAACAAGAAAAGGAGAGACAGTCGGGAACATTCTGTGGCCATCAGGGAATAGGGAGGACAGTCAGAAAGGCCAGAGCACAGGCCTGAGTGAGGATCACTGGTCCACTTATTTATTAGTTCACTCACCTGACAATGGTACAATGGCAGAGTGGTTCAAAGTGCAGACATCGTAGCCAAAGTGACTAGAACCAAATTCATTCTGCTATGGAGAAGACGTGAAGCCTTTGGCAAGTTATTTAACCTCTCTGGCTTTACTTTACTCATCTGTAAAATGGGCGTAATAGTAATGTCTATTTCATAAAGTTACTAGGAGGATTTTATGAGTTAACATAGGTAAGATGACTACAACTGTGCTTGGCATATCGTGAGCACTACAAAGAAATTCTGTAATAAGAATAAGTGCGAGTAATTTCTTTGTTCACTTTCTTCCACTCTACTCATTTTTAATCTCACCTATTCTCTAAGGCCCACATCAAAGATCAAACTCTTTGGTGGGTAGTTTCATCTTTATGGCTATGTTATAAATAATACTCTTTTTTTCTGGATAAAGAACCCTACACTCCTTTTTGGAAAATGCCCCTTCCTTAGCTCAGGTACTCAGAAGCAGAGTATGTGACTAGGTCTAAGGCCAGAAGAACATTCAATTCCCCCAATCAAAGTGACTGTCTAAGGGGTGGACATTTAACCAAATTGGTCAACTCTGAGGAAATCCTAGGACTAGGGTGAGACCCCTCAGAAACAAATGTTTTGCTCTGCTGGACTTGAACCTGGGAGGGAACAGGAGTGAGAGGAGCACTTGTCTGCGAATGCAGCCATCACAGAGGAAGCAAAGATGCAAAAGGAGGAAACAAACTCTGGTCCCAGTTGTGTGACACCTGGATCAAGATCTTCCTGGGATATCAGTTACGGAAATCCACATCTTCCCTGCTTCGTTTAAGCCCTTCCTCGTGTGGGTTCTCTGTTGCTAATGACGAAGACGGCCCTATCTGGCACACGCTCCACGAAACCTTTCTAACCCTCTTAATCACAGCTAGGTTCTTTCTCCTCTCATAGCATTTCTTCCTGTAAGTTCTCATAGCATTTGTTTCTGTACCTGTCTTGTGTAACTTACCGCTTTCTATCATGTATCACAGTTATTTTTGTATATACCTAATCTCCACTACTGGAATTTCACCTTCTTAAGAAAAATGACCTTTTTTTATTTCTCTCTAAATTCCCCATCTTCCACAATCTTTATGAGAGGGCCAAGAAATGGTGTAGTGCTGGAGAATTTGTTGAGGATGCTTTGGTTGGCTGACCAAGTTTTGTGGCAATGAATCCCAAACGGAAGGCCTAGAGCTGAGCGCACAGGATTTGTTGAGAGTTCCTTTAATCTATATGCACACTAAGCACTGCATAAAGAATCAAGTCATTAATAGGTCTCATATACAAAACGCTGTGAACATGTGTGTATAATCTATTGTGATTGTTAATCTGTTCTGATTAACAAAATGCAATTTCCTTTCTATTCTGTTACTGAAACCATGATATTTTTCAATGTATGATCTCTTAATAAGCACCTATATAGCTAGATATATACCTTAACTGTGCACTTAATATAAGCAAGATTCTGCTCATTGAACCCTTTAGATACATCATGTCACACAATCCTCCCGGACCATGTCACTTTTGCGATGTCTTCCATGGGTCCTTACTGCCCACAGCAGTGCTTCCCAAACTTTATATCAAAACACTAGCAGAAAACATGAATATTCCTTTGGCTCCCTATGGTCAGAAGGCAAAGATGCTTGCAGCTGGAGGCGATCTGCAGTGGGTATGGCTACCCTAGGTCTCCCCAACCACCTTGAAGACTGAGAAGATAGTTATCTTGGCACAATTAAAATTTGTTTATTGCACTTTACTGTGCTATAGCCCGGTGGATAATTTCCAAGTTTTAAGCATTGGATACAACATCTTCAAGATCACATCCCTGCCTATACTCCGCAATCTTCCCTCTCCAATCCTTCCAGCCCCAACACTCATATGCACACACACACACACACACACACACACACACACACACATACATGCATACATACAGGTGTGGCTATACTTGCTCTTCTACTGCAGTGTTGTAGGTTCCTGTGTATACCCTATGCTGCATCCCTCCGCATCATTGCATGAGTTTCCAAGTGAGAAAACTGAGGCAGAGAATGGTTAATGTGTACACGGTCTACATTCAAACCCTAGAGCAGCGATTCTCAACCTGTGGGTTGCGACCCCTTTGGGGGTCGAACGACCCTTTCATAGGGGTCGCCTAAATACATCCTGAATATCAGATATTTACATGACGATTCATACCAGTAGCAAAATTACAGTTATGAAGTAGCAACGAAAATAATTTTATGGTTGGGGGTCACCACAACATGAGGAACTGTATTAAAGGGTCGCGGCATTAGGAAGGTTGAGAACCACTGCCCTAGAGTCAGCAAACTTACTCGGTGCCAAATACTGATTGTTGTCAAAATTTGAATTTGAATCTCATTATCTTTACTGACTTTGTTCAGAACACAACTGAATAAGATGATTTTTAGATCTAATGCATATTTTTTTGCATTTTATTTTATTTTTTAAATTTTTATTGAATGTATTGGGGTGACTTTGGCTAATAAAATTACATAGGCTCCAGGTGTACAATTCTATAACACATCATCTGTATGTTGACTATACTTGCTCTCCTACTGCAGTGTTGGACTATTGTAGGTTCCTGTGTATACCCTATGCTGCATCCCTATTTCCAAGTGAGAAAACTGAGGCAGAGAATGGTTAATGATGTGTTCATCACCCACAATCAAGTCTCCTTCGGTCACCATGTTTCCTATTGTCTTTGAACTTAGATCTGCTTACAAAAATCTTGACCCTGCAGTTACCTGACTATCCCCCTACTTTCACTGCTACTTTCACTACTTCACTGTGTGTGGGGGGTGGCTGTGAGGCTTTGCTCTTCATAGCAGTTGCCCTTAAGAATTACAGGCTTATGTGATTTGAATCAAAATTTTAGGTGAGATGGACAATGTTTGTATTTGGGTTGGGAGAGAAGCCTAAAATAGGAGACTGGGCAGCGAAACGTGAATTCCTGTTATCCATCCACATTTTGTTGATGCACCACAATCCCCCAGAGCTAAAGTATCAGAAGGTGGCAGGAACAATTAAGTTATACAGCACTAATCTGCTGGGTAGCTGACTGTCAATATCGTGGAAATGCACGGTGATTAGGCTTTGGTCTCCCTCTGATAAAAGACTCTAATAAGACTGAGAGGTGGTGCCTGTGGGATCCTAATTCTTCTTTTTTTATTTACCCACCTCCCAAAATTACTCATTATCACTGGGAGCCTATTTAATAAGCAGCTATAATTGTGATCCAACTGCTTTGCTGGATATTACTCACACTCTGGGCTGGGAAGCTGAGGTTTTAGCCCAAGGCAACAGCTTCAAACACATTACCTAGTTACCTTCCCCCCCCCTTTTATTTTATATGAATTTTGTGCACTAACATGTTGGCTCCTCCCATGAGACTCAGGGACAAGGGTTTATTACCTGGGGAGGCTTTGATGCCTAGGGATGTATCTGGCACACAGTAAGTACTCAATACATTTTTACGTTAGAAAGACAAATGCCAAAGAGAACTAACTTATCTATTTTTATGTTTCAGGATCTGTTGGTAGAAATTATTTCCTGAGCTGATATCCAGTATTTATTATGCTCAGGTACTGAGCTAAGTACTTTACAAATACTGTTAGAAAGACAAATGCCAAAGAGAACTTATCTATTTTGTGTTTCAGGATCTGTTAGGTAGAAATTATTTCCTGGGCTGATATCCAGTATTGATTATGCTCAGGTACTGAGCTAAGTACTTTACAAATACTCGATAATTTAAGGACAGTTCAACAGCCCTATGGAAAAAGACTGTCAGGTACCGATGAGTACCGAGAGGCTCAGAAATGAATGCATTGGCTGAAGTCACACAGTTGGCATTGAGGAACCTGAGATTGAACTCTGCCCCGGCTGCCTCTTTGGCCTTCCCTCCATCTGACTGCCTCATTTCCTGAATGTCCATGGCAGCCCCATCAACAGTGGCCGTCTGCCTCCTTCCTGGCTCAGCTGTTCATTACCTCTTTTCTGGACTCCTGCAGCGAATATCAGCTTTTCTCTCGGCCTCCTACCATCCTATCATTTCTTTCCAGGCTATGTTTACAAAACAAAGCCAGTAACACCTTACAAATTACTTTCAAGGGCTGTCTAGTGGCTAGAGCAGAGCTGCCCAGAGCTTGTAGACCAGTTAGTCCATGAGAGGAAAAAACAAGAAGTTTTCCACGTATCTTCCCTAAAGCAAGGAGTAGGGAAGCTAAGCATTATATCTAAAGAAGAGTGTTGAAGATCAAGGGCACTCAAATGCTTACCCATTAGACAAATAAGTTGCATGTCTGGGATACTAGGTATTATATTAGGGTTCTGACTATAAATAACAAGGGGGCTGTGGAGGGATAGTGAGATGAAATGTGAAAGGTGAGATGTGCAGCCAGTAAGTGCAAGGAAGAATGAAATGGGACAGCAAAACAGAAGGTAGAATATACATATTTTAGCTAATTGAGTGAAATCATATCAACAACAGTGAGTTACTTTAAGAAACTAAATAAAGAGAGTTAATGTTGACACAGAGTCTAGTACAGGGTCTGGCACCTAGTATAAACTCGGGAAATAGTGCATCCTATTAATAGTACCTCAATTTTAAAGTGTTGAAATATGCAAAAAAATTTATAACACTTCCCAGAAGTAGACACATCTTTTCAGATGCATTTGTACATGTCTTCAAATGCCTTCACATACAGTGACAATCTCAGAATGCATTCTAAAACATTGGTATGTTTTTCAGAGAAGTCAATAAATCAGGATTCTTTCCTATCTCTTTCAAAACCTATAGCTCTGCTGATTTTTACTTGGTTTCACTTTTTATAAGGGTTTTCTAGCCTAAAACTGAAAGTTATCATCAGGGAATTTACAAAGCAACTTGAATTTTGAAAACTAGACCTAGGTTTAGTCTGAGGTTGTTCTTTGTTTTCTTACTTGTCTCTCTCTTATCTGTTTGTAAATGCCTTTGAGTTCATGTAAGAAATTATCTATTGCCCATTGCCTAAAATTTAGACCTAATAAACACCTAAACTCAAATAGCAAAACAAACTTGAAATCAAATTTCATATTTGTGTAGACCCTCCCCTATCACTGCCCTACCATACTACCACTTGCCCCTTCAAGGAAGCCTACGTAAATTAAAAGCAATATTCATTGAATAAGCAAAAATTAAAGGCTACTGTACACCATGTGCTGGACTGGGAACTTATTGTACTGTAATCAGATGTGATGTTATAATCCCATAGCCTCACCTCAGAGAAACATGTCCACATCCTACTTGAACAGTGAGAAATGAATCAATTTGTAATGCCCTTCAAAGCCAGAAATCTGTGTTCCCAGGGATACGCTAAAATAGAATGCAGGCAAACCTGTTAGGCACAAACTTGAAATGTCAAGTTCAAAAACTAATTTGAGAGAACATTGCCTGATGATTTCCTATCTTTCTTTACTCATCATTCCTTAAACATTGTTATAAATTTATTACCCTGCTCGTGGTCTTCTCTCTGCTTTCTCTGTTTGAGATGAATTTCAGCTACTCTGTCCACCAAACCTCTTTGCTGTTATGTTTGCTCAAATATGAGTGGAAATAATCCATAGAGCTTAATGGCTGCAATTAGACAAACCTGGATCCAAGTACAAACAAGGAAAACAAAACAAAAAAACTCATAGACACAGACAACGTATGGTGGTTACCAGAGGGAAGGAGGGGTGAGAGGGTAGTAAAGGGTAAAGGGAGTCAAATACATGGTAACACAAGATGATTTGACGTTGGGTGGTGGGCACACAAGGCAATATGAAGATCATGTATCATAGAAATTACATTTGACACCTATGTATAATCTTATTAACCAGTGTTGTTACCCCAATAAATTTAATAAAAAGAATTTTTTTTCCACTTCTAAACTATGAAAACTGAAACCTTGATAATTAATGACTTCCTTCATGCCATTCAGTAAATGAAGACTGTGAGCAACATTCAGGTGAGAATATCAAGTAAACTGTTGATATAAAAGCCTGGATCCAAAAAGGGAGGTCCAAGCTAGAGTTAAACATTTGGGAATTGTTAAATACATATAAGTGATAGTGGAAAACATGGGAGGAGATATGATTGCTCATAAAGACATGTGGAGAGAGCAGAAAACCAAAGATGAAACTCCTGGGAATGTGAACATTTTTATCAGAAACTGCTGTAATTTTATGAATAATGGTTTATACTACTATTAATCCAAATGTTATAGTTTTCCATGAAATGTGAAATCTTAAAACAGTGATTCCCAAAGTGGGTGCTACCACCCCCTGGTGGGCGCTGCAGCGATCCAGGGGGGCGGTGATGGCCACAGGTGCATTTGTTTTAACTTTTTTTGTATTACCTTTCTATTCTGAGTTCAATAAATAGTTTCATAATTTCAAACTTCAATGTTTCTAATTTACACCTTTCTTTACTATATTTTACGAAAAAGGTAGAAACATTAATACATATATCTTTCTGTTTAATTGCTATTAAAATTTTAAAAAAATTAATTTCCAGGGGGCGCTGAGTAATATTTTTTCTGGAAAGGGGGCGGTAGGCCAAATAAGTTTGGGAACCACTGTCTTAAAAGATTTTCTTCATTCTTAGCTGCCATAATTCTTATTTTATAATGAGAGCCTATGAGAAAGTAGAAATGGATGTATAAAAATTCTCATTACGAACAACCTCTTTCATAGTGCAAGACACACAATCTCATGCGTTGGTTCTTCTAATGGCTCCTTTCTCCATATCTGTGCACAGTAACTGGCACCATTATCCAACCAGTTACTGAAGTCAGAAAACAGGAGATCAAAACCAACACCTCCCTCTTCCTGCACCTTACCTCCAACTGATCATCCAGTTGAATCTATTTCTCTTGAATCTGTCCACTTGTCTTTATACCATCAATTTAATCCAAGCCGTCTTGTTCCTTTGCCAATAGCCTCCTAACAGTCCTTCTAGCCCCCCTCCAATCTATTCTCTCACTGTGGTTATAGAGACATGAACAGAAATCTAAATCTGATATTTGAAAATTATAGGTCCTTTCTTAAAACACTTGTCTAGATTTCCAACACTCTTAATTCATACAGTTTCCAATGACCCCTTATGGTCTGACCACAGCCTGTCTCTTCATCTCCATTGAGTGCATTTCCTCCTCCATCTCTAGATTTGAGATATTCTGGGCACTTTCTAAAAAAAATGCCATACTCTTTCTCACTCTAGACTCTAGAGCAGTGATGGCGAACCTTTTGAGCTCAGTGTGTCAGCATTTTGAAAAACCCTAACTTAACTCTGGTGCCGTGTCACATATAGAAATTTTTTGATATTTGCAACCATAGTAAAACAAAGACTTATATTTTTGATATTTATTTTATATATTTAAATGCCATTTAACAAAGAAAAATCAACCAAAAAAAATGAGTTCGCGTGTCACCTCTGACAAGCGTGTCATAGGTTCGCCATCACTGAATTATACCCTAGTGGTCTACTCTATAGAAATAAGGGGTAAGTTTATAGTGATGAATGTCTACACTAAAAAAGAAATATCCCTGCCAGAACCGGTTTGGCTCAGTGGATAGAGCGTCGGCCTGCGGACTGAAGGGTCCCAGGTTCAATTCCGGTCAAGGGCATGTACCTGGGTTGCGGGCACATCCCCAGTGGGAGATGTGCAGGAGGCAACAAAGCTATTCCAAGTACATCTTAGGTCAGTGATGGCGAACCTTTTGAGCTTGGCGTGTCAGCATTTTGAAAAACCCTAACTTAACTCTGGTGCCGTGTCACATATAGAAATTTTTTGATATTTGCAACCATAGTAAAACAAAGACTTATATTTTTGATATTTATTTTATATAATTAAATGCCATTTAACAAAGAAAAATGAACCAAAAAATGTCATAGGTTCGCCATCACTGCTCTAGGGCATGACTGCACCTCACCTAGTAAAGTCTTCTTAACCTTCAGGTCTCAGCCTAAATATAATTTCCTTAGAAAAGACTCCTCTGATCCTCTTAGTGCTCATTATACACTATCAAATAATCTCTCTAGTATAGACATTAAGACCATTTAATTTAATTAATTAAGTTACTAGTATCTAACAGTTTGTTCAGTCTTTGAGCTCCCAGATATACCCCATGATGGAAGAAATAAAAGGAAAAGAAGAAAAGAAGTTGTTATAGGGAGAAGAAGAATAAATTTCTTGGGTTCCTTTTTACCTTGAAATCTTCAGGGGTTGGGTCCCAAAGAAAAATAGAAAAAGGCAGAAGTTTTGAGTTGTTTTGTGGGTTTATTTGAGCTACTATTGAAGGAAATAGGAATTTCAGAATTAAAACTAGGTCATTTGATTCATTAGGTTGGTCACCCAGGTCTCACACAGAAATGCCCCGTCCCTCCCACATTCATCGTCCTTTGGCCCTCCCAGCCCTTTCCCTAAGAATTTCATAGGTGAACCCTCTACATTCTACAAGATGTGCTGGAAGAGGCCCTGAACTGTGTGCAAGCGGCTTCTTGTCCTGTCACCTACATACCATTAATTTCATTTAAATAACCAATTATTGAAGACCTACTTGTAGGATCTCTTCCAGAGGTTAGGTTTGCAGAGCCATGGTGTGCCCTCAAAGAGCTCACAGTTTGATAAAGACATGCAAAACTTAAATGTGTATGAGGTATAAGAGGCCTCTCTGTGGAGGTGGCCCATTTATTCAAGTCACCCACCACCATGACACTGGTGTATCTACATCTGTGTGTACGTTATGACCAGCTGATAGAGGAGAGGGGTTCAGCTCGGTTCAATGATGGGTTGGCTTAGTATGTGGTTTGAACCTAACAATGGACCACTGCTGACCTGAAGACACACTGAGGGTGCCCCTGAACACAGAGGGGAGGTTAATTTTGTGTGTGTGTGCAGAGCTTTGCTTAATGTACCTAATCACACTTTTATTGGAAGAGAGGGGGCCTGAAATAAAGAAGTACATGGACACATGGCCAGGCAAATGGCAGGGCTGTTTGGTCAGGGGTCTGAAGGAGAAGATTGGAAGATCAGGGCCCAAGTGATCTGGAGAAGAGACAAGAGGATGGGGCCATCTTTTAATTGTAGGTAATGCCCATGATAATGTTTATCATGAAAGTGGTCCTTCACACCAAGCAATCAGAATGGCTTGGCCAGTTGACATCAGACAAGAGAAAACTGGGAGATACTGATTCTCTAGATCCTGCTAGGTAAGCTGGTTGTTTCTCAACTTCAGTTGGATTCCTCATAGTGCCACCTATCTATATTCCATTTTATAATTCCATAGGTCCTGCTCCCATTTATTTCTCACTCCAGAGAATAGAGACCAACACACTGCAGCCCTTATATTTAGAATACATTGAGGTCTTGTAAAAATAACAATGCGAGCCCTGAAGCTGGCGGATCAATCTTTTGTTCCTTTGTTTACAAGCTAAATAGCCTTGCACACATTCAGACAGGTACACGTTCTTACATAGAGATGATGATGCCTATCTGTAGGGTCGTTTAAAGGACTAATAAAATAATGTTTTAAAAAGGTTTAGTGCAGTGCCTGTCACAGGATTAATCCCGAGTATGGATTAGATCAGCCGTGGGCAAACTACGGCCCGCGGGCCGGATCCGGTCCATTTGAAATGAATAAAACTAAAAAAAAAAAAAAAGACCGTACCCTTTTATGTAATGATGTTTACTTTGAATTTATATTAGTTCACACAAACACTCCATCCATGCTTTTGTTCTGGCCCTCCGGTCCAGTTTAAGAACCCATTGTGGCCCTCGAGTCAAAAAGTTTGCCCACCCCTAGATTAGATGCTGCCTCTGTGGTCAGAACTCTGCAGCCAGACCTTTCTGACCCTTGTTATCCATCTAGACCACCCCCTCTCACCTTCAACCTGATGCCCAGACACTTTTTTAAAATAATTTTTTACATCCAGAATGGTAAAGAGACTTCCCTTTGCTTGCAATGCCCCTGTAACCACTATCGGAAGGGCTGTGTTAATATGTTCTAAGGACGCATCCACCAGCCTGCGTCCCACCACATTGATGTCCCCCTGATTTTAGTATAAGGCTCCCCAAATTACCCTTAAGTTCCCTAGAGTAAGGGCAGCTTAAAATCTACCAGCCTAAGGCAATTGTTGTATGTTACAAAGGACACTTAATGAAAAGTCGAAGGAATAGATATATCGTTTAACAAAACAATTAAACATATTATTCAAGGCTGTGCCACCTGGGTTCCTGTGATCTACACCAGCAAACCTAATAACATCATTTCAATTACACACTCACAGTCAGCCCCCAGATGGGGGTTAATAAAGAAATGCTAATGCAAAAATGACAACAGCTTAATATGTATAGGGAGAGAATTATAATGCCAGATTAACATATCCTGGCCAACAAAGGATACATGCTGCAAATAAATTAAACCAACAGTAGCCTATTGTTAGAGCTGTCCACACAGCATTGCATTATTTTAAGAATCCACAAGGTGGGGAAACCAACAACAACAAAAGTGGACCAGAGAAAGGGAGGGTACAAGCTCGACTCCAGCTTTAACTGTGCTGCTAACTCATGAGGCTAAATGAAGATATTATCACGGACCAGAAACAAAATATGAAAACTATTTTCACATGACTAGCTCTTCCACTAGACCCTGGAAAAATCAACCTCTCTTTCTTAGGTTTCTGTCTTATTTTATAAATTGGGGGAAAGGGCAGAGAGGCTCGGGAAGTAAGTGTTCATTTCTGAATGAACTAAAAGTTGATGCTGATACCACATTAGTTCTCTAATTTGGTCAAAAACAAAAACAAATTTATTTAAACAAATATAGAAACAAAGAGAAAATCAAAACAAAGCCAGTGAGCAGATGATAAATGGAGCAGGTTTCACATAAACTGTGAATCAACAACTATAATGAAGAATGTATTATTTGGGCCCAGAACTATACAGAATATAAAAGAGAGCTTGAAATCCTATGATGTGGATACTGCGATAGAGGAGGCAGTTAGACAGGCATGAGGAAAGCAGGAAGGATGGGTAGAAAGTCCCGGGTGCCTGACAATGGGCAAAACTATAGAAAACAACTATTATAAGCTAGGACTTCACCCCCAGGTTCACTTTCCTCCCCTAGCAAGTTGTCAGCCATGAGGTTTAGACCCCCTTCAAAGAGGAACAAAGAGTCCAGAGAACAGCCTTATATGACCCCCCTTTGCATGGCCACTCCCTTAAGTAGTAAGCACTCAGGACAATGAGGATCTGACCCACATCAAATAATCTCAGGAACAAGGCCTTGGGTCTGCTGACCAGAGTCAGAGATTTGGTCACACTACAGATGACATTAAGGCCTCAGTTTTATTTCAGCTCCAGTCTCAGGAAAGCAGCAGAACCAGATGAAGCAATGTCATGGCTGACATCAGAACCAGATGCAATGACCAATGATCCCCATACCCTAGTGCTGACAATCAGCAGAGACCACACTCTGAAAGGACACACCTGGAAAGCTGAGGAATATTCTAATGAGATCCTCCCTTCTTGCCTTTAGAAAACACAAAAACTCTTAAGACAAAGGACCCAAGGCACTTGCAAGTGCGCTGGCGCTCTCGCGCTCTCTCTCTCTCTCTCTCTCTCTCTCTCTCTCAAGCATGCTGACACCTCTCTAAGGCATGTACCTTTACTTTCTTTCTCCTAACTCCCCAAAGCCTTTGTTTTGCATTTGTAACTTTTTCCTAAGTCCATGCAGCCCAGCTGGTTCACTTCCTCTGCCTCTGACTTTCTTTCTCTAAATAAATTTTCTCTTGCATTAGAGTTCTCGACTCTTAATTCTTTCTTAGCCAAATTCAAGAACCATGGTCTAACATTCCAGTAACACTTAGAGATGAGCAGATGAGCAAGCTTAGTTTTAAGGACATTTGGCCACTCACTGGAAAGCTTTGGCTGCAGTTACAGAAACCCCTGTTCAAACTTGATCAACAAGGAAATGCATTCTTGCCTGCAACTGAAAGCCTAGTGGAAGGCAGTGTCCAGATGACATACAAGGGCCTCCTTTCTCTCTGTCATTAGTGTCAGCTTCATCCTGTATCTGTACCACCTGATGTTCACACAAGATGGGTCACAGTGACAATCTGAGCTACACGTTTTCCTTGTTTCTGTCCAGCATGAGAGAGAACTCTCTCCTCTGTGGTATAAACTGTTTCTTTCATCACAAGCTCTTGGGGATACCTTAGGTCATAGGATGACTCCTGAATCAATAACTGTTGCTCAGAGATGTCATGCTGGAATGCTAACACTACTAAGGACCATTCCTAGAGCTGGGGATGGGACCACTCTCTTCTGAATCATGAAGGTGAGAGGTGCATATGTGAACAAAAATAGGGTGCTTATAAGAGGGAAGAAGGGAGAATGGACTGGATAGGCAACCTGTGTGTCCACTGCCTTTTCCCAAAGTCAAATGCTTGGCAAATGGCAGAGCCAGCATTGAACTAAATAACCATGGACCAATTTCTGCAACTCAGGAAACCACATCACCAGGTAATTCTTGTTATTACAATCCAACAAATCAGTTTTGACAACAACTATACCCCCAAGGAAACATGATAACCATATATATCCAACCAAAAAGTCAGATCATTTGGTCTAAAGAACAGTGAACTTAATCCAGACAACTGAATACAACATCTGAAATTCAGAAAGTCATAGAATATCCTAGGCATATGAATGCCATGCCAGTAGAAGCCATTTGCTTTGAATGAGACCCAACTCGGCATAATAATAAATATTCATGAACCATTTAGACCATCTTATTATTATTGATATTTGTTCATAAAGCAACATTGTTGTATTTAAAAATTGCGAAAGGTAGAGAAAACCTTTAAGCAATTCTAATATTTTTTTATGACTAGACATAAACAAAACACATGGCCTGATAAGCCTGCTCTCATTTCTTCTGGCTGCTACTGATAAGTACGGTAAACAATGCTGCCTCAGAGTCTGGTGTCTCTAAAATATTTAACACTGGGTCAGAGATAAGCTGGCTAGGGGCTGGCCTCCTTTTAGTTGAAACTTAGATCCCAAAATATTCCCTCCTCATTTGGGTGATGTGAGTGCCAACAGAAATACAGTTCTTTCACAAAAGGTTTTTGTCCCATGGGGGAAAAGATGGGCAGTGGCAGCCCAGGGGAGCAAGTCAGCTTGGAAGACTAGTTCCCGTGTCCTATACAGAAGGGAAATAAACCAGGTAATTGAACTTCTGGACCATCTCCCAATCTCTCCCTCTGTTTGGGTCATTATTATAAAACTGGCATTCCAAGCTGGGCCAATAAACTTGTTAGGATATCCTCTCTATTCCTGAGTCTACAGAATCCCTTCCCATTTTCTTCCTCTGAGTCAATGCTCAGTAAGTTTTTGGTGAGTGAAAGATCTTAATATAGGCTTTTAAAATGGAATTGAAATGCCAAAATGAGACACTAAAATAGGGAGTGATTAGGCTTATAGCTGCCTTTAGTATTTCTCCAAATCCCCTTTCCTTTTTATTTCTCTTGCCCATTATTGTCCAGATCTATGACCTTCACCTGAAGTGTCATGGACTCTTGCAACTTCCCATTGCAAATTCAACTGCAAGATTGATTTTGTAAACATCCTTTACTCATGAATACCCTATTTAAAAACCATCATTGGGCCCGGCTGGCATGGCACAGTGGTTGAGCATCGACTTATGAACCAAGAGGTCACAGTTCGATTCCCAGTCAGGGCACATGCCCAGGTTGTGGACTCAATCCCCAGTGGGGAGGGCGCAGGAGGCAGCTGATCAATGATTCTCTCACATTCTTGATGTTTCTATCTTTCTCTCTCCCTATCACTTCCTCTCTGAAATCAATAAAAACAAAACAAAACAAAAGTCACTGCATTCCCATTGCAAAGAGAAGAAATTCTTAACCAGAAGTCTGCAAACTTTCCATAAAAGGTCAGACAATAAATATTCCTGGCATTGGGGCCAGATGATGTTTGTTGCCAGCTCTATTCATATAAAACTTTACTTATGAACTCTGAAATTGATATTTTATACAATGCTCATATTCTTCTTCTTTTGATTTCCCCCCAAACATTTAAAAATGTAAAAACCATTTTTAGGTCATGGGCCATACTAAAACAAGCAATAGACTGGACTTGACCTGTGGGTTGTAATTTTCTGATTTCTTGGTCTAAAGCCATTCAGTTCAACATCTAAATCAATTCCCACTCACAGTGCAGCCATCTCTTCAGCATTAACATTCACTCTTCCCAATTCATCACCAACATACTACCACTCCCGCTAAATTAAGCAACATTTTCTTTTCTGAATGCGCCATACGCCCTTCCATCTTAGGTCTTGATTATGTCATTCCTTCCATCCAGCCTCCAAGACTCATTTAAAGTATCACTTCTTTCATGGAACTTTTCCTAATGATCTTAACTTGAAATAACCTTTTTATCCTTTATAATAGCAATTTCTGCCTAGTTCTGTGTAAGCAATTTGCATACATTACACCCTTTAGCCCTTAGTCACTGAGATAGGTATAATTGGAACCACTTGACAAATAGCAAATTGAGATTCTTCGTGATTGTGAACCCCATCATCATAACAATAAGTGGACAAGGCAGGATTGAAATGCAGATATTGGGGACCCCAAAGCTCTGCACTGCTTTTAAGCTCTGAGTATACCACACACTAGCATCTGTACTTCTTTTATTTACTTGTTTATTTTAATCCTTATCTGAGGGCATGCTTAGAGAGAAGGAGAGAGAGAGAGACAGACAGACAGACAGACAGACAGACAGACGACCCAGAAACAGACAGACATTGATGTGAAAAACATCGATCTGTTGCCTTCTGCATACTCCCTGACCAGGGATCAAACCTGCAACCCAGGCATGCGCCCTGACCAGGAATCGAACCAGCAACTCTTCTGTGCAAGGAAAGATGCTCAACTAACTAAGCCACTCCTGCCGGGCTGTGCCTCTGTTATAATGCTACTTCCATTTCTACCCACTATTAGAGCTATTAGTGTAAATTTCATCTCCTTTTCTAAAGGCTAAAATTCTCAAAGGCACAGTCCATGTCTTATTCATATTTGTCTCCTCAGAGGGATTTGCATAGAATGGGTGTTTAATGCATTTTTGTTGAGAGAATGAGCACCATTCAACACATACTTGTAGCAATGAATTGCTATTATTAACTTGGATTTGATTTCCTGTAATCACTATTCTTGATGACAGAGAATGAACCTGATTTCTCTCTTTCTTTTTTTTTTTTTTTTTTCCAGAAAGCATCCTCCAGGGATCAACAGAAAATCAAAACTGGTTTCCATCAGTATGTGTGGAAAGATTTTGTTTGTGCTCAGGTAAAAACAAGACAGATACAAATACAAAATGTACTGGGTTATTTGTTTTGGATCTTAGCACGTTTTTTTCAGAAAATAAGAAAATTCAGGATTGTCAGCACATTCATGAATTCCTTTAGGACTCAGGTTGGTGGGACATTCCATGGGCTTCACAGAACCTTTGCCATCAGCAACCATAGGCATGGAACCTTCTCCTTGCCAATTTATGACAGGGTCATCTCTCTCTCTACTGGACACTTGGGTCATTTAGAATGGAACTTTTGTCTTGCCGTGGCATTGGCAACAATGACAGAGCAATCAACAACTGCCACCCAGCTTGCAATTCAACTTGCCAAATCTGAAATGTGACTGATGTTCGTGTCTTCCGAATTTCGTTTGATAAATCGTTTCCTCCTCTGGGTGTAATCCCTGTTAGGTGATTAAGAACCTGATGCATTGGGAGCAGCATGGTGTAATGGCACAGAGCCCGAGTGTCGTTGGATCCAAGAACCACTCCCGGGTGTCGTTTCCCATGTTTCACAGGATGTATCTGGCTTTGTTTTCATTGTTTGTGAGATGGAAAAAAAATAATATCCTCTTCACAGAATTTTAAATGAGGGAATTGGCATGGACACATCCGTGGTACAGTATCTGTCCCATTGTAGGCACTCAGTTACTTCAGTCGCTGTTACTCTCTTCTGCTTTCCATCTCACTATTTTTGGAAACAAGCACTAACCCGAGTCCATAAGTCAGTTGTGTGACAACAGGGTTTTGTTGTTTAGTTTGGCTTACTGGCTGTCTCAGAACCACAACTGAAACTTGACTACATTTAATCATGAATGATGTCACAGATACAACAGCTCTGCTGTGTTCCTTACTGCATCTCTGAAATCTTGCATAGAGTCAGGAAAAACAAGAGCTTAATTGTTGAACAGATGGAAGTTTGCAAAATTTGGTTTGGATTTTGCTCCTGTTGAGTAAATCCTAGCTGAGGCCATAACTGATGGCATTTAAGGAGAGAGTGGGCTTCATGTCCATTGATCAGCATTACAGCAGATGTGACACGTGCAATAGGTCATTCGAATAGAATAGAATTCTCCCCTGCTCGCTCTGTGTAATCACAGACACACACGGGCTTTTCTCGTCCATAAGATCAAGGGTACAGGCTCTATTCTATTACAAGCCAGTTTTCTCCGTGGTCATTAGTTCAACGAGGGGAGATGATCTGGCCCAAACTAAGCCCACAGAAAGGATTGATATCTCAAAGGACACATACTGAATGAATATGGACAGGGAGTCCAGAGAGTGGGAAAGCCATTTCTATTTTTGGAGCATAGAACTATAGATTTTTGGTTGACCCCATCACTATGTTAAGCGGCAAAGTGTAAAAGGCTCAAATCTCAGAAGCAGAGAGCCTCAGCATAATAGCCAGCTCATCCACTCGTTGCCATGTGAGCTTGGGGAAGTCTTTTAAACTCTTATCTCCTCTGGCTTCCTTGTTTGTAAAACTCTTCATGTTTTCACTGGTTACCATGAGAATTCAATGGAACAAGGAGTATGGCATCGACATTTGAACAAGCCTGCTTCACAGGATACAATCAGAACGCAATTTTATTTTTGTTTTCCACTATCCCATTAGACTTATCACATAGGGTTGGTTGTTCTATTACTGCATGAAAACTTGACTGGCCTCATGGCATTCCTGCCCACATGAGGACAAAAATACAGTGTCAGTAAATCACTCAAGGTATCTATCTGTGTAATAATCAGAGCTCCCAGCTTCATCCAAAAATAAAAATTCTCCCTATCCCTATATCCAAGGCCTTGTGTCCGGGGGTCTCGGAGACCAGCCCTGGTTTGCTGATCTCCCAGGAGGACTCTCACACATAGTTATGCTCTGTCTCTGATTTATTATGCCCAAAGGATACAAAGCAAAATCAGCAAAGGACAAGGGCACATTGGAGCAAAGTCTGGGGAAATCAGAAGCAAGCTTCTATAGTTCTCTTCCAGTAATCACATAGGATGTGCTTAATTCATTCCCTCAGCAATGAGATGGGATCACATGTGCAAAAGGTTGCTAACCAAGGAAGCTCATTAGAGATACAGCAACAGAATTGTACTGGGGGCTTATTATAGTGGCACTCTTGTCTAGCACGTACACAAATTCCATACTCCCAGAAGGAAGGCAGGAGCTCAGCACACAATGCACTCTTTGCATAAACAGTTTAACCCCAGTGAGCTACTTGAGGGATGAGAGCTTCCCAAATCCAAGTTCTCCAACTCGAGTCCAGGGCAAACCTCCGAAGTAGTTTTTCTAAGGAGGAGCAGTCAGGCCTGCTCTGCTAACGCGGAAGGCTAGTGGCCTTTCGGTAAAAAGTAGTGTGTCTAGGGTGTCCTCCGATTTCTTCCTTCCTTACCTCCTCCCCAGCTAGCTAGCTAGCTAACCTTGAGTATGCAGGGAGGAGAGGTAAGGGGAAGAGGCCCTTTCTTACCTAACCGCTGCCATTTCAACTTTGCCTCGCACATCTGGGTTGACAACTTCAAGGTTGGCCCTGTGTCTTGTTGGCATCTCTATAGGGTTCTCCCTGGAGAACATTTAGCAGAACTTCCTGTGGGGCGTTGACACATGGTTCTTGGCTGGAGGAGGCCTCTCAGCCCCTGATTCTCCAGCAGACACTCCTTGTGGATTCTATGCGGAGCCCTGGCCTGCCTGCTAGTGGCCTCCTGGGCGGGATGTAAAGGATGGCAGAGAGCTGCATGGGGTCTCACTCTGGCTGGGGCAGCACGTGTGCATTCTCGCTCCTGAGAAGCTCTGTGAGTGTAGAGGGGCCGATGCAGTGACCTCTCTTTGGCTGCAGTTGCCTGGACAGCTACCCAGCCCTACTCTCTCTGAGGTTTCCAGCTGAGTCAGATACCAGCCCTGCTGTTGCTCCAGCTGCAGGAGCTGAACACCAGACCTTCTGAGTGGTCCTGCAAAGCATCTCTTTTCATCTGATGTAAAAACCGGAACATCCTCTTCTCTCACTGGGTTCCTGGGGGAGTGAGGTGGGCAGGGGAGGGGAGGACTCATGTGGTAACAGCAGCCCTCTCCAGAAATGACTTTCATAACGACTCCGCGGATTACTTTCTCACAACTCCCTTTGATGTCTAAAATTCAGGTGCAAATCCAGGTTCTAAGGGGTCTGAAGTTTACGTAATTTGGGGTGGGAGGAGATGTGCCTTCTTAAAAATAACACTATAGAACTATGAGGACAAAACTAGGTACTAAATGTATATATTTTGAATGAGGCAATAAATCACAACAATATGAAAATTTTAGAAAATGGCAGATACTACAAATATAAAATTCAGAAAAATAATATCATTTAACTCTTTCACACTCCTCTATGGTACTTTTTCCTACATTTTTTTCTATATTTTCCACTGTGGACTCTTTGATTCCTCCTTGTATAAGAAAACAATTTTGTAATATTTCTAATAGTGTGAAAAGAAAGATAGCCTGGCCGGTGAGGCTCAGTGGTTGAGCAATGACCTATGAACCAAGAGATCATGGTTTGATTTCCAGTCAGGGCACATGCCTGGGTTGCGGGCTCAGTCCCCAGTGGGGGGTGTGCAGGAATCAGCCAATTGATGATTCTCTCTCATTATTGACATTTCTATCTCTTTCTCCCTCTCCCTTCCTGTCTGAAATCAATAAAAATATTGTTTTTTAAAAAATGAAAAAAAAAATAGAAAGATAATCCAGACTTTTCTAGTATTCTGATTGGAATTTATTTTTATTATGGATAGGTAAGATAGTTTTCTTTCAAAGTCACAATGCACCACCGATCAAGTCATATACATTTTTAGGATTGTGGTCAGAATAGGGAAGGTTTCTATCAAGCTTCTTTCACCCATGAGTTGTAAGATTTGCAAGAAATTTCCACCGACTGGCATCTAGTTCCACCATTTCCACATGCTTCCACACTGGATCTGCCGCCCTGGCCCTGCACCTCTCACCTCTGTGCCATGAGGCTGGGTGAGTTGGCACTAAGAGCATTCAGAGTATTTGCAGAAGCAGTGCCCACATGGGAACTGTGAGCAATAATGTAAACTCTGACACAGTGTGACCTTGAGCTGCATGATTATATTCCAACCCCTACTAAATGTATCCACAAATCAACTTCCCCTTAGTTCAGTGGTTCTCAATGGATGGAGGTTCAATTATTCTTCCCCAGGGGACTTTGTCACAGCTGTGCGGGTGGGGGTGAGAGGGCTCGGGAGTTGCTACTGGCATCTAGTGGGTAGAGGCCAGGGATGCTGCAAACATCCTTCAATACAGGACAACCCCCACCACAAAGGATCATCCAGCTCAAGCCTGGCTGGTGTGGCTCAGTGGTTGAGCGTCAACCTATGAACTAGGAGGTCAGGGTTCGATTCCCCAGTCAGGGCACATGCCTGGGTTGTGGACTCAGCCCCAGTGGGGGGTGTGCAGGAGGCAGCCAATCTATGATTCTCTCTCATCATTAATGTTTCTATGAAATCAATAAAAAGATTTTTGTTAAAGAATTATCCAACTCAAAATGTCAAGAGTACAGAGTCTGAGAAGCCTTACTAGCTGGCTCCTATTTCTTGCTAGCTCCTAGCTCCTGCCAGCTGGATCTCCAGCATCTGCCCCCGTCATTATAATACCACTGGACACGGAGATAGTGTGAGAAAGAAGGAGCTCAAAGTGGATATAGACTGGGGCCCTAAAGCGTTGCAGCTGGAATACCTTACTTTTGCAAATTATGCAAAAATGTATGACTCTATGAGCACATTGCCAGGCTCTCCCAGGGCCTTGGAAGGGGCCCTGGAACTGAGGGGTCCGAAAGCTCTGGCTTCATCAGCTTCGGGGTAAGTCTTGTCTTCCCACCCCAGCTGACAGGCAGCCTGCTGCGTCCCAGGTTAGCATCCTGTTACAGGTCGAACAGGCACAGGGAGGCCACACACTGGCCACTGGCAGGCCGGGACCTGGCCTGCAGACATGATATGTTGATTCTCACACTCTATTTGAATGAGTTGCCAGCCCTTAAAAATTGTATTTTACACATAACCCAGATCTCAGGCTTTGATTGAAAGCTCCAGCAGCACTGAGCTTCTGCTCCCACCTGGCAACCAGGGAGCTTGTTTCAGTTTAGTTGCTTTTATAGCAACCTCTGCTCCCTGCCCAGCCCTCCAGGTATTTGAATCTGCAAGCCTGCCCTATGGTATCAGTTCACTACAGAGGGCTGTGCAAATGCTCAACAGGCTATTGATGTTTTACACTTGAAATTTCTTTCCCATCCTCTTCTGAATGCTAGACGAACACTCCCTTATTTACTGGGGATCGTTTTTCTTTTCCTCGAGAGTCACAAGGTCCATCCTCTAAGAGGAGCCACATAGCCTCTGCCATTTGTCACACGCTGGACTTCCTATGAAAATGCAAGTGCGGAGGGAAAAAATAATGATCCGCCCTATGGAATGCAGCAGGGCTGGCCTAAGGGTGGCCGGCCTCAGGATGGGGAGTGGAGAGGGATCAGCAGATAGATAATTGCTCTAGGAAAACCATTTCTTGAAGAGGCCAGGTTATAGAATGCTAAGTTGATTTTAAAGCCCAAAAGACCAATTAAATTATGCAAAAATTAATGAGCAAAAAAAAGGGCAAGGAATTACAATGGCAATGCAAAAATTGTAATGTGTCTAAATTTAAATTAAGATGTATTTCTCATTTGAAACGGGAAGATGGCAGTCACTGACATTTAGCAAATAGGGTGAGTGGGCTCCTTTCAAAGCCAGGCCTTCTAGTTACATCGGCAACGGTTAGTAATTCCAAGCGAGGCGGCATCAGGTATGTTAGATGTCAGGCAACAAGAGAGTAGAAGTGTTGAATATCTTCTGTCCTTGAATTCTAAACTCTGCACTGTTAGTCTTCTTCCTAAAGGCAGAATTCATTATTTTCATTGGATAAAATCAAATCCATCTTCCTCTCTTTTTTTTTATTGAAACCCTGAGTTACATGGAGACTACCTGTGGTGGTTGATTTTGTGTTAACTTGGCTGGGCCACATTGCCCAGATAATGTGGTTGTTATTATTCTGGATGTTTCTGTGAGGGTGTTTTCGGATGAGAATAACATTCAAATCTGTGAACTTTGAGAAAGCAGACTGCCTTCCTTCATGTGGGTGGGCCACATTCAATCAGGTGAAGGTCTGATCAAACAAAAGGCTGACCATCCCAAGCAAAAGGGAATTCTACAGCAGAAGGCAGTTGGATTTAAACTGTATCAGCTCATCCCTGGTTTCCATCATGTCGTCCTACTTTGCAGATTTTGGACTTCACAATTCTCCATAATCACATGAGATAATTCCTCAAAATAAATCCCTTTGCATAGATTACATATGTCTTATTGGTTCTATTTCTCTGGAGAACCCTGACTAATACACTTCCCAAGGAGAAGATTTCAGACTAGGGTTTAAGTTCCTGGCCTTCCTACCCAGGATCCTTTCAACATCAAACGGCCTGATTACAAGGCCATAAAAGACAGTTGCTGAGTAGGCAAATGGTCACGCTCTCTGGGGAGGTGTCACTTGTGTGTTGTTCAGGTCCATCAGCATGAATATTTTTCTGCTCTCTCCCCCGAGGGGAATACGAGTGACAAGCAGACTTAGATTAGAATCAAAAGACAGGAGCAGATACCAGTTACAGGAAATCAGAGAGCTGAGGCAGGAAGGGTTCAACCACGATGACGGAAGATACCAAGACCCTACAGATGGATGGAGTAAATAACAGACAGGAACACTGAGCCCGAACCTGATAAGAAAGAACCAAGAGGAGAATCAAACCCAAGGGAGACAAGGAGGGTCGTTAAAGTACAGAGTCAAGAACTCAAACCAAACCAATAAAAGCAGGTACAAATAGACTACAGGAGGGAGATTGGGTGACTCACCCAACAAATATTTACTGTGCATCTGCCAGGTGTCAAGCCCTCTTCTAAGCACTGAGGATGAAATGGTGAGCAAAGGCAACATGATCCCTACCCTCCAGGAATTTGCGACCTGCCTTTAGCAATTACCTGGAATAGTGATTATCTGCAGAGTAAGGGAGAGGGCGTACCTTGCCATGAGTTTGCTTTATGTCTCCAAGGGAACAAGCCACAGATGTGTAGTTGTGTTGTTTTTAAAATGAATATTCCAAATTTTTCTAATATTTCTACAGGGAAACAATTCTAAAAATCTACTGTTTTCATCACACAAACTACAGAAAGTAATGCTTGGGGAGTTCTTCATGCAGAAAGGGCAGTATTTGCCAAGAACATTAGCAAGCATCTGTAGTTTGCTTTTATAAACTAGCACAGTTGGGGTGAAAAACTTTGTTGACTTTCATTAAAGGACCAGAATGGAGCAGATACTTATAAATTCACATGCACACATCACTTATTCATCCTCCAACTCCTGAGTTAGCACCTCCCACTCCATGTGCCTGCACATATTTTTTTCTTTGTTTTATTTTGTTTATGTTGTTGTTGTTGTTTTATTATTGATTTCAGAGAGAAAGGGAGAAAGATAGAAACATCAGTGATAAGAGAAAATAATCAATTGGCTGCCTCCTGCACGCCCCCTACTGGGGATCCAGCTCACAACCCGGGCATGTGCCCTGACCAGGAATTGAACTGTGACCTCCTGGTTCATGGGTTGCCGCTCAATAACTGAGAAACACCGGCGGGCAGCCTCCAACATTTCTGCAGGCGCATACATATACATGCTATCTGAACAGGGTGTTTACCACTGCTTCACTCAGCAAGGCATGGTGTCCATGTGACAGACCCAGTGCTAGGTACTGGGAAGGTGGCCCGGCCCTCATGGAGCTTACCGTCCACCGGAAGAGAAAAGCAATAAGCAAATGCTTGCGCGGAAGAGTAGCCACTTCACACTGATACACAGCTAGGAAGGAGAGCTACGCAATGCCTTGAGAGCAGAACAGGGGAGACCAGCCCAGCCTGGGTGTCGGCAGGAAGGTGCAATCCAACGACTTGACATTTTTAGGTAAGAGACATGTTCCTCTCTCCAGAGCCATTAAAACATCTGATTATTCTTTTCCTTCCCATATTTCATCTGCATATCGGAATGAAGGTAGCAAGAAGAGGGCGGAGGCCATTAAACTCGGTGCCAGAGTGATTGATCGAAGTGCATAATCTTCTGAAAATGTTACCTGAATATCACTCGCAGAGTCCTTTAGGATTTTCATAAATCCTGCTGGAAAGAAAAAGTGCTGCACCACTCACAACACGGGAGCTGTTTGTAGCCTTTTGATTTTCTCCAGGTGATGTGCAGTCATTACTAATTCAATCAAAAAGCTCAGCTTCAATAAGTCATTGGCCCCAGCAGTTTGCAAAACAAAACAAGACAAAAACACATACCTATCGGGCTTTGTCCATGACCCCAAAGCCCCCTCCCCTTTTTTTTTTTTTACTTTCTGATGCTTCTTTATGGGACTTCCTTCGGGAACCAATATTTTGTTAATGTCTAACTTCCTCCTTTTCGGATAAGTAAGAAGATAATTATGGCCATCCTGTAGCCCTGAAACATTTATTTGTCATTAAGTTTTTTTGTCTACAAGACTCTTCACTTGTTGACAGGCTAGCAGGGAGGCAGGGATGCAAATAAATAAAAACAATAAACCAGGCAGGTGTGAACACAGAGGCAGAGACTAAATGCCTGAGAGGAGGGGTGAGGGACTGCGCCATAGGGAAGGTGCTATGTTAGCAGCAGTGAGAGATGGATAGGAGTTTGCCAGGCAGGTAGGAGAGGAGGGTGGGAGGCTCAGGAAGACAAAACAGCAGGTTCAAAGGCACAGAGGTGAGGAAGAGCCTAGCCCTTTCATGCTAAGCAGAAAGCTCTTCAATTTAGTGTTCTGCAGGCACCGGGCATGAGGGGGCAGGCGTGGCGAGCAATGAGAGTGGTGATGGGGACCTTGTCGCTTTGAAAGCTGAGTTAAGAAGTCTAGGCTTTTCCTGGAGGCAAAGCAATCTCTAAAGAATTTTCAGCAGAAATGCTGTTGTGATCGGATTTGTGTTTCAGAAACATCACACCCTGGTCACTGTGCAGTGGATGAACCGGAATGGAGAGAGCCAGAGCAGCGAGATCTGCCGGGAGGACACGGCAGCATGGGTGTGGGCTGAGAAAGGCTGTTCATCTCATTTTCTCCTAGAGCCTGTTTCCTCCACCCCAGCCCCTGCTCCAGGAGTTTGCTTTTAGCCTGACATTGCTGTGTTTGTTTCAAACTTTTCTTCTGGAATCCAGCACCAGGTATATCCAAATGGGCAAGCGCTGGCAGACAGGATAGCAAACCATGAAAAAGCAAATATTCCAGATTCCTTTTTGTGCCTCCTCCATACTCCCAGTCCTGGAGAGTATCATTTTGGCCTTTGATAATCCCTGATTTAGATTCTGAAACATTTTAAAAATTAAATATTCTTCATATAATGCCATCAAAACTTGTACTTGGAGATTGATGGCATCTAATCCACACACATCATTTTTTAAAAATCTAGGTAGAGGGTATTTTATTGTTTTCATTTTTTATTTATTGATTTTAGAGAGAGAAGGGGAGAGAGAGTAGAAAGAGAGGAGAGAGAGAGAGAGAGAGAGAGAGAGAGAGAGAGAAACAACAATTTGTTGTTCCACTTGTTTGTGCATCTATTTGTTGATTTTTTTATGTGTCCAGACCAGAGATCGAACCTGTAACATTGGTGTATCAGGATGATGCTCTAACCAACTGAGCTACCTGGCTAGAGCACACACACATCATTTTAAAAAGGAAATAAGAGGCCAGATAAGTGAAGTGACTTGGTTCAGGTTATCATATGCAGTTAGTGGCAGGTACTAAACCGTTATAGTCTCAGCATAGTGGCATATCATGATCAATTGTGGACTGTTTAAATACCAAGTGCTACCAGTAACAGTGGTTATCTTTTGTTCTGCAATGTGTTGATGAGAAATGGGTAGAGGTATCTGGAAAAGGCGATCAGGTTTACCAGTCCTCACTGAGCTATACAGCTAGCACATTATCAGGATTCTTGGTGGCTAGCAACAGAAACCCAAGTCTCGGTAGGTTAAGCTTAAACACAAAAGGCAAACGTTTGCAAACTTCATTTAAACGTGTAAAGGGCTGAGCTTCCACCTTCCTGTCTCGGGTATAAGTGGAAGCTCTCACACATTTTGCTTCTCTCTCCTGGAGTAGAGTCATCTTTACTCTCTCAAGCTAGCTGCATCTTTTCGGCAGAGGTAAAATATAGATGAAATGTGGTGGCTAGAGATTCTCAGACCTCATCTCTTCCAAGTTTGCCCAAAAAGAACAAATGTGTTCTTCCTCCCTTGGAAAGCCAAAATATTCTCAGAAGAGAAATTCGATTGCCTTGGCTTATGATACATTCCCGAACCCCGTCAACCACCTGAGATACTGTTGTGAGGCCACCACTATAACCACATATTTGTAATTGGGGAGAGCCCATAAAAAACTGATCTAGGCGGGGGATGCCTACTTTTGCAAGTGGTTTCACTGATGCAGCAAATACAAGTAACTGGAGAACTTGATTCCCTTGCAAATATATTTTTTAAGTTTTATTATTACAAGAATGGCAATGTTTTCTTTGTGTGAGTATCATCTATCAGACACTCTCTTTACTGCCTGTATTGATTTCTATTTCATATACACAAAGACTTTTCTCCAAATGAAATTTAAAACTGAAAGAAAATGGTTACTTAAAGGATATTTTTCTTATTTGCCCACAGGGCCTGGCCCTCATGCACTGCTTTCCAGTGCTGGGCGTGCTCAGACTGAAAGGGGTGAGACAGGAAGTGCTTATTCAGGAGGGGAGAGGGCCCGTGGAACAGGAGGTGTTGTAATGAGGCCGAATTCTTCAAGGGTGAGTATGGGTTTCTAGGTAATAAAGAGAAAATGCCTAGACTACAGGCATCAATCAGGTTCCCTCTCTGGAGAAAATGCAAGCAAAGAACCAGGGACAATTTTCCAATTTGCAGTGAGACAGGACGAGCAAGTGAAGGGACCTGGGACTGGGATTACAGAAAATTGCAAGGCTGAGTAATGCTGCAATAGAAACAAAAGAAAGGGATCATTTACTCCACATGGGAATGCTGAGGAAAGCTTTGTAGTATTGTCATGAGGTAGGATTTTTCAAGGGTGAGTATGGGTTTTCCAGGAATAAAGAGGGCAGGTATATATGCCAAAGGGAACTGCCATATGCCAAGTTATGGCACATGAAGGTGTATAATGCGTGTGCTTGGAAATACTAGTGTTTGGAAAAATATATATGCATAATTAATCTAACCAAAAGAGAAAGGTAAGGGGGGAAGAGGAGGAAATGGGGGGGGAGGGGGAAGAGACTGGAGGAAGAAGGCAGAGAGTTTGACTCCTGGGCCGCGATGAGGCTATCCGCGCATGGGGAATATGAGCATTCTCTCTGTCTCTTGGGGACAAGTGGAAACTCACCTTGCTTCTCTTTTATGTCATCGCTGCCTTTCTGTTGCTCTAAAATATTGCTCCATTTACTCATCAGTTGCACATGGCTTAAAAAGAACCCAACCCCTAGGCCTAGACCCCTTATTTCATTCCACCTTTTTCTTCAAGTCTCAAAACTCTCTGGGGAAAACAATCAAAACCTCTGTTTCATTTTACAAATCCTCAAAAACAGAAATCAAACTGTTTGTGGGCCACCTTGTGGTTTATTTCCCTTAGACTGAGACACATTTTTGCCTGTTATGTGGGTCCCCCCAAAACGGCCTGCCCTGGAGCCCTTTAAGGTAGAAGAGATACAGCCTGGTGGATGTATCTTACCAAGAAAGTATGCTTCGTAAGCGGTGAGCAAGGTGGAGAGGCACAGAGCACTACTTCACTTGTCATGGAACTGAGAGGAATCAAACCACAACCAAGCAGCATCAGGACCAGCATCTATCAGAGGGCAGTGGGACAGTTCTCCAGCCAAGCAACAGTGCTGCTATGGGCAGTCAAGGATAACATAAGAGGATAAAAGAATATGCCAGGATCCACCAGAATTCAGCCAGGTTACCAAAAACCATGTGTCTACTAGAGACCTGGTGCATGAATTTGTGCACCAGTGGGGTCCCTTGGCCTGGCCTTCGGGAGTGGGCCGAAACTGGCTTTCCAACATCCCCCGAGGGGTCCCGAATTGTGAGAGGGCACAGGCCAGGCCTAAGGCCCCCACCGGTGCACAATCAGGGCCAGGGAGGGACATGGGAGGTTGGCCAGCCGGGGAGGGATGGCAGGAGGGCTCCAGGGCATGTCTAGCCCGTCTCACTCAGTCCTGATCGGCCAGACCCCAGCAGCAAGCTAACCTACCAGTTGGAGTGTCTGTCCCCTGGTGGTCAGTGCATGTCATAGCAAGTGCTTGAGCGGCCTTAGCATATCATTAGCATATTATGCTTTGATTGGTTGAATAGACACCCAGACGACTGGATGACTGGACACTTAGCATATTAGTCTTTAATTATATAGGATAGGGTAATTATGTTGGATGATATCTTTCTCATCTAGAGCTGCATTAAATGGGCTGGTAGCACATAAGTCGGTTATTGCTCCACAATGTATTTCAGACTCGGGTGGAAATTCATCATCCCAGCCTAAGAGCCATCACTGATCCTCCCAACATTTTACGGTCCTCTTCCAAATGCCCATGGCCATGCTCAACTCCAATCTCATAACAGAAGATGGCATCTTCCCTTTTCATTATGTGGGCTGACATTTTATGGGGAAACAGGCAAGAGAATAAATTTTCTTTAAAAAAATGTGTAGCGGCAGAATCAGAAATTTTAAGTAAGAAAAACAAAGTGGTTTGAAGAATATATTCCTTTAGGAACCAGAAAGCCCCTAGGAACCGGCTCACCTAGAAGCTGCCAAGCTCAGGCTCCTCTCTGTCTCCTAGCGCGGTTCAAAGCTGGCAGACAGAAGAAGAGAAGAAAGTCAGAAAATAACGCCCTGAGCTCGGGAACCTACAGAATATTCCTCTCGCCTTTGCTGGGAGCTGGATTTAAAGTAAGGCTTTACTTTGCTTTTTATATATTTATTAATTTGGAGGCTGAAGGTTTGTTTATTTTTTTTTTAAGGCAGAGGTGAGAAGAGACCTGAGAAAGAAAAGAAAAATAAGTCTCTCTTCAGTCGTTTTTCTAACACAGGTCTGTTAGACTGGAGGCTGTTAGCAAAACATTAACATTTAACAAGATTAAATGCAATCAATTTCTATCTATGCAAGAGTTTGAACCACCTCTCTAGCTAGAGGGATGAGTACCATGAAATTCAGCACCAAATTATTTTAATTTGGGGCTCACTTTTCAGTTATTCCGGCCATAATTCTTGGATTAGAGATGGGCCCACACCCTTTTATCTAAGGGTGGGAGGAAGTCCCGAGGGAGAGACCCATCCTCATTACAATCATGATCATCGCCATTGCAGTCACCACCATCACCCTGCCCTTGTGTAAGCTTCTCAGGTACATCGTCTTATAAGAGCCATACCTACTCTCTAAGGTAATACTATAACAGCTCCTATTATGCAGAGGAGTAGATTGAGACTCAGAAACAGAGTAATTTACCTAAAGTCACTGAGATGTTAGACTAAAAATCCAGGTCTTTCTGATTCCAAATTTTGTTTCTCGACTAGGATGTTTCCCATAATCTAAGGGTCTGAATCCTGGAACTGTCCAACTTCTGAATAGAAGAGCAACAGAGAGCATTGGACTAAAAAAGCTAAGTGTGCTGCATCCCAGCTCATTAATAAATAGTTGTCTGGCCTTGGCAAGGTCACTTACCATCTGAGCCTCAGTTTCCCCACTTGTACCATGAGGGCGTTGGACAGGTTTATCTCAGAGTTCCCTACCTGACCAGACATTCTGTGAGGTGGTAACTTTAGGGACTGCCTGGTTTTCTGCAAGCAAAAGAGTAAGTGGTCTCAATTTCCTCAGCTGTAAGTGAAAATACTGAAATGCTAGGGCGCTAGTAACGGAGGTCAAAACGCTGCCTGGTCAGTTTTATTTAAATGTGCTGGCCAGGTTAACGATCAGACCTGCGCCTGCTCTTCTCCCATGTCCAGCAAGAACTGATACTCCCACACCCTCCGCCTCTAGCTGGTGAGCTCAACCCCTGAGGCTCTGCAGGATCCCAAGCCTTAGGCTGCAGAAGGATTGCAATGCTTACTTTTTTTTAAGGCAGAGGTGAGACGAGAACTGAGAAAGAAAAGAAAAATAAGTCTCTCTTTGCTTTATGAAAAGATCCATTAAATGAAGCCTTTAAATAGCAATCTCTTTTAGAACATTTAAAAGTAATTTAATTTTCTTCTTTAGAAACACGTTTACCGTACCAAGCAAGGCCCGCCTTTATCTCCAACCAGTTATGAATAGTTACCAGTCTAATGGAAGCAGTTTATTGTACCAAGCAAGGCCCGCCTTTATCTCCAACCAGAGTTATGAATAGTTACCAGTCTAATGGAAGCAGTTTATGCTTAAAAAGGAAAAGATACAAATTTACTGATTGAAAACATATTGATTGCCAGCCTATTTATTGAGCACTGAATGCTGGGCTAGGCCCTGGGAAAATAAATGTGAGTAAGACTGGTGTGGCAACTTTCTGCAGAGAATCTTCAAGTCCAGTGTGTTGCTAGATAATTTTAAAGTGATAAGCTCAAAAAGCAGTAAGTGCGGTGACAGGAGAAGGACAGGTGTTATTAGTACTCCGAATATGGGCACGTCATGGGAGACTTCCTGGAAGATGTGACCTTTGCAATGAGACCTGAGGATTCAGGAGGAAATTGGTGAATGAGATGAGTGGGAAGGAGGGGATAAACTGTTTCAGGGAAAGGGGAAAAAGCAAGTATAAAAACCCAGAGAAAAGAAAGAGTATGGCATACTAAAGTAGCCCATAGCAACATAACCCAAAATATCTGAAAAATGAGGTTGTTCAGGTAAGTTAGGGGCCATCCCAAGAAAAGTAATGAGTCTTGTTGGAGATCTCGGTCTGAGTAACCTCAGGGTAGCCCCTTAATTTCTCCGATTCATAGATTCCTAATCTGAAACATAAGGGGTTGAGAATAGACAACATCTAAGGTCCCTACTAACTATAAAATTAAATGCCATAGCTAAAGACAGGAGAAAAATATTGGATAATAACTTCATCTAAATTTCAGTGGAAGTATAGAGCAACCAAGTTAGTGTATACTGATTTGTTAAATCAATAATTTTTTACTTAACACTTACTATGTGCCAGCTACAAAATTTGGGATCTATGTTAGATGCTAAAGAGGTGGTCCTTAAATAAATAATTGCAAAAACAATTATATAGTCAAATTTTATAAAGAAAAAATAAAGTTTGGATCAAGGATATCTAGTATAAACCTACAGAAAGCACTATACTGCATGATAAAACATTAAGAATCTGTGAGGGTGATACAACTTAACAAAAGATAAACAACCCAATCAAAAAATGGGCAACGGACCTAAATAGATACTTTCTGAAAGAGGACATAAGGAAGGCCAAGAGACATATGAAAACATGCTCAAAGTCACTAATCATCTGAGAGATGCAAATAAAAACAACAATGTGGTACCAACTCACACCTGTCAGAATGGCTATCATCAACAAATCAACAAATGACAAGTGCTGGCAAGGATGCAGAGAAAAAGCAATGCTCGTACCCTGCTGGGGGGAATGCAGACTGGTGCAGCCACTGTAGAGAACAGTATGGAGTTTCCTCAAAAAACTAAAAATGGAACTCTCAAAGTAGGTCTGTGCTTTAATACATTGGAAAGGCTCTGTACTCTTTCTCCCCTCCTGCTCTTGGAAGATGTATAGTGTATATTAGAAGCTAGAAAAATTCCAGCAGTAAAGAAATTTATGTAACATCTGTTTAAAAATTTGGTTTTCAGCCCTAACCGGTTTGGCTCAGTGGATAGAGCATCAGCCTGTGGACTGAAAGGTCCCAGGTTCGATTCCAGTCCAGGGCATGTACCTTGGTTGCGGGCACATCCCCAGTAGGGGGTGTGCAGGAAGCAGCTGATCGATGTTTCTCTCTCATCGATGTTTCTAACTCTCTCTCCCTCTCCCTCTCCCTTCCTCTCTGTAAAAAAAAAAAAATCAATAAAATACAAACAAACAAAATTTGCTTTTCAAACATATTTGACCTTAGGATAATTTTTATTCTCATATCAATCATATTCATAATAATCATAATAACATAATAACACAAACAACTGCTTTTTATGTGTGAGGCATCTGCCAAGAACTTTATGTGACTTATCCATTAGCCCATTACAAGAACCCAAAGGCATGGATGTACTAACTACTCCCTTTTATAGATGAGAAAAACAAGGCACTGAGAGGTTAAGGAAGTGACTCCAGGGCAAAAATTTTTTAAAAAATATTAGGCAATAACCAGGACAGAATTTGAATTCAGGTGCACTAGGTTCCAGAGTCTATGTTAAAACCCCAAATGAATCATTCTGTGCCAGAGAACATTTTCTAGAAAATATTGCCCTAAGCTCTCTTCAAATACCTCCTCCTTCTTCCCTACCTTGTTCTCTGTTAATATGACCCTTCCTCAGCTAGGTTTTCCTTGGTTCCTTATAAGCTCTTGACAAATAGTCCATGAATGGAGGTATTTTAAGTGCAGTTGAGAATCCTATCATGAGCAAAATCATACCAACATCTACTAGTAAGTGTATATATTGCCAATTCAATATGTGTAAAGGTATTGCTATTAAAGAATATTTTATATTTTCTCATTAAAACATTAAACAGTTGCATGCTGAACTTTCTAACTGCCTCCATTGTCTTCTTCAATGCTCTACATTCCAGAAGGGCCCCAGTAAGACTGCTTAGTTGATGAATCCCCTCTCTTAGTATAATTTAAAGTAAGAAACAGCCCCTGACTAATCAGCTCTCAACTGGATAGGAATACACACACACACACACACACACACACACTGATGTTGCAATGTTAGAGGGGCCATCAAAAAAAATCTCAACACCCCTCCATTTCAGTTCACAAGAAGCAACTGAACATCAAATGAATCTAGCTTGACATGCAGTTCTGAAATGTCAGGTGGTAATGAGCTTGCTAATTATTAGCTAGTCATCCTATCTGGCTACCTGGAAAACGTTTTCCATCTCACCTTGGGAATCCCCAGTGGCTCTTCTCCAAATAAAGATGGTGAGGTGGTAATCTGAAAAATCTCTCCAAATGACCTTCTGCGTCTAGACTGATAAAGGAATTAAATGGGAAATACTAATGTCCCTCATTGAATGTGAACTTTTGTCTGTGTCAGAGCCCTCACCGGCCTTTTCCACACGGCCCCTACTTTCTCTGTTTTATTGTTGTTGTTATTAATATTATTCAGCCAAAATTTAGGCTGCCCCCTGAAAGCACTGTTACCCCCCCCACCCCCGCCAAAGTCATTTATGTGCATCTTATGGCCTTGGCGATGATTAAAAGATGATTTCTATTTCCCTGTAGTCATCTGTCACTTTGCCTTGGATCATAAAAGTCTAGGGTAAGTTTCAGGGAGATTTAATCAAGACTCTCCCAAGATAAGGGGGTAGAAAAAGGACGAGGCTATGAGACCAGAGTTCCCGCCATGCCCTGGGTATGCAATCCTGACCAAGGCCCTTCACCCCTGCACCTCGGTCACCTCATCTGTCACAGGTTATGATTAACGAGCTGATATGAATAAACACATACAGCAGGAGCTCCACACATGAGGGTTTCCTTCCTTCCTCACTTCTAACGAGAGGCCCTGACTCCTGTCATTGCAGGAGTGACGGTGTCCCGGGTGAGAAAGTCCAGCACCTGCAGGAGCACAGCCAGCCAGACTAGGAAGGCCACGGGAGGACCCTGAGGGCAGATGGCAGCGGAGTGCTCCAAGGTCTCTTTGGAGGAGGATGGCTTGTGCCTTGCAGGGGAGTTTACAGCCCGAGGGGGTGCAGTGTCCTCTTCTGTCTCTTGGACCCTTAAAGTCCTCAAATCCTTGGAGTCATTGCAACATGAGAATGAGCAACACAGGCCAATCACTGGCCAGCCTCACTCTGGACAAATTCCAGCAAGGGATACAGATGTGAACAGCAGCAGGTGGAAATCCAGTCCCCGGGGCCTGGCTGTGCCGGCTTGAAGAGCGGATCTGGGCGGAACACCCATGCAGAGCGAAATGCAGTTTAACGCCAAGTTTACTCTGTCTTCCAGTGTGACTTGTCAAAATGGAGAGCCCCAAACCACACCATCAAATTCCTCGGCCTGCCTTGGAAGTCGTGCTAGGCGTAGGTTCTTCCCATCAGATGCACGTGCAAGGTCTGGAAGGCGGAGGCAGGTGGAAGCTGAGCCTCAGCTCCGGCTGCATTTCTGGGGGAAGCAGTGGCTTGGAGGGTTTTGGTGTTTCTCCATCCGCGATAGCAGACTTTCTAGTGTTTGAGTCCTGGCTTTGCGGATGTTGAGAAGCACCTATGGGGCCGCCATTCGGCTGGGACAGGTCACAGCAGGGGCGGTGTGGCTCTGGGGTCACCAGCTGCCTGACTGTGGCCGTGGCAGGGCGGCTTGGAGCCGAGGTTTCCTGATCGGAGAGGAGGCATCTGGTTCTGGGTGACTCTGCAGGCCACTCCTGTGACCTCTCATCTATTTCTTCACTGTTTTCCCCCAATGATTCTGTAAGCCACGCACTGCCTTTCAATGTTGGAGTCACACGGGGAGATGTGAAGCTCCGGCGCCTGTGACCTGACTGATGGGTGTCAGTTATGTCTCATTTCATTTGGTAATTTGTATCAAATATTTAGATTTTTTTCCTAATTTTTTTCTACTAAAAGCAATGCTGCAATAAATATCCTTGTACATGTTCCCTATTTACTATATGCGAGAGTTTCTCTGGGTATAAAGGTACATGTGTCGTCAACGTTACTAGGTAATGCCAAATAGCTATTTCCTCACCTCCTGCTCCCCTATGTATAGTATGAGCGTTTGATTTCTCTATATCTCCACCAACTCTCAGCATTGTCATACATCTTTATTTTTGCCAATCAGCGTGAAGTTGTAGCTCTTTGTTGTTTGAACTTTATTTCCTCTAGTAATTAGTGAGATGGGACATTTTTCATGAGCGCAATAATCATCATTCATGTCCCCTCTTCTATGAACTCCATGCTCACATTCTTTGTGGATCATTCTACTTAGTGGTTCTTCTTTTTCTGATTGATTTGCAAAATTTATTTATGTATTCTGGACTCAAATCCTTTGTTGCTTACGTGGGTTGTAAATATAGTCTCCCAGTCCGTGGCTTGTCTTTTAACTTTTTATGGTGCTTTTTAATTATGCAGAAGTTTTTAAATTTTTAAGGTGTTTCAGAGTTGCTGGCCCATGGTGGTGCTGGACAAATCTCAGGAAGAGTCAAACTCCCAGCCCCCAGCGTCTATGGCTTCAGCCACTCTTATTCAAAGGATTGTGTATATTTTTGAGTTGGTAAAATTCTGGCTACCTTGTTCTTAATATTTAATCTAATTTGCCATTTGTTTGTACCAAGAGGATACATGAGAATATTACTATTTTCAGCCTTTGTGTCACTCCACTCAAGATTCAAATTCCAGGGGAGAAGGCGTTGGTGGTATAGTGGTGAGCATAGCTGCCTTCCAAATTCCAGGGGAAACAGATGATCTGATTAGTCTCGCTTGAATCATACACCGATTCCAGGCCAGGAGCTGACGGGCCATCTGGATGGATAGTCCCACCAAGACTGTGTGATGGAAGAAGAGGAGGTTCCCAAGTAAGAGCCCCAGTGTACCCCTCAGGTACAGTGAGAGCAGGCACTGGGCAGGCAAAATACAAACCACAATAGTGAGGCTGCGTGCATTTGGCAGGATGAATGCTGCATAAGAATACTGATTTCTCAGTAAGAAGAGTTTTCTTTTGCAAGCAGTAAAACAACAAGATAAATTCTTTATAATGTATTTGCATATAGTAAGATTCGAGCATAAAAGAAAGACCCCTCAAGTCAGTCGGGCATTGGAGAAGGACCCTGAGGAAGCGACGCTTCAGCTAAAGAGGGAAGGAGCTATTCCAGGCAGAGGAAACAGCAACGCAACGAAAGGGAACGCATGACAGGCATGTGAACTGCAAGGAAGGATGGTTCCAGACAAAGCCAGGTGAGGATAAAGTGCCCTATCCCTGTGGACTAGGAGATGTCTTCAGAGAGAAATAAATGAGTGTGGGGCGGTATTTTTAATGATGAAAACAAAATGAGAATATTGAGACGTAGGTGTGAAAGATATTTCAGGTTTCGTGGAGACTAGCATGTGAGACGCCGTCTCACAGCTGTTCCAGGGTGTCGCTGCAGAGAAAAGCGTCAGTCCACCAGGGCGCACATGGGGCACAGCTCAGCTTCTGATCTGGGACTGAATTTAAGGGTCTCCATCTTCAGTGTCAGAGCAACAAACTCTAAAGTATAAAAGCACATGAGAGTCCCAGGCAGGGAGAACTTACAGCTGGGGGTTTTTTAAATTCAGTCTGTACTTCAAATAGCACTGTCTTGTTGTCCAGACACATCCTGATGTTTGTTTCTAGACACCTGAACGCCTAGATCTGGGCAAGCCCACAGTGTGGAGAAATAGGGTATAAAACATGGTGTTGTTTGACTTGGGCTCCAAGTCAGAGTCTGCCACATGCCAGCTATGTAACTTTAGACTTCTCCAAACTTGAACTTTCATACCTGTGAAAGTTACTAAAACAGCCACAGACCCTACCCACATCCAAAGAAGCCATACTAAACAAAACCTAGTCCCATACACTTATACACAGAAGTCATACATAAGAGTCTTCATATATATTATGCTTTTAAAACAATACATACAAGTCAGCTTTGTCTATTTGATTTTTCCTTGTTTTGAGCTTTATGGTGTTTTTCAACATGTAGGTTTAAAAACTGATTTTGACTAGCATTTAAAAATAATAAAAACAGAATAAAGTAGATTGTAACAGCATGGAATAGAATAGATTCAATAAAAATAGAAAATAACAAAGTTATACCATAGTTAAAACTACTATTATTTCAAGTGTGTGTGTGTGTGTGTGTGTGTGTGTGTGTGTGTGTATCAGGTCATGGATATAAAATAATTGGCTTAAATTGAAAAAAATATTTTTAATAGGATGAACTACTAGAATTTAAACTAAGATTTGGGGCTCCAAGTCCAATTCCCTTGCTCACAATAAATACTTGCCCAATACAGAGAGGGGCTGGGTGCCCTATGGGCTTTTAATGAATATTAATTGCTAGTCATGGAATGAGTGATGGAAATTACCAATTGAGGGACTAAGACATTTCCAGGAATTAATGTTCTGCTAAGAAGGAGTGATATCCCAGTAAATAGCTAAGGGCTTTTAGCACCAGCTCCGCTCCATCTCTAGGGAACGTCTCAATCAGAAGTCACCACTATTCCCTCAAGAACTGCAAATGAAGATTCATAAGACCATAAATTTCCTCTTCCATGGGCACCAGATTTGAACGACTTAGTTAAAAGGTAGAGCTCATAAATAAATGTCCTGTTTAGTAAACCAAGAGTTAAGGGCAGAAACATTTACCATTTTATAATTCTCTTAGAACCATCGAGTTTAGAGTCCACCAACAAAGATATCCCTGAGAAAATGACCTTGGAAGGAGCCTGTTTGCTCATTTGGAACTGGACTATTGGATCGTTAAGTCTTCATTCAATTTAACATGGGCTGAGGTGGAATTTTCACCTACAAAGCCTATTAGTGAATCTTGACAAGAAGACACAGAGGTTTTGGAGCCACAACTTTAACCACTGATCCATTTAATTATGTTTTAAACAAAAGTATATTGTACTCCCACTATGTTTTGGGTACCAGCTAACTTGAGAGAATGGAGTGAACAAGACAGACATGTTGAGTCCAAGTGTATTGAGTTTATAAAGTCAATGCGGGATGTCATGAGAAACAATGGGAATGTCTCTGATCTGGTCAGAGGGTTTGTGGAAGATTGTTTTAAGGAAATGACATTTAAATTACGACCTACTGGGAGGATGATTAGGAACTAGTTCCATAAAATCTCAGAGTGGAGGAATGGTTCCTCAAATATGCTAGAGGGGTAGCATATTTGAAGGCCACAAGAAAAAGAGGGGAAAGCAGGAAATGAGGGAGTCAGAGAGACAGAGACAGAGAAATAGAGATTGAGATCATAAAAGGAGTAACAGTGTGGGGGACTTGAGCAAGAGGCTGGGGCAAGTGAGACCTTAAATGCCACATTCAAGGAACATGGAGTTTATCCTAAATGCAATGGCAAGTCATGTGCGATAAGATAGTCATATTTTGACAAAGCTAGTGATAGATACAGAACAGAAAGAACAGAATAGAATAGACATACGTAAGGGTCTCTGTGTGTGTGATGAATAGAGCCCAGAGACTAGAGAGGACAGTAATGAACCAAGCTGACTATGTGAGGGCACTGTGGATGTGGAAGGGGTGGAGATGACAGTCTAGGTGGACGGGCAGTGAGGGAAATTTAGGAGACTCACAATGTGATCCTGGTGAAGCACGTCACTGACTTCATCAAAAGGTCCCAATTATTGCCCTTCCAAGGTCATTCTCTTTCCCACCTTAATTCTTGCCGCAAATACTGCTACATAACAACTACTCCAGAAATCAGTAGCTTCAACAAAAATAATTACCTTTTTTTCTTTTGTTGCCTGTGCTTTTTGGTGTAATATCCAAGAAGTTATTGCCAAATCCAATGTCACAAAGCTTCTCCTCTGACCTTGTCCATTAAACACACACACACACACACACACACACTAAATGGCATGGCAAAGGGAATGGATGGAGACGAGGAACAGAGACATGTTGGTGCTAAAAGTCCATCTGGATACCACCGTTCCCTCTTTCAGCTGCTCACTGTCCCGATACCCTCTTCTTACTTAGGAAGGAACTCAGTCAACTCTGAGATGGTAGTGATTAAGGCTTGTCAGAAAGAACTTCAACTCCCAAAGATACTTTCATGAGCAAAAAACCTTAAACCAAGAAAAGGGACAACGTGTTTGACATTTTGGTCATCTCTAAGCATGTGGTAGAGACCTTCTCACAACTTGAAGCCACAAATCAAAAAACTGACTCCAGTGGCCCACTTCCCACCATTCTGGTATTCCAGCTTTTAGCATTTTATTCATAAACTGCTTTATTAATGAAAGCTACCTGGATTCCACTACCAACAGGATATGTTAGAAAAGTAATCCATTAACTGAACAGACCCAATTAGTGAAATAAACACAATTCTTATAACCCTGCCACCTAATGTTGATCCCTTTTTCAAGGAAGTGTGACTCCTCCCCACGTGCAATGGCAGCTAACCACTTTTCCTTCTTTCCGGCTTTTTTCAAGTCATGTACATGGGTGTAATTTGTTTCAGAAAACAGAAGGTATTTTCTTGGAATTATCTCCAGGTTTTTTCAAGTCTCTTTTACATTATGTAATACTAGAGGCCCAGTGCACAAAATTTGTGCTGATAGGGTCCCTAGCGCTGCTGGCTGCTAGCTGGGTACTCCCTCCCTTCCCCAGATCACCTGCGGCCGCCCCCACTGGCCAGGGCCTCCCTCCCTTCCCCCAACTGGCCCTGCCCCCTGGTCAAACTCCCAGACAACACCCGGTTGAGGGGACAATTTGCATACTATGCTTTTATTATATAGGATAAATAATAAAACAAGTTAGTCTTTTCTGTCTTCTAAATGTAAAATTATAATGCTGAATATAATCTTTCAAGCTATACTCCCTTGCTATGGATTCTGATTATACATTTCCACCATCATCCTAAGGTACCCCTCCCCCGCATGCGTGTCTATACACACACACACACACACACAGTTACAAATCATTGGGACTGGAAAAGGTGTTTGTTGTTGTTTGTATTTTGTTTTATTTTGTTTTGTCAAGAGAGTGCAAAGACTGATGAAATCAAACTTTGTGTGTGTGATGAACAGAGGCGAGGGATTAGAGAGGACAGTAATGAACCAAGTTGACTGTGTGAGGGCACGGTGGATGTGGAAGGGATGGAGATAACAGGTAAGGGCAAGTATATTGCTGACACATGGGAGATAGATGGTGGGTGGAATGGGCCTAACTGGGAATATTATGTTCCATCTAACACTCAGTTGTGAACCCTGGTAAGCCCATTTCAGTCCACCCATCAAAGTCCACTGTGAACATGCAGATATAGGCAAAAAGCTGAGTGGCCTCTTCTGTGGGCTTTATGATAAAAATCCTCAAGAGGCTTAGGGGTAATGTAGGGAGGCAAAAATATGCAAGACTGGGGTTAGAATAAAAGCTTTCTATGCCTAATTTGTTGCAGAAATTATTCAAGAATAAGTCAACTGTGAAAATATGGCCACAGAGACGCTGCCAAGGTTCGGGTGAACCATGAGGATCTGTTGAGCAAATGCTAGCTACATAATCCAAAACTGCTCGGTTGAAGCTTTAACTAAGTATTGATTTTTCTCACCCTCAGTTTTACTAAGGGAATGGTGTGGGGGGCAGGCTGAGTGGACCACATTGCAGGTAACTGCTTAGCCAGATAAAGTGGCTGCTGGTCTCTCTCTCTCTCCTCTCTCTCTCTCAGCCTTTTTTTCATCCCTCTTTGTTCTCTCCCCCACACACATCCCTGAATATTCACGTCAGATCCTACACAAAATGACACAGAGACACTTATTTTGCTGAGGTTTTACTAGAGAGCTGGAAGTAGTAGTCTCTTTTTCATTCAAATTGGCCAATTTTTGGCTAGACACAGGGACACAAATAAGAGTTAAACAAAGCTTGGAAAGAAAAAATGAGGAGGGGGGAGCCTAATGTTCTTACATGGGCCATGAATTAATTGGTGTCACCAGAAGAAAACCCTGTTTGATTCCTCAACAAATAGTCTAGCAAAGGTATATGTCACATCATCCCCAAATTTACAATTACGCTCACTCCAATGGAAATCTTTCCCGAGATTTTACTCTCTAATGGCCACGTAATAAAAGGTAATATATATTTTATGCTAAGCAATAAATAGGGACACTCAGCAGCACTGTCTTCCCGAGGAAATCTCAGGTCTGGTGGGATGCATATTTGTTCACACAATGAGCAGACACAAATCAACATGGTGGCTGAGCAGGCCTAGGGTGAGTGATGGCCTCAGCTCCTAATGAAATCAAACCATGAAAGGCATTAGAAAGATTTATTGGTGTTAAGTTAGCTGCCCGTGTTAGCCAGGGTACCCCAGGCTGTAATGAAACTGCCAGTGGTTATTTATGGAGATGTAGGGTTTGGGGTGTAAGTTACGTCCAGCAGGCTGGTCTTACAAACAGACAGACACACATGAACTTCCACAATGAAAGGAGCAGCAGACACCCAATTCCATGGGCTCCTCACCCACTGGCTGGGGTGGTGTGCTTTCCCAAGCATTTGCACCAGGCTGAATAAGGCCAGGCTACCATTCAAATGGAAAACGGGTCAAGGTTAATGAATAGCTTGAAAATGTTGACATTAGGTAGTACAAGAGAAGGTGTCACAGTCAACTGTAGATAATTGTTGCTAAAAACAAAACCAAAAACACACATATACTACAAAAACCATGCTCTAATCTAAGCCAAGGGACAGGATATATGCTTATTTTCAATGCCTATTCATCCTCTTTTGGCCAAGGCTCCTTTCAATGAGAGTCAGAAAGGGAAAACCAACATTGATTCTGGGAATAGAGTCACATGGTCAGGTTCTGTGTGTGTGATGAACAGAGGCGAGGGATTAGAAAGGACAGTAATGAACATGGGCATAGAACAGGGAACAAGGGTGAAGGAGCACAATGACGATCATATTCACACTCTTCAACCAGGTCTCTTTGCTGTGTATAGTTTGGAAAAAAAGATGGAAGCCAGTTGAAAAATAGGGCTTTTCAAGAGCCACTAGGAGCATGATTATATGAACTGTAGCATGTCCAATAGGCCAGAAATGTCATCCAATCAGAGAGTCTCTAATTTCCTGCCTGACTGGCTCCTACAGAGGGAAAAGGGAAAATGGCTTTGTGATCCAAGTGTGATTACTCTGAAACCACCTCTCTCTTTTGTGTGTGTGTGTGTATGTGTGTGTGTGTGTGTATGTGTGTGTGTGTGTTTATCCTCACCTGAGGATATTTTTCCATTGAATTTTACAGAGAGTGGAAGGGAGGGGGAGAGACAGAGAGAAACATTGATGTGAGAGAGACACATGAGCCTGCAACGGAGATACGTGTCCGTGACAGGAATCAAACCTGGGACCCTTCAGTCCACGGGCCAACGCTCTATCCACTGAGCCAAACTGGCTAGGGTGCCACCTCTCTCTTAATGTGTTAGCTTCAATTCTTCAAAAATATCTGTAAAATGATGTGGAAGGGCCTGGGCATCAGAGGGGATAAGTCAGTGGGTGCATCAAGAGGTGTTAGAGCCATGACTGCTTATGTCTCTAAAGAGAAGTATGAGAAGCCAGGGAGAAAGAGAAGGATGGACCTTGCAAAATCCAATGCTGTGTGTTCCTTTCAGGGTTCCCTCAAATGCAGACTCTGAGGTGGAAACTGGGGGTGGGTACTTACTTGGGAAGTAATAACAGGACATAAGTCTTAATAAACTCAAGAACACTGAAATCATATCAAGCATCTTCTCTGATCACTATAGTAAGAAACTAGAAATCAATTACAAGGAAAAAAACTGAAATACTCACAAACACATGGAAGCTAAGTAGCATGTTACTAAACAATGAATGAGTCAACAATGAGATCAAGAAAGAAATCAAAAGTTACCTTGAGACAAATGAAAATGAGCACACAACAACCCAAAATCTATGGGACACAACAAAAGCAGTTCTAAGAGGGAAATCCAGGCATTACAGACCTATCTCAAGAAGCAAGAAAAATCTCAAATAAACAATCTAACCCTATACTTAAAGAACTAGAAAAAGAAAAACAAACAAAGCCCAAAGTATGTAGAAGGGAGGAAATGATAAAGATAGAGCAGAAATAAATTACATAGGGACTTTTTTAAAATGCAAAAGATCAATAAAACCAAAAGCTGTTTCTTTGAAAAGATAAACAAGATTGACAAACCTTTACCCAGACTCATCAAGAAAAAAAAAAAAAGAAAGAGGATCCAAATAAATAATATCAGAAATAAACGAGAAGTAACAACTGACACCACAGAAATACAAAGGATTGCAAGAAAATATTATGAACAACTATATTATATTGCCAAACAACCTGGATGAAATGGATAAATTTCTAGAAAAATATAATCTTCCAAAACTGAATCAGAAAGAATCAGAAAATCTGAATAGACCGATTACAACTAGTGAAATTAAAGCAATAATCAAAGAATGCCCAGAAAACAAGTCCTGGACCAGATGGCTTCACAAGCAAATTTCATCAAACATTCAAAAAAAGTACTAACACCCATCCTTTTCAACTATTCCAAAAAATTCAAGAAGAGGGAAGATGCCCAAGCTCATTTTATGAGGCCAACTTTATCCCTAATTCCAAAACCAGATAAAGACACTACAAAGAAAAAACATTATAGGCCAATATCCCTGATGAACATAGAGATGAAAAAATCTTCAACAAAACATTAGCAAACTGGATCTAGCAATACTGGTACATTAAAAAGGTCATACACCATGATCAAGTGGATTTATTTTGGAGATGCAAAGTTGATATGATATTCACAAATCAACACTACATAAAGAAAATGAAGGATAAAAATCACATGATCATATCAATAGATACAGAAAAAGCATTTGATAAAATCCAGAACCCATTTATGATGAAAACTCTCAGCAAACTGGAAACAGAGGGAACATACCTCAACATAATAAAGGCTAGCTGTGATGATAAACCAGCCTACATCATACTCAATGAGCAAAAACTAAAATGTTTCCCTTAAGATCAGAAACAAGACAGGGATGTTTGCTTTCACCACTCTTATTCAACATTGTACTGGAAGTTATAGCCACAGCAATCAGATAAGAAAATGAAATAAAAGTCATCCAATAAATCTAACTAAAGACTTTAAGATAGTGGTTGCTCTTACTGCAATATTTTCAGGGAGTCATCTTTCAATGCTGGTGACTGTCAAGTGGTCCTTGGGCACACTCACCACTTTAAACTAAAAGGCCAGCGAGGAGCATGGGATACAGCCTTAGTAGTGAGCAAAGGCAAACCAGAGGTTTGGGGTTCCGACCAAGGGACTGAGTCTCTAGAGATTCTGATAACTTTGATCTTCATCCTCTGGAACAGGGATCTCCAAATGTCAGAACAGCACATCTTCATTGTGGTAAGTAATTTTTTTAATTACAAATATGTAATATGTGTATTTGTGTTTATTTTTATATAAAGTATACACAGTTTCTACTGTTTTATATATAGTAAGAAGCAAAGACAAAAATATAAAATGAAAAGATGTGAAATAGAAAAGAAACAAGACTGCTTTAAAATAATTGTAAATTTACCTATTAATACCACCAAAGTCTTTGTTTGTATCACCAAAAATCATATGACTAATATTTCTGTGAGAGTACTGCATCAGGAAAATCAGGAAAGGCTTCGGGATGTACAGAAGCCAGGTGTGCTTTCAGTGGCATGCTGAGCATTATATTCAGGGTTATCTCATTCTGTAGAGCTTTGCACCTTTGATTGTCTTGGTCTAGGGCAGGCTATTTTACAACTCCATAAATTGGAAAGAATTGATGATAATGCAAATTACTTTCATCCAAAGAAATGCAAATGAATTTTGTCCGGTAGAGATACAATAGATTTCTGCCCTATAGAAAAACAGTTTGCTGCCCTTCGGGATATGAACCAGTTTTGTAACTATTATCAAATTCATTTTAGCATTCCTGATTGCTAATGTGTCTGCTCTTCAGATTTTCCATTGAATTGAATTGAAATCATCTTATGGATTTCCCCATCAATTAATAAACTAGAAAACATCTCTGATACATGTTCAGTTTTTATATGTATGACAGTCGTGATTTTATCTCTTTTGAAAATTATCTTTTAACAAATAAAAACATGTCTTTTTAAAAATCTAGGTTTGCTTTGTGATATAGCATTTTAAGTGTCTGATTCTAAGTTTAGTGACTTTTGATACTTAGTTTTAATGGATGCTATGGCTGCAAAAATAAATTTCACAGAGATAAATTGGTCCAAATATGAAATTATAATGATCATTTTTCATTCTTACCTCAATTATGTAAATAGCTTTGGCACATACAAATAAAACTATCTTCCCTAATGTGAATCAGTAATTATTGTAAACTACTAAAAATGTGTCATATTTTTGTATAACTATGTGTGTAATCAGTTTATATCCCACTGAAATTTTTTATTGAAAAGATTTTTAAGAGTTAAAAATTCTGCTTCCAGTTTTATAAATGCACATCTGAGAGGCACAATAGTTCTCACACTTAATTTATTCTTGAGAAATATTATATATACAGTGTTGAAAATATTTCCAGACCTCTAGTCTTAAATGTTTTCTCCATAGCACAAGTTTTATTTGAAAAATAGTGATTTTTTTATTTAATGTTAAACCATCATCTTTACTTGAAGGGACAGGATTGCTATTAGTTTCTTTAAAAATATATGCTCCGTAGTATAATTTTGATCACTACTTTTCATCAAAAACAGACCAGAAATTTTTCATATGTGTATGTGAAGTGTGTGTGTGTGTGTGTGTGTGTGTGTGTGTGTGTGTTGCTGTGTGGGTTAAATTGTGTCTCCCAAAATTAATATGTTGAAGACCTAAATCCCAGTGCCTCAGATTGTGACTGCATTTAGAGATGGGGCCTTTAAAGGGGTAATTACCGTGAAATAAGGCCATGAGAGTGGGGTCCTAATCCAATATGATTGAGATCCTTATGAGAAAATGAAGAGACACCAGGGATGTACATGCATCTGCAAGCCAAGGAGAGGGGCCTCAGGAGAAGCCAACCCTGCTGATATCTTGATCTTGGACTTTCAGCCTCCAGAAATGTGAGAAAACACTATTGTTTAAGCCACCCAGTCTCTGGTGTTTTGTTATGGAGGTCCCAGCAAACTAATTCAATATGTAACTCATATTTAATCTTGAAAAGACTTTTTTAATTCTTTGCTGAGAAAACCAACAAAACATCTTGTGCTACAAAGGATGCTCATCTCTCTATATAATATCCTAGAGATCACACTATTTAGTCATTCATATAATGCATAAGTCCCCTTAACAAGGGCATATAAACTATATAACATAACACAGAAACCACAATATGCTAAAGTACACTGAAAACCAGAAAATGGGTCCATCACCACTGTCAAGACCCCTCTGTGGTACAATTCCCATTATTCTATCCCTGACATGGGTGATTGTCTGACCTGTTTTCTAGATGAGATCTCTGAACACTGATGTCAAGTCATAGATCAAAGTAAGCTCAGTTTCTTTTTCTTAAAGATAAAAACAAAAGCAAATAAAAATGTCAACATTTTGTTCCTACACCCCCAAAGAAACTATATATATATATTTCCGAGAGGAAGGGAGAGGGAGAGAAAAAAACATCAATAATGAGAGAGAATCATTGATTGGCTGCCTCCTGCATGCCCCCCACTGGGAATTGAGCCGCAACCCGGACATGTGCCCTTGATCAGAATAAAACCCGGGATCCTTCAGTCTGCAAGCTAATGCTCTATCCACTGAGCCAAACTGGCTATGGCAGGAATCATTTTTTGCATGCCTGGGATATCCACACTCGGCTTTGGAGATCATCACTATAGGCCATGGGAGCCTTTAAAAAGTTTAAGTAAAAGAGACATAATTTAAAATGGTTACATGGGAGGTTCATGGAAAATGAATTATGGGTAGATGTGAATAAAGGCAGTGAAGCCAGTTAAAAGAGAGGCTAATGCACTTTTCCAAGTGCAAAAATGATGAGAACGTAAATGAAGAGTCGTTATAAGGATAAAGAGAAGGAGACATATTCCCAACATATTTAAGGCCAGGGTGACTGGAGTGGGGCAGCAGAGCAGTTGTCGGGTGGGAGAGAACATGTGAAGTGAAAATGATAAGCTTGGGATTCAGGATTTGGGGGCTTAGAGAATGGAACAGGTGTAAGACCATTAAAAAGAAAAGGAATGAGGTACAAGAAATATATTTTGGGGGGAAGATCACAATTTCTATTTTATTCCTGTTGAGTCTGAGGCACTTTGGAATATCTTGGTGAAATCATCCACTGTGAAGTAGGATATTTGTGTCTGGAGCTCACAAAGGAGATGCAGTTAATTTTGTATTAATTAGAGTAATGATGGGGTGCAGGCAAAAGAGAATATCACATACAACTTAAGATCTTAATTAAGACAAAATGAGAGTCAACTCTCAATATTCTAGTGTCCATTTAATCTTGTCCTTAACTGTAGTCAGTCCACAGAGGCCTGACTGCTCTGCTCTCCAAGAGAGCTTCCCTCTAAGCAAGAGGGGATAACTTAGGACGCAAGGCAAGGAGACAGGCCTTGCCTCTAAGGCAGTGGTTCTCAACCTTCTGGCCCTTTAAATACAGTTCCTCATGTTGTGACCCAACCATAAAATTATTTTCGTTGCTACTTCATAACTGTAATGTTGCTACTGTTATGAATCATAATGTAAATATCTGATATGCAGGATGGTCTTAGGCGACCCCTGTGAAAGGGTCGTTCGACCGCCAAAGGGGTCGCGACCCACAGGTTGAGAAGCGCTGCTCTAAGGGGAAGATTCAGTGCCTGAGAGTTCTGTGCTCCAACATTAATCAACCAGGGAGGGGTAGCATGTTACATAGCTGTTTCCTTCTAGGGAACTACCCATCCCGGATCCTGGTGCACCTTACACAGGGTTAAGCTTCCCTTGGTGAGAAAGAGTTGCCTTCACATATTTGAGTCATCAGGATACTAGTGGCAGCAAACATCGAGGGAGTGGATGAATTCACAGAAGAGCATGCTAGGATTCTAAAATGGTATCATTCTGTCTCATTTCAATTGAGATCCTGAGAGAAGAGATGCCAGCTATTCTCATATTCTAAAGCAAGTGCTAGGCAAAGAAAGTTCCAAGAGATGGTTTTTAACCTCTGATCTAAGATCTTTCTTTAAGTATAACAGGGTTGGAATTAAAAAGCCTCCACAGACTGTCGAATCTCATAGGAGAGGTAGGGTGAGTGGAAAAAGATTAACCAAAGAACTTACATGCATACATGCATAACCCATGGACACAGACAATGGTGTGTGAAGGCCTGGGACAGGGGTAGGGGTGGGTAAGAAGAGGTCAATGGGGGGGAAAGGAGACATCTGTAATATTTGCAACAATAAAGACATATTTTTTAAAAATAAAATAAAAAAGCCTCTGAGAGAGACTTTCCTTAGGAGAGAATTGTGGGAGTGGGTGCCATTTCTTTGTCTCCCACTAAAGAGGAACAAAGGAAGGTAAGCCTGCTCCCGCTCCAATAGTAAAAGCCTCAAAGAAACTATTCATAGAGTTCTGATTATAAAATGGGACTATCATCTTACTGATCCAAATGAGACTGTTTCATGACAAAAAGTGACCAGAGGACCACCAATTATCTGAGGGTGATCAGAAGACTCGTTCATGGGACTGGATTTCACTCAAGGGCAGGGAAGAAGAAGCCCCACAGACCAGGGCAGTGGGGGAATCTCTCAGGATCTCAGTTGAATGAGACAGAATGATAAAGTTCTCCTCTCTTGATCTCCATGGAGGTTAACTCATTCAAGTTCATGGCTATGTGAGTTTAGAATAAGAATTGAAAAGGTTCAAGAATGGAGTCCCCGAGCTACACCATCTTAGTTAGGTGTAGGCAGAGAAAAAGAAGCGTGAGAGGCTGAGAAAGAACAGTGAGGAAAGTAGGAGGAAAGCCAGGAGCAGGTGGTGTCATGGAAGTGGCTGCCTTTTCCCTTTAAATGCTACCCTATTTTTCCTGTATCCTCACACATCTCCCCACCCATACACATACTTAGTGCAAACCTGGGACAGCTGGCCGGCCAATGTGAACTAAACTGACAGAACATTCCTGCACATGGTTGCCACCCAACTGTCTCAGCTTTAAAGATTGGAGGTCCTTGTTTTACAGAAACGAGGATGATGAAATCATGGATGTGGGTTTCCAATGCCAATAAAGAGCCAGAGCTGATGAAATTCACTGCTTTGGATGAATGCTTCTTGCTTTTCATCACACTTTCACCCTACATCATGGGAGCAGGTGAGCACAGCTGAATAAGTCACTGAATAAGGGAGAACAGGTGTGTTCTCTCCATTCTTGGATGAATGCTTCCTGCTTTTCATCTCACATTCACCCTACATCATGGGAGCAGGTGAGCACAGCTCATCGTCACTGAATAAGGGAGAACAGGTGTGTTCTCTCCATTGGACAGATGAAGGTACTGGGACTAAAACAGAAAGTGGCAGACTTGCTAACTATGACTCTGGGACAAGACACCAGGACTCCTGAATCTTGGGGGCTGTTTATATAACAGTTTGCTCTCTCCCTGAGATGCCTTTTATTTGCATTGCCCTTGAAGTTAACAGAGTGTGGTCACTCACTTTCCTTGAAGGTTCTCCATCCCCATCAGCATGTCAACTTCTAGTGACCCTACAAAATCCAGCCCTTTGTCAGCAACCTTAAGTCTTTAACAAACCCCAAGCATAGGCAACCTTAGACTATTTTGGATGCCTTCAGCTCATTTAAATAAAATGGAAATAATGCTATTTCCTATTAGGTAGGAATGTTAAGAGGATTAGTAAGATATGTTGCCCTGGCCAGTTTGGCTCAGTGGATAGAGCATCAGCATGTGGACTGAAGAGTTCTGGGTTTGATTCCTGTCAGGGGCACATGCCTGGGTTGCAGGCTCGATACCCAGTGGGGGGCATGCAGGAGGCAGCTGATCAATGAATCTCTCTCATCATTGATGTTTCTATCTCTCTCTCCCTCTCCTTCCTCTCTGAAATCAATAAAAATACATTTTTTTTTAAAGAAGAAGATACGTTAAGTGCTCAACCCATAGGAAGCTTTCTGTGAGTGGTTATTAATTAATGGACATGTTCATAGAGAGTTCAGTGGACAGTGAATAGGAAAAAGACATTGCCAGGCCTTCAGCTCTAACCTTGGGGATATTCTTATTAACATCACAGACATGCCTCCCTCCTGTCCTCTAAATGTCAAATCTTGCCCTACCCAAGGTCAGCCGGAAGACACAATGCTTGTGCTCAGTTCCTGCCACGGGACTCAGACAACTTCTCAACCAAAACTATTCCAAATATTTCTGCCCCTTACTTAATCTCAGTGCTAAATGCCATGTAAAGAGCTGACACTAAATGCCAATGCATAAACCAGCTGGATAGCAGCAAAAACATGAGCCATTAGGCCCCTCTTTCTGATGCTCAGGGGAGTTTACCTGTTCTTTTTCCACGGGCACCACAGTGGAGTACTGCATGATGTGTTTTGTAGTCAGCATAGCAACAGCAGGGATATATACATATTTAAAGTATCCAAGCATCTCTCTGAATGCTTTTAATACCAGCCTGTACCTTGCACACCAGCAGGAGTTGGCATTTAATAGCACAGCTTGCCAGAGGTACAGTGTCCCAGAAAATTCCACCTGTTTCAGTGTTGACCAGATGCAAGGCACCATGCATAGCATTTTCATGAACACCCACCCCATGACCTCCAGAGCACCCATGACACGTCGGTAATATAGTCCCATCTTAGACCCTGGGGACACTGAGACCAAGAGGTTAAGGAGCCTATAATGACCATGTGGATAGTCAACAGCAAGGGAGACCCTACGTCTTCTGGTCCCAACTTGCACAACTTGATGCTACAATGTGGTGGCCTTGGTCTTCTCTACAACTGTGTGTCTCCCTGGTTCAGGCATGAGGATCCTGGAGACTCTGAAACAGTATGCTCAGGCTCCATGGGAACTCAGCTACCATCCAGTGTCATGACTTCCATTGATTTTAAAAATTATTATCTGCAAAAGAAATTGCATTGAGAACCCCATTATGTAAAACTAGACTCAAGTGGGACTCATCTGCCTCAATTGTAAATGTTGAGGAAAATAGTGCTGTAGCCTTAAGTGGCCCCACCTTGGGGCACAATTTGAAAAGCACTAGTTTGGACCAATCCCCACATCTTATAATTGAGGAAACAGTCCTAGCGAGAAGAAGGGACTCACCAAAGACAACTTTTTGAAAGTCTTCAGAGCACTTTTACCTTCATTCTCTCATGTCATTCTATTTGCCGTGGGTTGTGGTCACATCATATTATGAGAAACGGGCTGTGACTTCCCCAGCTTTACCCAGACAGTAAGAACCGGAGCTAGGATTCTAACCCAGGTCTTCAGACTCCAGCTCCTCCTTGCCTTCCCACCATTCCACAGCGGCATCCCAGGCCTCTCACGAGGAAGTGAAAGCTGTACTTCATTGAAACCATCCAAAACCCTTCTGCATGTTCTGAAGCGCCCGGACTCCAGTGCCTATCAGCTCTCAATATTTATTGAACAGGCCCCCAGTACCGCTTCACAGTCTGGATCAGTCTCAGAGTTTATCCTAAGCTCCGCAAGCACCTTTTGAGTTGTCCCTCCTCCTGTACCATGCTGGGTGAAATCATTAGAGGGCAAGTGGTTAATTTGTACCTGCTATTGTTCAGCAAGCTTATCCTTCCCATGCAGCCCAGAGGGGAGAGGCCTGGTGGGAAGGGGGCAGGTGAGAAAAGGGAGACATGAGTTGCCAGTTAACCAGGGAGTTAGCAGCGCAGCAAGAGGACAGAGTGAGAGCAAACAAAGAAGTGGGGAGTAAGAAAGGATGACTCCTCGGTGTCTCCTAGCCTGCACTTTGCAGATGGGGTCCCTGGGGGAGTCACCAGGTGCTGCCTCTGAACACCTGGCTCCTGTCGTCTTTGCTGCTGTGCAAGATGGAGGCCCCAGGGATTCTCCCAGAAGTATAAGCCAGATGTACTGTCACAAAAGAGCCAATGTCTGGACTCCGGAGACATAGAAGAGATTGTGGCAATAATCAGGAGAAAGGGGCCATGAAAGAACAACCATTTAAGGATATACCTTTTAAAGAAAGTCTTTCTTTCCCGTTCCTAAGACCAGAGAATGCTAAGGGCAGGGCAGAAGAATGAGCATATGGAAGAGCAATATGTGAACCTCATCAGCCCTCCTGTTCATGACAATGGGCCACAGCTCCCCTATGCTTGGGGGCTGGAGTCAAATAAGAGACAAGAATTTGAGAATGCAGAGGACTAAATTTAGTCCTTGAGAGCGACCAAGAAGTTATAAAATCTGGCTAGAATGTCATTAAGTATGTGACTGTGTAATTTATTTCAAATTCCAGGGCACTAATGAGAGTCAAAGGGGGCACTATTTATAATTGCTTGAAGACAAAGGTGCCCCAGGCAAACTAGGACATATGTCACTGTGCCCGTAGAAAAGGGGCTTCCACAGAGCACAACAGTTAACAGATTGTGAAAAAATAAAAGTGCTTCAGGTTTACATTTGAAATTAAATTATAAAGCCAGTTAATATCCATTTTAACTTTTTTAGTATTGAAGTCACTTTGAGAGATCCCTGTAATAACTGAAAGCCCCTCGTGAAATAAAATGTAAACATAATCATTCAGGATGTAAGTACTAAGAAAAAGGAAAGCCCTGGGCACTAGAGGAGCTCGGGTGGGGTCCAGAAAGAATTTCCAAAGGAAGACACATGGGGCTGCACCTGTAAATTCAAATAGAAAATACACAAATTCACGAGAAGGATAGAATGGAGAGGGGAAGGCCAAGGAAAAAGCATGTGAAAAATCCATAAATGCAAGAACACTAAAGAGATAAAAGTGATTAGATCTAAAGCCTAAGGTGGACGAACTGCATTTGTAGGCCAACTCTAGCCCTATCTGTTTTTGTCAATAAAGTTTTATTGGCACACCACCACAGCTATTATTTTACATATTGCTATATGGCTGCTTTCATCCTTCTGTGGCAGAGCTGAGCAGTTGCAACAGAAACGGTCTAGCCTAAAATATTAGCAGCTAACTGGCCCTTTATAGGAAACATTTGCTGACTCTCTTATCTAAAGCTCTAAATAGTGAACCTGTTGCCCCCACCCGTTCACTGCCGGGTCTAAGGAGGTATACGAAAAGGTGATGGTGTTTCTTTATTACTACTCCTTTATTACTGTATCATTTCAATAGTTTATTAAAACTACTAACACAGGCCTTTGATTTCACATGTCTATTTGGTTTCCTACCTTGGTTGGATGTGGACATAACAGAAGATTCGTTTGTGAATGACAGAGGCAGGTTTAAAGAGATTGCCTCTAACATGCTATGCCCTCAGCCCCGTTTTCTAAGTTAGATCCTCGCAGAAACAAGCCCTAAGAAGAGAACAGAGGGCATGGGATTACCTTGGAGGTGCAGAGAGCCTGGCAGGGGATGGGAGGGCGATACTGGAGGAGAGAGCAGACAGTAAAGGGCGTGTCATTTGTTCAGTAACCACAGAGGACAACCAGAGTGACCGCTCCAGGAATATGTAGGAATTGTGTGCAACACCTGCCTCAGAAACATCCTGGCCGAGGGAGGAGGATGCTGGGCTACTTCTACCGAATCCCCAGCTGTCATTGGTCCTTAGAAAACCCATCCCCAGATACCAGTTCCTAATCATGGGCTGGACAAAGTGGCTCCAACAGCTTGACGATGATTCAGATGAGTAATATCTTAATTTTATTTAAATAATGCGGTCTCAATTACATGTAGATGTACTCTCTCAAAATAAATGCATGTGCAAAATATTAACTGTATATATTTTACAAAAAATATATATGCACATAATTTAATTTTCAAAACGCCTTTGTGAGATATGTGTATGTATGCATATACATGCACCTGTATATTTATCATTCCCACTTTATAGATATAAAAAAAGGAAGTGCTGAGAAATAGCATGTGTGTGGAGGGGGGGAGACAGAGACTTCAGCATGAGGCAGATTGAGATTTAAGCCCTCACTTTGAGACTAGCAGAGTGAACTGGAGAAGTTACTTAAGCTATCTGAGCCCTTAAGTTGGGTTTTTAGGACTAACAGTGTATTTAAGGAGACCAAATAAAGTAATGTGCCCATTTCATAGGGTTTTTAGGAGGATTTAAATGAGGTAATGTTGTCATAACAATAGATACCGTTTTAGGGAAACTACCACATACCAGGCACTGTGCTAAACGCTGTATGTGCTTGGCTTCCTTTCATCGTCTCAATCTTTTGTGATATGTTACATATTCCAGCGCTGCGAGGACTGAGAACATTGAGCAATTGTGTGAAACTGTGCAGGGCACTGTCAGCACACGATAGGAAGGCGACAAGAGGGGCTGGAAATAATCGAAGAGCCTGAGGGAGAAGCGCTGCCCGGGAAGAGCAGGAAGCGCAGAAGGTAGGACTATGATACGGTTTCCACCCCCTGCTGCAGAGGCTGCCCGCATAGGGCGGGGGCACGGTCAACTGCTTGACAGATTGCACCTCTTAAGCTATGTTTCTGTTGGTTTCTACTGCTGCAATAAATCAGGCTGCGTAACAGTAAAATATTTATTTACTCACAGGGCAAGAGTAAACACCACGTGTTAAATAGGCACATATAACGGCAAAGAGAAAACCAGCTGGCGGTGGGAACAAGCGGTGTCAGACCTCGCGCTCACAGGGCAAGAGTAACACCACGTGCTAAATAGGCACATATAATGGCAGAGAGAAAACCAGCTGGCGGTGGGAACAAGCGGTGTCAGACCTCGCGCATGGGGCCATGTCAGTAAGCAGCAGCCCACGACTTTCCCAGGACCCTGAAATACATGGCTCTTCGGCCAGGCTACCGCTCAGAAATGATCTCCGATGGAAAAGCTAGCAGAAAAGGAAAAGCCTTACTGGCTGCGTTCCTGGTCCTGGAACCCACAGACCTCAATGTTGGCATTCGCAGTCCCTCCGCCTGAACCAGGTTTTCTCCCAGAGCCACATGGCCCACTCCCTTACTTCACTCAGCCCTTTGGTCACACATGGGGCCCGAGACCCTTCCACCACCTTCGCTGAATTAGCTACCTCCCCACCTGCACTCGCTCTCTCCCCATTCCTGCTGTTTGTTCCTCACGGCATCTATTGACAGCTGCCACTTCAAATGTCACCTCATGACTTTATTGCTATA